>NW_005361763.1:46434-82283 GCF_000412655.1 Myotis brandtii | reverse complement strand
AAAGGGTGTGGGGGATGCGGGAAGAGACTGAACAAAAATCGTGCACCTATGGATGAGGACAGTGGGCGGGGGTGAGGGAAGAGGGTGGGGTGGGAACCGGGTGGAGGAGAGCTATGGGGGGGAAAAAGAGGAACAACTGTAATAATCTGAACAATAAAGATTTAATTTAAAAAAAAAAATTTCAACATTAGGATTTGAAAATTGACTTCCTGAGTACAGGTATCTTGCTTTTCAAAAGTTTTCATATGCCACTTTGCTTTTTTGAGAGAACTACATAGTAATACCTGTTTTCAATAATAGAAATGAATTCAAAGAGAATTTTTGCTTTTAAGAATCAGCCAGGGTTTGCTTTGCAGAGATCCTTTGTAGAGGCAGTATCCACTCCACCCCAAACAGCCCTGCCAAGCTCCTCCCCCAGGAACTACACTTAGCATCTCAGCATGAGACTGCCACAGTTTAGAACTGTATATGTGAGCATCTGTGCTTTATATTGACTTAATTTGTGCCCCCATTAGGCAAGATGTGTCCTAAGGTATCAAGAAAAGCCTAAGAGAGCTCATAAGGGGGTTCATGCTTATCCTAAAACTCGACATAAATAAGTGTATTTGGTATGGTTTGGTAGGTTATTTGGGGGGATTGGAAACCCTCAAAAAGTTTTCATATAAATTCATGGTTAATTCCTTCTTTGGCTTATGCCACTTTGGCTTACAAAAGTTTACACAGGAATGGTCTACTTTTGGATAGTGGAGTAAACCTGTATTAACAAGGGAGGCTATCAAATTTCTGCTTCATTAAAGACCTTTAAAAGAAATTCCCAGTTATGTATTAGACCTAAATGAGGTTCTCTTGCTTCATCAGTGAGTCCCAATAAATATGCTCTGACAGAGTGATATGGAATAGGAAAAATTTTATTCACAATGTTCTGGATTTAGAACTTTCTCTGAATCAGGTCTATTGACCAGAACAATACAATCCACCTCTGGGGGTATTTGGAAATGTGGAGGGGAGCATTTTAAAATTCTTATATGATTCTGGGAGAGAGCAGAAAGAAAGGTTACCAATGGTAATTAGTAGTTAGCCCCAAAACGCTCAACAAATAATAGTCACACACTATACACACAATAGCATTCCATATACCCCACATTCTTTCAAACCCACCAAAAATCGTATAAATGCTCCCCAAACCTCTCTTCCCTAAAGAAAATCAAGTTAGACCATTGCCTTAGATCCTCAATTTCCAGGCTCAATATGGGAGACCAAATGGTATACAACTTAAACCTACTGACAGGCAGCTTAGTTACTACCATTCTTGTCAGATGCTATCTTCTTGCCTCTTTTTTTTTCATTATCATATCAAGTAGTCTTTTCCAAGTTCTATGCTGTTTTCTCCATCATCATGGTATTTCACCCTTGCTCCAACACCAAAACTAGCAAATATGAGAAAAGTTCTCTACTCTAGTAAGGTATTCCAGGACAAAAATTTGCAAGTATCCTTGGAATCTTGAATCCAAGAATGCAAGAGAGAGGAAGACCCATATGCAATGTTTTGGGTGTAGCAGCATATGTGCATGTTAATGGGGAAAGGTCCACAGTTTTCATAAAGTTCAAGAGTCAATGACCTTAAAACATTAAAACAACTGCTCTATTGAAAACTATCCCAAAAATCTCTGATGATTCCTGTGCTCAAAAATTTCTAATGGTTTCCCAGTATCTATAAGATATGCTTTAAACTCTCAACATGTTAGCCAAAGCTCTCCAAAATGTAGCCATTATTATCCCAACTATCTGGAGTTTAAGCCTATTCTGTCCATTTTCTTCATGTACCATTTGACTATAACTAACCAGATCATTTCCCCCTCAAACATATACTATGCATACTCAAAGCTCTGATCACAATTTCCTCTTCAGAAACATTTTCATAAATCCTCAACCATCAAAATCCTAATCATTCTTCAGGGTCCAGTTCAAATGCCACACCTATAGAGATTTTCCTGTCTATTCAGCTAAAATTAACCTTATGATCAGTTGTGCTTCCACAGTATTTTGTGTTTTTAATCTAGCACTTGTCACATTCCACCTAGCTTTACGGTTATAGTATTATAATGTCTTCCCTACCCTATTAGAATCTAACTAGCAGGCAAGAGCCATGTCTTATGCCTCACAGAAATCACCAGTAAGTGGTACAGTACCTTACATAATATAGATGTTTAAACATCTACTAAGTTACATCCAATTTGGAGAAATTTAAATATCTTTAAAGAATGATAAAAACTACATAGAGCAAAATACCTAGAAAGAATATGGCAATTACATCCCCTAAAACTTACAAAATGGCCATTCTAATATCTATAATAATAAAAGCATAATATGTTAATTAGACCAGACATCCTTCCAGATGACCTTCCGGATGAAGCCAGGGCTGTGAGAGAAGCCCGGGTCCTGGGTGCCTGCTGGCGGCCAGAGGGAAGCCTGGGTCCTGGGTGCTAGAGGAAAGTCGGTGCCGGCAGTTGGGGGAAGGGAGGGCTACTCTTGCACAAATTTTGTGCATTTGGCCTCTAGTCCTATCTAATAATAGACAAACATGGAAATTAACCGTACCTCCGACACGCTTCCCAGTGGCTAATCAGGGCGATATGCAAATTAACTGCCAACCAAGATGGCGGCCGGCAGCCAGGCAGCTGAAGCGAACATGAGGCTTGCTTGCTCCAGTGATGGAGGAAGCCAAGGTTCCCCGCCTGCCGCCGCCCAGCTCTGAGCTGCACTCTAAGAAACAATGTTGCAATTATAGAAGCTAAACAAACCCCAGAAACCTGCTTTCAGCCAGCCGGGCCTCAGAGCTGGAGCTGCAACAGTGTTTCAATTATAGAAGCCAAACAAACCCAGATACCTGCTTTCAGCAGCCGAGGTCTCAGAGCTGGAGCCGAGCCTCAGAGCTAAAGCCGGCTCTCAGTTCCAGTGACAGCCATAGAAGGTAAATAAATCCCATAATAAAAAAGGAAAAAGAAAAAAAGGAGAGGTAGGGAGCTTCAGTCACCCACCAGCCTGAAAATGGCCCTCAGCCCCTCACCCAGACTGGCCAGGCACCCCAGTGGGGACCCCCACCCTGAAGGGGGTGTGACCAGCTGCAAACAGCCATCAGCCCCTCATCCAGGCTGGCCAGGCACCCAAGCGGGACCTCCACCCTGATCCGGGACACCCTTCAGGGCAAACCAGCCGGCCCCCACCCGTGCACCAGGCCTCTATCTTATATAGTAAAAGGGTAATATGCAAACTGACCCTAACAGCAGAAGGACTGGGAATGACTGGTCACTCTGACACACACTGACCACCAGGGGGCAGATGCTCAATGCAGGAGCTGCCCTCTGGTGGTCAGGGCGCTCTCACATGGGAGGAGCTCTGCTCAGACACAAGCCAGGCTGATGGCTGCCAGTACAGCGGTGGTGGTGGGAGTCTCTCCTGCCTCCTCAGCAGCGCTAAGGATGTCCGACTGCAGTTTAGGCCTGCTCCCCGCTGGCAAGTGGACATCCCCCAAGGGCGGCCGGGCTGCCAGAGGGATGTCTGATTGCCATCTTAGGCCCAATCCCCCGGGGAGCGGGCCTAAGCCAGCAGGTGGTAATCCCCTGAGGGGTCCCAGACTTCGAGAGGGCACAGGCCGGGCTGAGGGACCCCCCTCTCCCCCGAGTGCACAAATTTTTGTGCACCGGACCCTAGTATAATTAATAAAAGCATAATATGCAAATCGACCGAACAGCAGAATGACCATCCAGAAGGCTGGGAGGGCTGGCGGCAGGTGGGAGGCAGTCAGGGCCTGGAGGGTAGGAGGCGGGCAAAAGGCAGCTGGGGCCGGGAGGCCGCGAGGCAGCCTAGGCTGCAAGGGCCCCTGCAGCTGGGGCTGCGAAGGCCTACCCTTGCATGAATTTCATGCATCGGGCCTCTAGTTCTAATATAATCAAATACCAATTCATACCCATAAATTATTTTACACAAAAAGACAATGTAGTTTTGAAAAGTGTGCATGAATAAACAGCCTTAAAATAAAGTATTCTGAAAACTATTAAGCATTATATAATTACAGATTTTAATTAATCAAGATTATTATAGTCCACTACCCTTGACCACTGTATATATTTTAATTACCAGACTATTTTATTCTTCAGCAGAGCTCTACTAAAGTTTTCTAGGGTTAAAATTAATTAATTTGAAACAACTGATAACTATATTCAGATAATTTAGGAACCATGAAGTAACTATACCCAAGTTAAATTAAATATTAAAAATATGAAATATCTATAAAGAAAACCAAATCTGTTAAGTTTTACATTGTGTGATTATTATATAAAACCAAATCTACTAGACGAGTATAAATTTAAATTTTAGACTTATACATACAGATTCCTTTGAATCTCTTGGTTTAAATTTTGAACTATTTTATTCCTTGCAAGATTTTTACAAGATTCAGGGAATAATAGGACTTAGCCAATTGAGAAAAGATGCTTTGTATAGTTGACCTTTCAACTGTGCAGGTCCACTTACATGCAAAATTTTTTCAATGAATATGTTAAATATGCATAACATCAGTATTATATACCATGTAAGACAGTATTAATGTAGATACTGATAGACAATTCATCTTGTAAACTAATGACATAAGCATATGGTATGGAGAAATAAAGAACAGTAAATGTATTTTCTCTTCCTTATAATTTTCATAGCATTTTCTTTTCTCTAGCTTACTTTATTGTAAGAATTATATAAATTTAACCTACAAAATATGTATTAATCGTAAAATGTTTATGTTATGAATAATGCTTCCAGTCAAAAAGTAGGCTATTAGTAAAGTTTTTGGAGAGTCAAAAGTTATACACAGATTTTTTACTGCACAGGGACTGATGCCCCTAACCCCCGTGCTGTTCAAGGGTCAATGGCAGAAAACCCTATTCTCACAGTCAAGTGTGCTTGCCTAATTTGAATAGCTTCAAGACTATACAGCAAAGGGTTCTAGACTGATGGACAGGAAATAATGAGTGAAACAGAAACATCTAATTCAATTTGAAGTGCTAAATAATTGCTTTTATTTTGTACTAGAGGCCTGGTGCAAGAAATTTGTGTAGGGTAGGGTCCTTAGGCCTGGCCTCCCCGCCTCCCCCTTCCTTCGGCTCCCTCAGCACCCGCCAATGCCACTGGTCGCCTGCCATGTTCTGCACTGCCCCCTGGTGGTCAGCACACATCATCGCAAGCGATTGAACTCCTGCTGTCCTGGTCGAACTCCCGAGTGAACAATTTGCATATTAGCCTTTTATATATATAGACTAGAGGCCTGATGCACAAAATTTGTGCAGGGTAGGGTCCTTAGGCCTGGCCTCCCCATCTCCCCCTTCCCTTGCTCCCTTAGCGCCCCGCCAATGCCGCTGGTCGCCTGTCATGTTCCGTGCCACCCCCTGGTGGTCAGCACATATCATAGCGAGCGATCGAACTCCTGCTCTCCTGGTTGAACTCCCGAGGGGACAATTTGCATATTAGCCTTTTATATGTATAGAAGATAGCTTGTGAACTGCCTATAAGAAAGATGTGCTAATAAAAAAATATGTTCATGGGTTAGTCAATTTCTATCCTTGGACTCAAGGCCATATGTTGCTAATTATTCAAGAATATATATTAGAAATACTTTGTGTTTACACATTTGTTTTATACAAAGGCAATATATATCAAACAATGCAAAAATGAATTAAAAACTCTTTGGTTTAAAAATATATTCAAAGAAGCAGTACAAAAAAGCAATAAGAGTAGTACGAAAAGCAGTTATAATGCTAAATAAAATGTCTTATAATAAGCCATGTTTCAACTGATAGACATTTCAATAAAACAGACTGAGCTACGTAAAAACTAGTTTATGTCCTTTGCATACTTTTTCGTATAGTATTTTATCTTTCTCTACAAAGCTAATTAAAGGTGGGAAATAAGCCAAAGCATTTCATATTCCAACATTATTTTAATATGGCATGTTATGACACCTAAATTGCAGAATTTAGTCTTGGTTGTAAATACTATGACTTAAAAAGTTAATAATGGCCTTCTGTTTTATAAAGAATGCTAACACATATTCAAAAGAATGTCCAAATGAAAGTACAGTATGGTAGACTGGTAATCCTGAAATTTAAATTCTAGGTCCTCACTCTGCCACAAATGAGCTATTTAAACTTTAGCAAATATTTAACTCTCTGAGTGTCAGATTCTTTTTCTTACCTATACCTAATGGAAGTCAGATGGTTGATTTTATGTTCTACTAGAGGCCCGGTGCACAAAAATTTGTGCACTGGGTGGTGGTGGGGGGGTGCCTCAGCGCGGTCTGCCCCATCTCACAGTGCGGGATCCCTCAGGGGATGTCCTATTGACAGTTTAGGCCTGCTCCCCACAGGGAACGGGACTAAGCCGCAGTCTGGCCTCCCTCTATGGGAGGTGACCGGGCCAATCAGGGGAAGGCACCGCTCTCGGCCCTCGCAGCTGCCATGGCCTTTTCCAGAAGGACGTTCGGCTGTCCGGTCTAATTAGCATATTATGCTTTTATTATTATAGATTCTAGAAATTAGGATTTGGTTCATATGAGCAAGGTTTTTTACCTAAATATAATCTCTATATTAATACTGGTTAATTAAGATAATTATAAAATATTAGACACTGAAAATTCAAATAGGAAAATTTAAGTTCTATATGAACAAATACAATTAAATATTAATCATATATTTTGAAAGTTAAAGACAGTCAAATAAGAAGAATAGTTAAATGTGTTAATAAAAGCATAATCAGAACAGGAAACCATACAGCAAACAAGTACCCCAGTTTGTGGCTCAAAGATATTATAAATTCCTAGAGGCCGCGTCCCGGTGCACGAAATTTGTGCACAGGAGGGCGGGGAGTCCCTCAGCCCAGGCTGCACCCTCTCCAATCCGGGATCCCTCTCGTAATCTGGAACCACTGGCTCCTAACTGCTCACCTGCCTGCCTGCCAGATGCCCCTAACTGCTCCCCTGCCAGCCTGATGGCCCTAACTTCTCTCCCCAGCCGGACTGATCCCCCTAACTGCCTAACTGCTCTCCCCTCCTGGCCTGATCGCCCTAACTGCCTAACTGCGCTCCCCTCCTGGCCTGATTGCCCTAACTGCCTATCTGCACTCCCCTCATGGCCTGATGCCCATAACTGCCTATCTGCTCTCCCCTCCTGGCCTGATCCCCCTAACTGCCTATCTGCTCTCCCCTCCTGGCCTGATCCCCCTAACTGCCTATCTGCTCTCCCCTCCTGGCCTGATCCCCCTAACTGCCTATCTGCTCTCCCCTCCTGGCCTGATCACTCTAACTGCCTATCTGCTCTACCCTCCTTGCCTGATCTCCCTAACTGCCTATCTGCTCTACCTTCCTCTCCACGCCCTTCGGACCCCCAGCACAGGCATGCTGAGAGCTCTCCACCGCGGCCCCGTCCCCATCCTGATTGGTTGTTACGTGACGGCGTTCTGCACAATTTGCGTATTCCTCTATTATTAGTATAGATGATTCATCTATTTTAGAATGTTGATAATTAGTAACATCTGCATGAACATTAGAAGCATGATATAAAATTACCACATAATTGCTAACTGATTCTGAAACTAAGTCTACTTTACTCTGGAAGGACAAAAATCAAATTATTTTTATAAAGAAGCAATTCTATGACAAGCTTATGACAGTGTTCAAAGGCATCATCCTAATACTACTGTATAATGGCTACAGGCTGTAGGGGAGCCATACAGCATTTCTACTTTTGTTCTTCATGAGATTCATTTGGCAAAAAAGAATTGAGAGTGCTATTCAACTCTATCTTCAAATTTCATCTTTAGATCAAGTATAAAACTGAAGAGAGGAGGCCTCAGAGCTTAGAATCGCCCAAGGAACAAACTCCTTACACAGATTTCTATATTCAGAGAAGGAAATCTTTTATTGCTCAAACAACCTGTGAGTAAATAAATTTCATCATGGACCTCTAATTCACCCACCAAAAGAGTCAGTGAATTTAAATAGAACTGTACTAAAGTTCTTTAAAAGATAATATGAAAATTGGGGTAACTGTTCATATTTTGCCAAACCACAGCATAAATTTTATCAATCCTAAACTGATTGTTATAGATCAAATCAATTTGATTATATAATGTGAAACTTTACTCCTGAAAATTGCAAAGCACAAAATATCAATTAAGATCTTCAAATAGCCCATTAAATTTGTTTTTTAAAAAAATATCTTACTGTAATGAAGTCATGCCCTTTAACCATTCTTCCTTGGTAAAAAATCCCATGCTTTCAGCCTCCAATTTCCACGCTAAAACTAACATAATAATCTGGAAAGAACAGAACATAAAGGATAGGGGAAAAGTCAGCATAGAGATAATCATGTCTATATTTATCATGGAGAGCATTTTTATACAACTATTTCCTTCGTTCAAATATTAAAGTGTACAACCTTTGGATTTATTATCTATAAAGAAACATAGATGGGACCAATTTTATAAAAGTAAAAAGTTCTAATAGTTTCTGAAGGTAGAATCACCCTCACTCTATTACAAATGACATTTGTATCAAGAAAGAGAACTTGGGCCCAATTTAAATTGATTAAAAATATCCTAAGTAAAAATTTACAATAAACATGAACAAAATCTTCACATAAGATTAAGGTGTCCAATTGTTTAGAAATTTATGAATATGCTATACCCCACTTATATTTCATTCTACTTAGAAATAAAACATACATTTTCAGGTTCAACACCAATGTCTTCACAAAATTTTTCCATTCCTTCTGGCCCTACAACTTCATCAGGACCTTCAAAGACAAAAATAATTTATATATTTTATTGTTATAATTTAATATCAACATAAAATATAAACCATTATGCTAAAGGCATCTATGAATATACCATAACATTTTTGCAAATAGATGATTTTGAATTTTGACATATCTTTGATAAAGTAGTATAAACATTTGCTTGAATTTAACATTTTAAATTTTTGAAATGCTCTTAAAATACATTACAAAATAAAATTTAAAAATTAAAAATGAAGCAGCATTAATATCAATCACTAGTTTGCACAATAACTTGAATCTATCCATTTAAAAAATATTTACTGAGAGCTCTAAAGAAAACTGTTGTGCATAGATATAAAGTAACATAATAAGGTTTAAGCTTCTTACTCTACTAGAATGTGCCAGTACCAATCCACGATTTAAGATAATAATCAGAAGAGAATGTCTGTTAGTTACTAAAACAGAAGATCATTATCCTTTTGAAATATTCCCAAATAAAATTTAACACTTTAATAAAAAGACATACATATTATAAAAATATGACTTAAGGGAATTACTACATTCCAACTCCAGAACATTTTCTTATGGTCTTGGTTCTTGAATAGACAGTAAAGCATTAGTTATGTAGAAACAAAAGTTTAATCCTTCAATTAGTTTGTCTATCATTTGTTCAAAAGTTAACGATACGTTTATTTTTCTCCCTTAGTAACACTAAATGTAAGTCAATACACCAATTCCCATATTCTTTCATGTTATCAGATCCCCAAAATATAATAATTATATCATTGTTAGGTCTTTTTTTATTATTGGATAAGATTAAAACAAATCTGTGACAACATCGCTGGACTGTGAGGGCTAAGTGAAATAAGTCACACAGAAAAAGATACTGTATGACTGATTAACTGATATGTGGACTATACATTTAAAAAAAAACCAAAAAAACACCAGACAGAACACAAAAAACAAAACAAAAAAACCCCTCATAAATACAGAGAACAAACTGGTGGTTGCCAAAGGTAGGCAAAATGGGTGAAAGTAGTCAAAGGTACAAACTTGCAGTTATAAAAAATAAGCCCTGGGATGTAATGTACAGCATAGTGACTACAGTTAATAATACTGTATTGTATACTTGAAAGTCACTAAAAGTGTAGATCTAAAAGTTCTCACCACAAATAAATTTTTTGGTAACTATGTGGTGATAGATGTTAACTAGACTTATTTTGGTAATTATTTTGCAATATATATATATATAATCTCCAATCATTATGTTGTACACCTGAAAGTAATGTTATATCTCAATTTTAAAAGGCTAAAACAATATGAAATATGATAGAAATATGTTTACCACACTTGACTTTTGAAAAGATAGTCTTGAAATATTAGTTAAATTAGCCAAGGGAAACTTTCTTAAGGACTAAAAATACTCCAGCTTTATAAATCATGGACTAAACCAAGGCAGCTCAGGTGGCATTTTATATAGCCATCTTTATTTCACAAGCGCCATGTGAAGCTAATGTCTTTAAGTTTGTCTCTTAGTAGAAGAATGTAGTCATCCAGTATGTGGCAATATACTCTTGCTGTTTCAGATGGGATCCATGCTGCTAAGATGATGTGATCTTAATCAAAACACTTTCAAATTTTTTGGTGTAAATTTTTTTACTGCACAGCCCTAGCAGGTTTGGCTCAGTGGAGAGAGCGTTGGTTTGCTAACTGAAGGGTCCTAGATTCAATTCCGGTCAAGGGCACATACCTCGGTTGCAGGCTCCTGGCCCTGGTTGGGGGCATGCAGGAGGCAACCAATCGATGTGTCTCTCAGTCTCTCCCTCTCCCTTCCACTCTTTCTAAAAATCAATAGGAAAAATATCCTCAGGTAAGGATTTTAAAAAAAGAATGCACTTATTTATGCAGTAAGGTGTTAAAAGATGAAGAGGGTGACAATTATAGGAAACTTTCACTTCCTAATATATACCTGGAGGATTTTTTTTTAACAAGATGTGTTAAGTAATTTAAAAAGCACATATCCTATATAATAAAAGGCAAATATGCCTATCAACCGAACCGCAGAAAAACCTGTCACTATGAGGTGTACTGACCACCCGGGGGCAGACGCTCAACACAGGAGCTGCCCTCTGGTGGTCAGGCGCTCCCACAGGGGGAGGGCAACTCAGCCAGAAGCCAGGCTCACGGCTGGAGAGCACAGTGGCGGTGGCGGGAGCCTTTCCTGCCTCTGCAGCAGTGCTAAGGATGTCCGACTGACGGCTTAGGCTGGCTCCCCACAGGAAGCAGGCCTAAGCAGTCAGACATCCCTGAGGGCTCCCAGACTGCGAGAGAGCTGAGGGACACACACACACACACACACACACACACACCCCAGTACACAAATTTCATGCACCGGGCCACTAGTATACAATAAAGCTATAAAAAATATATCTGGCCCTAGCCAATTGTTCAGTGGTTAGAGCAGTGATGGCGAACCTATGACACGCGTGTCAGAGGTGACACACGAACTCATTATTTTGGTTGATTTTTCTTTGTTAAATGGTATTTAAATATATAAAATAAATATCAAAAATATAAGTCTTTGTTTTACTATGGTTGCAAATATCAGAAAATTTCTATATGCGGCACGGCACCAGAGTTAAGTTAGGGTTTTTTAAAATGCTGACACACCAAGCTCAAAAGGTTCGCCATCACTGGGTTAGAGCATCAGCCCTTGGACTAAAGGGTCGCAGATTTAATTCTGGTCGGGCAGGTACCTCGGTTGCAGGCTTGATCCCTGGCCTAGTAGGGACGTGTGTGAGGCAACCAATTGATATGTCCCTCTCACAATCGATGTTCCCCTCTCCCTTCCACTCTCTCTAATAGTCAATGAAAAAAATATCCTTGGGTGAAGATTAACAAAAATGTGACTCAGTGATTGAGCATCGACCTATGAACTAGAAGGTCGCAGTTGGATTCCTGGTCAGGGCATATACCTGGGTTGCCGGCTCAACCCTAGTCGGGAGGGGGGGGGCATGCAGGAGGTAGCCGATCAGTGATTCTCTGTCATCATTAATGTTTTTATCTCTTTGTATGTACAGTTTTAAATATAAACATATATTTAAAGATATATATATATGTGTGTGTGTATATATATCTGAATATATATCCTTATACGTGGTTTGAAAGTAAATATCAGATAAAAAATGTAATAGAAGAAAACAAAGGTATTTTTTAAGGCATGGTAAGAATATATTCTAAATTTTTCTATGCAGCAAAAGCTGACTTGCTCTTGAAGCTGCCATCATTAGTAATTAGAAGAGAAAGCTGAAGAGTTTGTCAAAAAATACCAGTTACTGTTATAAAATATAGCCTCCCTAGATACTGTGAAATTAGTGATTAAATTTTATTAAAATCAAGTTAAATTATGTTATACAAAGATATATAAGATACAGATAAGACCTTTCTGCAAATGTACAAGGCTTTCCCAAAGTAACACAAGTAGTAACAGATCTAATCTAAAATAAGGTCTATACCAATGTTCTTTTATCAGATTGCATAATGTTAATTATTCTTCTTAAAACATACTCACTCTTCCAATAAAACTACTCCAGGGAGCTGAATTTAACTAACTTTCAAACAAAAACCAGATTTCTAATCAATTTTAAAAGCTATGGAAATGAACCAGCTAGATACTTTATTAGGATTATGTAATTCTATCCCTAATTTTGATTCTTTGTAAGACTTTAAACATGCCTTTTACTTTCCATGCTTTTTGTTTTGTAACAGGCCCAGTATATTACTGAATCCTTGCTAATTTAAATATTAGTCAAGATGAGAGGTCTTGTGAAAGGGCAAAACCATCAGGCTTATCACATATAATGTATTAATATTATGCTAATAAGATTACTGGTAAAATATTTTAATAACCATACAGAAATGTTCCTGGCTATGTATGTAGATATAAAACCATGTCAGCCACAGCAGATCAGGAAAAAAAATCTATGCTAAATGAATGGCACAGCATCTTGTACATGAGCTACATAGGAGATATACTGATAATTTTGGAACTGTATTGCAAACATATACAACCAGTAAATCTGATGCTGTAATACTATTACTCTTTTAATAATAAATAACATTTATTGAATTCTAATTATGTACCAGTTACTGGGCTAAGAGCTTTACATGCGTTACCTCAGTAGGCACATTTATTGATTCTATTCTAATAAGCAACACTCCCATTTTATGATGGAATAGTTACTTGGCTAATAACTCGTTCCTCCTTGTCAATTGGTTCTCTGCCATTGTAACCTCTAGAGAGGCCTTTCCTAATCACTCTATTTGAAAATCCAAACTTCCTACTTTCTATCCCTGAACCTCACCATATTACCTTTATAACCCTCCGAAATCTGTAATTATCTTGCCTACTTACCTATTTACTGTCTGACTTCCAATTAGAAGGCAAGTTCCCCAAGGACAAGGGCCTATTTTTACTTGTTCACTATTATATTCCCAACACTTAGAGAGGGCCTGATACACAAGTGCTCAAAAAATATTTTTTGAATGAATCATTCCATGAATGACAGAAGATAAGTTAACCTCAAGTGTACTTACTAATATTTTCTTTGCAACAGGAAAATTAGTTGCCACATACATATTTAAAAAACAAACAAAAAACATGAGATAGTAGTAGTTAAAAGCATAGGCTCTACAATCAAAACGACCTAGGTTTGCATTTTGGCTCATCATTGCATTATCTTAAGCAGATTACTTAATCTAAGCATCAGTTTTCTCATCTATAAAACAGGGCTAACACTGAGTAACAAAATGGTCACTAGGAAAAGCTACATAATTAGCATAATTTTTGAAATAAAGATAGCAATTATTATGCTATTACAAAAATGCTAGTACAGGAAATAAATGTTTAACTAGAGTTTTATGCTACCCAGGAAAGTCCCTACAAGAGGTAAAACAAGCATGAAAGAAAAAAATGACCAAATAATTTTATATCTAGTAACCTTTATAAGTAAAATGAGTGACCTTTTGATTCTATATCATGCTTAATAAAATGGCATTTTGAATAATGGGTCAACATTTTAAATGTAGGTCAGTAATAAAATGAATTTCCTTCATTTAATTTGGGTTAGTGGTTGTCTTGGGATGCCAGTAATAGCAGTTTTTCTGGTCTAGAAAGAATCTGCTCTGTTACTAAACAATTTTAAATTATGCTTTTGAGATCACTCAGCTGATCTTAAAAGTGAAGTTATTGTCCCCCACCCTCAGCCTAAACTTATATCTTAAGTTCAGAGTTCACTTGAAACCTTAACTTGATTACACTACATATAATACAATGACTGCATATACACTGTTTTATTTTAAACAAACACTCTGAGAATGATAATGATAAAAGAGGAGGGGGGAAACAGGGAGGCAGGTAAGAGAAAGAAAAAAGGGGAAAGGGGAGCTTTAAAACCAGTAATTTCAAAAGATGAAAAAATCCTAATGGGAAAAAATTTTCATATATGCTTATAAAGAAGTTAGAATAGCCCAGCTGATAGGGCTCAGTGGTTGAGTGTTGACCTATGAACCAGGTCACATGCTTGGGTTGCAGGCTCCATTCCCAGTAGTGGGCATGCAGGAGGCAGCTCATCAGTGCTTCTCTCTCATCATTGATGTTTCTATCTCTCTCCCTCTCCCTTCCTCTCTGAAATGAATAAAAAAAAAAGTCTTTTTTAAAAAAAGTAGTAATTAATGGGAAACAAGTTTTGTTTTTTATATATTTGCTTAACCATTCAGCTTTGACTTTCACACCACCCTAGGCCAAAAGCTTTACATCCACCACTAAAGGATTTAGTTTGAGTTAGCTTCCTCAAGAAGCCTTCCCTGATATTTCAAGGCTGGGTTACATATTCCTCTTATAAAGTTTCACAGTGCATCTTCCTAAGATGACCTTTATCACACTGTATCAATATCTTTCTGTTTATTTTTATTCATTTTTGCATCTTTCTTAGAAGTTAGTAGCTAAATAGCAATTATTAAAAAGTGTGTTGTGCAATGACATGTCTGAGTTTTAAAATCTTTTACTATGTCTCCCAGAAGTTTCAGAAAATGTCAGTCTCTGGTTCAAAAAATTTCAAAAGAATATTGAAAAGAAAAACAGAAACTATGTATAATGTTTTATCACATACTTTGTTTTCCAGAATATCAACCCTATTTTCACTAATGGATGTAAACCAGTAAGTAAATCTGTCTGTTTACAAATTGTATTTATAGAAAATGAGTTTCGCCCCCTCACTAAATATATACTGAAGTATATATTTAAAGACATAGCCTGAAATTCTTAGCCTACCCACAATCCTTATTCTTGACCCTGATCCCAAATTCTTAGCCTACCCACAATCCTCAGTCTTGACCCTGATCCCAGCACACAGCACCAACACACAGCAGGCCTGAAATAAATAGTTTGTTAAATGAATGAACCCCCCAAGAAAGTTGTAAAGCATATGACTGATATCTTCTTATATTAATTTCATTACCTGCATACTCATAAAACCAAGCCAGGCACTTCTTGCTTGAAAAATGTTCCTCTCCACTTATTAGTCTAGCAGGGGGTTGGGATCTGCAATAGCTTAGAAAACACACAAATGCCTAAGAATTTTATAGTCTCAACTTTTAGTGAAAAGCTAAGTTCAATACCATCTATGTCAATTCAAACTAAACAAAGTATTTTTTATTTTATTTTTTACAGCTGGTGTAATGGGGAAAAATAGAGTTAAGTATTTGCAATTTGATACAGTAGTCTATACATAAAAATGTGTGGCTAACAAAACCCAAATGCTACTTTGCTCACTATCAAATTCCAAAAATATCAACAAAAACTAATTCCCCAGATTTCAAGACCACACAGAAGTTCAACCTAATGGTCTCAATGCAGGAATGGTAGTTGGAAAGTATAAATCTTTATAATTCTTCTTCTGAATTGCATGGAAATCGTACTTGTGTATAATAGATATACATTTGAAAACAAAATCTTACAGTATATTTTGATAGTTAATTTATCAATATTTCAAAATAAAACTATATAGAGTTGTTTATCATCTATCAAGTTTAAGTAGATATTTAAAGATAAAAGACGATTTAGGACCTAAGGATATTAATTAAATTCTACAGATTAAAAAAACAACCAAAAAATCCCTAAGGATAACATTAATACAAATAATTGGGCCAAAGCTATTTAATCTGATTCTGTTTTCTTTTTCCACAAAGTCATTTAAAGTTAGTAAGTTCATAAGTGGCCTCTAGGATATAATGAACTTCAGAGAACCTTTTCTTGAGAAGCTCAAATAGTTACACTACCACAATGACATAGAAATGCTATAATTTCTGCAACTGAGTAATGTAAAATAAGGGTACCATATTTAAAAGTTTAAGTTGATAGAGCAAAGTATCACTTGAGTTATGACTGCTTAGCTTTTTTAAGTAATTACTTTAAATCATTTTGATACATTATATACTTAAGATACTTACAAGTTAAGAGTAATACAGAACTAATTTGCATGTTCCATAAAAATTGAGCTAGTGGAGTAACCATGTCAAATTCTAGTATGAGTTACCAAGAGGTATAAAAAAACATCATCTTGAAAAAAACTGAAATGAAAAGTAAAATCTTGCCCTAGCGGTTTTGGCTCAGTGGATAGAGCATCAACCTGCGGACTGAAGGGTTCCAGGTTTCATTCTGGTCAAGGGCACATACACAGGTTGCAGGCTCAATCACCAGTAGGGGGCGTGCAGGAGGCAGGTGATCAATGATTCTCATCATTTATGTTTCTATCTCCCTCTCCCTTCCTCTCTGAAATCAATAAAAATATATTTAGGCCCCTCCTGGGGGCCTGTGTTTCTGGAGCTTCTAAAAACAAAACAAACAAACAAAAAAACATCATCTTTCACAGGAATCGCCCAAGAAATATACTTAGGCTCTGTTTTCCCAAACAGCTTAATGAAGGAAAAAAAACAACTGAACCAATCACAAAAAGAAAGATGCGGACTAAGTAAGTTACCTACCTCACATTTTAAGCATAACTAAGTAGAGTTCTATTATTATCTCTCGCCTTTATAATGCTGGCTACAGTATTCTTTTAACGGTGGCATCTGAAGTTGTCACACTAAGTGCCAACCACAGATACAATCAGACACTCCATAAGAATTAAAAAAACCACTCCTCACACCTAAATGGCAATAATCTTTTGCATTATATAATGTTGCGGTGATGCCTCAACGACATGTTACAATGGGATCAAAGAGCTACAACTACAGCTCTGCTTTGTTTTCTTTTTCTTCCAGAGAATAGAGTACAATAGCTCTCAATTATTAATATTTATATTGAGAGCGAACAGCATCCTGGATGCCAGAAAACAAAACGCATTCAGGGGCTTCCCCATTCGGCACCCAGGCACTTGGCGCAGGTGGAGGCACTAGGCTTCCAGAAAAGGGGCCTCCTGCCGGGGCGCTCCGGGTTAGACCGCTAAAGGTGGAGGCCAACTGCAACCTGGGGAGCTTTCCTTCCTATCATTCCCAGGGCAGTTGGCAGGTCAAGATTTGTCCTGTTTTGCTCCTTTCTTCACTCTACGAAGGAATTCTAGACGCGACCCTGCCGCGATCTGTTTGGAAAGAAGGTGGAGGAGGGGTTAGGGCCGTCGGGGTGAGAGAAGGAGCGCGATTGCCTTGCGCACTCGTCTCCCCACCCTCCAGGGCACGTAGACGGCCGCGGGGGACTCCGCCGGTCCCTCCTGGCGCCGCAGCACACGCACCGAACACGCGATGGGTCCGGCGCAGACTCGCGGCGATCGGCGCCCACCACGTAGGTTTAATTGAGGGGTGGGGGGGAGGGGGCGCCTCTCCCCAGCTCGAGCCTGGGAGACCCGACTCGCCTCCTCCTCCTCTGGCCGCCCAGCAGAGGAGGAAAGACTGAAGGGGGGTGGGGGGAGGTGGTACCTGGAGATTTTACACTTTTTGAGGCCTCCGTCTTCCGCTACTGCCGCTGCCACGCCAGACGATTTTCTCTTCTTCTTCACCGGCATCTTCCGCCCTCCCCGGCAGGGCGGGCAGGGGAGCCGGGGGAGGGGGTCGCTGTCCGCGGAAGGCCCCTCAGTGCTGCCCCCCGGTTCCCAGAGACAGTTTTTTTCCTCCTCCCGGTCTTCCTGTGCTCGGGGCAGCGGGTCACTGCTCACCGGTGGACACTGCGGCTGGGTCTCTCCGGGCAGGGAGGACGCGGACTGGCCGGCACCGCCACCAGTCACAGACTCCGAGAGCAAGAGGCTCAGCCTGACCCGGATGCGCCTCGCCGAGGACCGGAAGTGACGCAGCGCCGAGCTGGTCGCCGGGAGGGGCGGAGCTCTGGTTGCTATGCTGTAGCGGCCTCCGGCTGGAGGACGCCAAGTACCGGCCCGGAGGGGAGAAATGGGCTTGGTGGGCCCTTTGACCGCCTCGGTGGCCTTTCTCGGGAAACTTCCACCCGCCCCTAATGCTGGTAAGACACCTCCAAGAAATGTTTTATGAAACCACTAATACTTTGGCCTTAAAAATAACTTGGTAAAGTAAACCAAATTTCACTTATGAGCTCTTCCATTCATTCGGTAACCTCATGTCCATTGTTACTTCTTAAATGCACGTTTTCTTTCTGGGCTGGCCGGCCGGCAGCCGCCCACTCGCACACCCCTTCATTGTCCCTCACCCCTGTGCCTTGTTAAAACTTAGCTTTACATTTCTCACCTGTCACATAAGAAACAGTAGGTAGTCGCTGACGTAGTAAAGAGGAATTTGGGGAGCATTTCTAAGGGGCCTTCCCTCAAACTTTTACCCCAAACACCTGTAATGACTCCACCATCACTTCAGTGAAAATATTGTTTATAAATAAAGGTTGTTGCATATAAAGATTATATAGTAGAAAGTCGCTTTAGTCAATATATATGTAAAATAAGTTAACATCTGTAAACCAAAGTGAGTTTATAGAGAAAGAAAGTATCTTTAAATTCAGTAACAGCCCATGTGGTTCTAGTGAGATGACTTCCACCTGGGCACTCATTTGGACAATCAGAATATCCTATTTCCTTAGGCCATTAATTGGCTCAGAAGGACATCTGATCCAAACCAGGCCCATCAGTGCCAATGACATGAAACTGAACCATCAGGAATCAATTTATTTCCTATGGACTTGACCTGAGAGGATGCAAGAATAAGCCAAAACTCAGAAAAGACCAGAATCAAGGAGAAAAATAAAACAACAAAAACAAATGATTTTCTGGTATAAAGCCTGAGTCCATGATATGCCCTGAAAATATGAGTTACATGAGCCACTAAAACTCACCATTTTGCTTATGCAGTACCCTGTTATTTACAACTTAAAGAAGGTTGTTCCGAATGCTACTGTAATCCTTCAACTCAATTAAAAATGCATGAGACCAGCCCTGACTGGTTTGGCTCAGTGGATAGAGCGTCGGCCTGCGGACTGAAAGGTCCCAGGTTTGATTCCGGTCAAGGGCATGTACCTTGGTTGTGGGCACATCCCCGGTGGGAGGTGTGCAGGAGGCAGCTGATTGATGTTTCTCTCTCATTGATGTTTCTAATTCTCTATCCCTCTCCCTTCCTCTCTGTAAAATATCAATAAAATGTATTTTTTTTAAATGCATGAGACCAAAACATCAAATCTGAATAAAATCCAGTCTCTAAAAAAATATACCATCTGTATGTAGGGACAGTGGAACATGTTAACACTCAATGCAATCAGCAAGATCTAGACTGTCAGAAATTCTACAAGAAAAATGACCCAGATTCTGCAACAAGGTATTAGAGAAGGAAATTTTCAAGGATATATTAATCATTTTCCATATTTGAATCTTGAGTTAAAAAAATGTTGAATAATATGACAATTATAGGACAATTGGAAATTTGAAAACTAGCTGAATATTTGATGAAATTCTAGAACAGTGGTTCTCAACCTTGGCTGCACATTAGAATCACCTGGGAAATAGGATTTTAAAAAGATTCCCAGGTGATTCTAATGTGCAGCCAAGGTTGAGAACCACTGTTCTAGAACAAGCAAAACTTACTTACAGGGCAGTATATCAGTAATGCCTGGGGACTAGGATAGGGTGGTGATAGAGGGAAAAGTCTGACTGTAAAGAGGCAAAGGGAACTATATTGGATAATAGACATATTCTATGTCTTATTGAGGTAGTGGTGTATATACTTGTCAAAGCTCATTGAACTGTACAATTAAAGATATATGCCCTTATCATATGAATATTATTCCTCAATAAGTTGAAATAAAAAGTGCAAATAGCCCAGCCAGTGTGGCTTAGTGGCTGATTGTTGACCCAGGAACCAAGAGGTCACAGGTTCAATTCCTGGTCAGGGCACATGCCCAGGTTGTGGGCTCAATCCCCAGTAGGGGGTGTGAAGGAAGCAGCTGATTGATGATTTTCTCTCATCAATGTTTCTATCTTCAAATTTCCAATCCTTTATAATAAAACCCTAATATGCAATTTGACCGAACAGCCAAACGAACAGCGGAAGGCCGGTCGCTATGACTGCACTGACCACCATGGGGCAGACGCTCAATGCAGGAGCTGTCCCCGGTTTTGTGTTGAGCTTCTGCCCCCTGAGAGGGAGGCAACCGGCAGTGGTGGGGGGCGGGGCCGGCCAGCGGGCAGTAGCAGGCCACCAGCCAAGGCGGGTGCCAGCAGGGGGCTCCCCGATCGCCCCACCCGCCGATCACCCAACAGATCAGCCCTGATCGCCGACCAGGCAACCCTACCCTATATATTGGGAACAGTCTCTTAGATTTAAAAATTAAAACCTGGCAAGGCTACTCTAACACTGAAAAAACAGGATGATGCAGTGATGACATGCATGGACTCTGGCTTGCACATTTTGTGGTCAGCCCTGATTCTGACACTTAAACTGTGTGACACAGCCAATTACTTAACTTCTCTCTGCTTCCGTTTTTCCACCCATAAGATGGGAAAAATAGTACTACTGCCTCAGAAGGATCATGTTATGTACTACTTTTTATAATCAGGGCAAAAAAAGGTAGCTGCCCATACAACAGCAAGATGCCTTTCACCTGTATGAAAAGTATGGTCACTGGTGCATGCAGCATCCTGGATTGCAAGAGGGATGTCTGCCGGTTGTTGGACATCCCACGAGGGGTCCTGGATTGCGAGTGGGCGTACGCTGGGCTGAGGGACCGCGCCCCCCCCCCCCGCAAGAATTTCGTGCACCGGGCCTCTAGTTGTCCTATAAATGTCATACTATTCAATGTTCCTCTCCCTTTAAAAATCAATAAGAATATTTTTAAAGAGCAAACAAATATACCCCAAATAATGACACTATTAGACATTAACAAAGCTTATTTCAAGAAGTGAGCTATAAAATCTAAATATCCCTTTTCACAAATAGAAAAGAGAAATGGAATAAAAATCTAAATGATGAAGACAAAGACCTGAGAGGACAATGTTCAAGGGATATCCTTCCAGAGAGCAGAATTAAGGTTGAATCAAGAGGTAAGGAACCTTTACAAAGCCTGTCTAGCAGGATATCAGCATTGCTGTGGCCCAGTGACTATGTATATCCTCCATTCTTTTCTCAATAGGAATATTTATTGTGATTATTATGTCCCTTCTCCACTGTTGTTTATTATAAGAGAGTGGAGAGGCCACTTCTAGACTAGGAAGAACCACTTCTAGACTAGGAAGAAGACCCAACCACACCTGGAGACTCTGGAGATTCAACTGAAAGCAATGACTGGATAGGAGCCTACTTGCATCTATAGAATTCTCTGGAAAAAAGGTAAAAGACTGGTTCTTTGTATGGTATTCATTCTTTCAGTCTATTATTCAAATAATGTGTAATGATCACTTAAAATTAGGAAATGTTTTTGGTTTAGGTATATAAAAGGCAGGTATGACTCTTGCATTCATAAAGTTTACAGTCTGGAGAGGGAAGTATATGCAGCCCATATGCATTTGAGAACAAAGAATAGGGTCAATAATCTGTGCTTGTCGATGATTATAAAGGGATGGTGTTTTCAGTCATATAGATAATTTTCTTTACTGTTTTCCCTGATCAGTACCTACTGTCACCACCATACCTTCATTCTCAAAATGGAGCATTCCATTACCCTAATTACGCTCAATACAAACTATGTATAGAATATATAAATTAATAAATTTTAGGGCACTATATTTGGCTGCTTTGATAAAGATACAACTGTTTTAAAAGATCCTTTTCATAACTTCATTCTATAACGAAGGGACCTATTGGTAGCATCACTGCCTGTGAATAGTATGGAAATGTTTAGTTATGTGGTTTTAATCTTATCTGCTGCTCATCAGCATACAAATAGGATATTATTTTTCACCAAGAAGGCACCTATAATGGGGAAAGAAACTGTGACAGAGTACTATAGTTCTTTGTTGTGTAGAAGAATTTTTTAATGAAAGTAATGAGAAGGGAGGGATAAAGCATTTATTTAACCCCTAGAGTGCCGGGGAGCGCAATCGCGCTCCTCCTGTCTTTCGCCAAAAGTGCCTCCTCCTGCAGCGTCACTATTAGGTGCTAGTAGTTCACTCTTTATTGACAGATGGCACCTAAGTGCAGATTACTTATGATGCTGAATGTTTGTAGTTCTAAAATTGACCACTGGCATTTATCTGCCTAATTTTTTACAGGTACTACGATTTTATGAAGTTTACTCAGATTTTGTAGCCCTAAAGCTTCAAAATGGCATCCAGTTCTAAGTCTGCTTTTATTAGTGATGATAATATTGCTAAATATGTCAATTCTTGCTGTGAAGATGATTTTGTGGAAGATATTGGAGAAGGGTGTCCCTCTGGAAGTGATCAAGAATGTCCCATCAAATCAGAATTGGAAAGTGATTGCAGTGTTTGTCCCTCTGAAACGTAAACGAGTCCCAGTAATAATTGAAAGTTCAGACAGTTACAGCACATGTGAAAACGTTGAAGATTTACACAATTCTAGTTTTCCTGTGTTTATTGAAACACAACCTGGCCAAGATTTATATGTGCAGTCTAGTCTTTCTTTCCTAGAATCACCGGGTCCGAAGCATGCTCCTCCCCAGGATGCCAAACCTATTATTTTGACATGTTTTTCACTTTGGCTTTGTGGAATCTAATGCTGGCTGAAACTAATAGGTATGGAAATCAGTTTTTGCGTTCTCAGCAGCAAATATCACCCAATTTTAGAGTCAGACAATGGAGGCCTGTAAACGTCCTTGAAATGAAAGCATTTGTGGCTGTGCTGTTGGAAATGGGAATTACACGAAGGCCTACCATATTCTCATACTGGGATAGGAATAGTAGAGCCATTCCATGGTTTGGGAACATGTTCTCAAGAAATAGATTTCAACTGATATTAAAATTTTTTCATCTTGTTGACAATGAAAAACTGTTTCCACCAGGTCATCAGAATTATGACCCCTGCTCTAAATTTATCCCCCTTGTTGAGCATGCAAATAGGTTGTTCAGATTTCATTACACACCCCACCAGCACTTATCCATTGATGAGTCCCTAATACAATATCTTCGAAATAAGAAGCACCACAAGTGGGGAATAAAGTGTTGGATGTTGTGTGACTCTGTTGTACATTATTGTTTAGGTTTTTTCTGCTACGAAGGTGCAAAATGTGAAGAAAAGGCTGAGATCAAAAAGAAAGGCCTTGGTCATGTAGTAGTGACCAAGTTGCTCCAACTTGGGAACTACCTAAATAAGGGATATCATGTAGTGATTGACAACTTCTTTACCAGTATTGCTCTAGCAAAGTATCTGTTTGAAAATGCAACTTACCTCACTGGAACAATAAGATCTAACAGGAGGGGCCTGCCAAAGGATATTACAGCAGATTATGATATAGGGCAGGTCAAATATTTCTGCAGTGATGAGATTCTTTTGTGTGGATTTAGAGAGAAAAAATCTAAAAAGAAACCGGTGTTGCTTCTTTCAACCCATGCCGTTGCTGAGAATGAAACATTGCATAGAAGACGATATTCCCAAGAAAGAGAAATATCCAAACCAGCAATAATAAACCAGTACAACAAATTCATGGGAGGAGTAGATGTATCAGATATGATGCTTTACACCTACCTAGATGAAAGAAGAACTTTGAAGTACTGGAAAAAGGTGGTTTTCAGTATCTTTGCTAGGATGGTGTTAAATTCTTATCTAATATACAAAGAGAACACGTCAGGCAGAATTATGTCCCGTATCCAGTTCACTTCATCCATTATACAGGCAATTGAGGAAGAATGGCTGGCAGAAAAGAGTAATAACTCAATCTCATCGGTACCAATGAAACAAGCAGATGATGCATTATTGCGAAAATTGCCTGGCAGAAATCTAAGAAGGTGTGTAGTATGCAGCAACAAAGATGGAGGACCTGTAAAACGATCCAACACCGTGTGTGCTAAGTGTGGGAAAGGGCTTCATGGACTATGTGTAGGAAAGCACAGCTGTTAGTGATTCCAGAAACAGTCTCCCTACTCAAAGTATTTTTTTGTAAAAAGATTGAAATTTTTGTTCTGCAATTATTTATGAACCTAGAAGGATGATTTTTTTGTGCATTCAAAGAATATACTAAATATTTTAGATTTTTTATCAAAATCTTATTAAAAGTTAATATCTTCATTCATGTATTCAAAGTCAACATTAATTTTATTTTAACATATGTTTTGTTCAAATTTTTTTTCTACTAGTTTATAATACAATCAGCAAACAAGGTATGTCAAAGATGAAAACAAATGTGGTAAAGGTTTCCTTAAGTTTTTGAATATGTAACTTCATTTACTTGCGATTCATAATTTTTTTCCTAAACTGTAAAATCAGCAAAAATGCCTTCGCAATTTTAGTATAGTTCCTAGGATATTGGTTGGCACTGAAAGGGTTAAAGCAGAAACTCAGGTGTTCTGGTTTCATATCCAAAGAAGATACTCGGTGATTTTAGGTAAGATAACTTTTATCCCTCGTTTTATCCTACTGTTACAGAGAAGGATGTGGAAAAAATAAATAATCCATCTATAAGGACAGTGGACATATATTTATGCCAGATAGGGCATGAGGTGGAAGAACCGAGACTGAACATAGTTTTGTCATCTATTTGATATATTGGATATCCCTTAGCTTTTGGGGGGTTATAGAATGAAAGTAATGAAAAAGATCTTTTAAAATAATTGTATCTGTATCAAAGCAGCCAACAAATATAGTGCCCTAAAATTTATTAATTTATATATTCTATACATAGTTTGTATTTTCTTAATACCTCTTTAAAATATGGCATTTCCACTTGCCAGAAAAACAGGCAACACAGAATTTCAGTGATTTATGGAATGCCATGTTATATGGTCCTGAATTTATATAAATACTTTCCATATATTAACCCTGGTGAAAATTTTGTAAAATATTCCCATGCACATAAACCCTGAAAATGAAGACTAAGAGAACAGTAGAAATGGGATGTTTTGGAGCATTAGTAAAGTCCACAGGAATTCCTAGTGTTTTAGAGAAGCTCAACAGTGCAGAACTATGGAGCACATGCCATGTGCCCTTTACATCTTAAGCAGTGTGCTAGAGGACACTTACTGCAGCCTGACGGTGGCTGTGGTTCACTCTGGGACCCAGACTGAGGAGTGACTACTCTCTGGAGCATCGCTTGTTATCGTGATGAAGGGCAAGGAAAACATGGTGAACCCCATGCTGGCTGTTAAAAGTTCTGTGCTGAAATGACACATACCACTTCCACATTCAATCAAGATAGGAATGTATAATCCTTTTGCAGAGAGAGGCACCAAATAAAGATAAATATAGTCCACAATAGTATGGGATTGGAACGCAATTTTATTGAAGATCCAGGGAAGAATGAGTTCACAGAGCAGTTTTAAAGGGATAGTAGGGAAAATTATAAGATTAGTGTCTGCTTTACTTCACATTGACACATTGTATTTTCCAAAGATGGTCACAATGATCTTTCAATCCTCTTGTTCTAGAACCTTACCACTCCCTCTCAGTAAATGGAGTCTTG
Organism: Myotis brandtii; assembly: GCF_000412655.1. Lineage (NCBI taxonomy): Eukaryota > Metazoa > Chordata > Mammalia > Chiroptera > Vespertilionidae > Myotis > Myotis brandtii. The sequence goes on along the minus strand of NW_005361763.1, from coordinate 56,390 downwards.
TTAATAATAGTCATCATCATCCTTTATCATCAATGTTGGTTCATTGAGTCCTATACCATACAAATGTAAGATGTTAATAGAGGAAGCTGGGTGTGAAATATATGGGAACTTTCTGTATTATTGCAACTTTTCTGTAAACCTCAAAGTATTCTAAAATAGTTTGTTTTTAAAAAGTCAAAGTGAACAGAAATAAATAATTAAAAAATAAAGTGCAGGAAGAAAGAGTAATAACTCAAGAAAACCACCTCTGCTGGGTGCTTTGAAAGGTCAGACTTCATAAAATTCTGGATGTCGGATCATAGGTAGGAAGCATTGTCTTGTATATCAAGTGCCCAACAACAAAGCTGAACCCTTACCAGGAGGACTACGAATTACTGCTGGACACCTGATTTGCCTTGCAGCATATGAATATATACCGCAAATGAAGAAAAGTGGTTCACAGAATCAAATTACTACTGGCAGAGAGGACAGTGTGTTGATGACTTGCTGCAGAGGAAAACTGTTTTTAGATGAGTGGTAGGACCAAGTGAGTGCCGGCAGTTTGTGTTTAGGTGTGTGTGTTTTTAAATATATTTTTATTGACTTCAGAGAGAAAGGAAGAGGAAGAGAGAGAAACATCAATGATGAGAGAAAAACATTGACTGGCTGCCTCCTGCACGCCCCCCACTGGGGATCAAGCCCACAACCCAGGCATGTGCCCTTGACCGGAATCGAACCTGGGACCCTTTAGTCCGCAGGCTGATGATGCTCTATCCACTGAGCCAAACTGGCTAGGGCAGGTGTGTTTTTATAAGCATTTTCATAGTCTTAGACTAAGATGGGTGTTGTTTTGTCACACTTTCCAAATAACATTGGAAAGATGGCATTGTGGAAAAGGTTTCTTAAAGTGAAAACTTTAAGATTGATGGATTTGCCCTTTAAAGTTTTGCAACCTTGAATAAAATGTTTTACCATCTGTGTAATAAAATGTATGCCTTAGCTAGATATCACAGTACTGTACTGTTGAAAAATAATAAAATAAATGTGAATGTGTTATCAAAACTAACTGCTAAGGGGTATATAATTATGTATCAGCTGGAATCCCTAGGGTACACCCTACAAAAATCAAGTTGTTCTAGTCTAGAGTTTATTTAAGGTTGTTCAAAGGATGGAATTGCAAAGAAGGGGACATGGAAAAGAGGTGACTTACTCTGTTTTCCATTCCCATTCAAGTTCTGGTAATGGGGCTTTCCTTTCCTATCACTATTACCTTTATTAAATGTCAATGGCCCTGTCTTTGTTTCCAGGGATCTTAACCAAGTTCTCCACCATTGAAAATAGGATTGTCTACACAGGCCAGTTTGAATGAGACTCAGCAAATTCTTAGGTCATGGTTAGGCATTACTTCTTTGGAAAATCCAAAGGTGACATGTGGGCAGTTACTGAAATCTCTTGCAATGCAGCACAAAGCAGATTAGTTCACCGGACTGTAGCAGAGGCAATGATTCCTAGAAAGACAGTAAATCATCTACAAATTGTCTTATTTACTCAGCACCTACCCATATATGGCTGTGGTCACTGGCAGTTGCAACGCTGACATTTCTTAATGCTGAGTTTGCTCTTTTCCATGTGTTCTTTTGCAGATCTACTCCCTCATCTATAGCTTCACAGAGATCTCAAGTTTGAGAGAGAGTTTGAGCCAAGTTTGAGCCCTATCCAACTCTTGAACCCCTTCCTAGCCAAGATAACATTCAGTTGTTAGGGCATAAAGGTATGCTCTGCTTTCAGGGCCTGTACTTTCTATCTTTAATATATTTTTATTTATTTCAGAGAAGAAGGGAGTGGGAGAGAGATAGAAACATCAATGATGAGAGAGAATCACTCATCAGCTGCCTCCTGGCACACCTCCTATTGGGGATCCAGCCTGAAACCTGGGCATGTGCATTGACTGGGAATCGAAACATGACCTCCTGGTTCATAGGTTGACCCTCAACCACTGAGCCATGCCAGACAGGCTTAAGTATTTTTTTTTTTTTTAGTCACCAAAGGATATTTTTCCATTGATTTTTAGAAAGAGGGGAAGAGAAAGGGAAAGACAGAGGGAAACATTGATGTGAGAGAAACAAATTGATTGGTTGCCTCCTACATGCGCCCTGACCAGGGCCCGGGCCAGGGAGAAGCCTGAAACCGAGGTACGTGCCCTTGACCAGAATCGAACCTGGACCCTTTGGTCCACAGGCCGACGCTCTATCCACTGAGCCAAAGGGCAAGGCCTGCAATTTAACTTGCAAGAACCTTCTGGTCTCCAAAGAAAATGTGGCTCATCAGAATCAAAAGTTTTGGCTTTCAATTGCATTTTTTAAATATCATGGGGTTTCAAAGTATAGTTTTACAGTAAACAGAACAAAAAATTAACTATTTTTCCTTTCTGATTTTACAGTCAGTGCTTGAGGTAATGAGAATCACACTGACTTTAAAGATCATGAGTAAGAATGTGCAGAAAAGAAAACCACACAAATGTTTTTAAGATATTTTCCCCTATGGGCTAAACAACAAGAGAATTCTCAGACAATCTTCATTGAACTCTTCCACATTCTATACTATATAGCTAAAGCTTCCATTTGCACATCCTTCTGATATAACCTACACCTACAACCAGTAACATAACTTGTAGGGCCCTGAGCAAATTGAAAATGTAGAGTTTTGTTCAAAAATTATTGATCTGTAAGAGCAGACCATTAAACCCAGGGCAGGGACATGCTCATGAAGCCACCCCTGCACACACCTTAAAAGCAAGTCAAGCCTGAGTGACCCCCAGTTTTCATTCAATGGAGCTCTATGTTTCTGTGTCAGAAAGTGCTGTGTGTTCTAAACGCATTCTTATTTTAGAGACACATTATATTTCCCACCCTATCTTGCAATCAGGAATTGCCATGAGAAGGTTCTATGTAAGGCCTCACTCTTTATCTGCAACTCAGACAGATTAAAAATAATTCAGGAGAGAATTCTGTCATTTCAGAGAATAGTGAAGCCACAAAATAGAAGAGGTCTAGATTCCTGAATCATCATATGGAAGACTGCCTGCCAAATACTACATTGAACTGTCAAATGAAGGAGAAATAAAACCAGTGAAATTTTGTGGTTTATTGTAATGTTTGACATACCTTGACTATACGTCAGGAGTAACCTATGTTAAAATAAAAAATGACACCAAAATCTCAATGTCTTATAACAAAAATTTATTTCTTATTTATGATATACCATCCAGAAGACTATACTTATCATAGCTACTCAGGGAACTAAGCTGATGAAACTTCACCATGACTTATGCTTCCATGATCATCACAGCAGTGGAAAAAAATCATGATTATACATTGTAAGGTTTTTGTGTATACTGGTATGTAATACATCATTTCTACTTACATATCAAAGACCATAAGTCAAATGGCCATGCCTATCTTTAAAAAGAGCAAAGAAGCCCAGCCGATAGGGCTCAGTCGTTGAGCATTGACCTAGGAACCAAGAGGTCACAGTTTAATTCCTGGTCAGGGCACATGTAGGAGGCATGCAGGAGGCAGCCCATGGATGATGTTTCTCATTGATGTTTCTATCTCTCCCTCTCTCTTTCTCTCTGTAAAAATAAATGAAAAAAAAATTTTTTTAAAGCGCAAAGAAGTATAATCTCATGTGCCAAAAGGGGGAATCCAGACATATTTTGGAAATGACAGTCCTGAATACCACATGGTTATAGACATTGGTTTTTGGAAGGAGAGTGCTGCCATACAGAAAGTTAAAATATGTTGTATAGAATAAGTAGGCAGCAAAGAAACATTAGTACAGGCTGGTTAGCTGGAGAGCTCTAGTGCGCCTTGATAAAATATTTAGTAAAACTGTCCTCCGTGAGAAGTAGAAGGTAGGCCATGAGCCTAATGAGACTCTTAACTGTATGGGAAGTAGATAGAGGGAGGGTAATGGTGTGAAGTGAAAATCATTTTGCAAAAATCAGATTAAGGGTTTTAACTTTGCTATCCAAGCCTATTGCTTCAGATAGCCTCAAGAGGGGCATTTGCAAAGAAATAAATCATTCTTGATAATTACCTACAGAAAAGAACTAGAATGTGAAATTTAGAATATGAAATTAAAAGCAAATATATCAGCCTACTAAGTTTTTAAGGGAATTGTATTGTTAATGAAACCATGTGCCTGGACTGAAAAAGACTTTGAGCAACCATCAAGCTCCCAGAGTGTCCCCAGCAGAAAGCCCAGATAACTTATCTTTTTGGTTTATGGGTTGTACCCTGAGGACCCACATTTGAACCTGATGGAAAGGCCTGTGCATCACATGAAGCTGTAATTCATTGACTTCACAACCCTATCCCTGACAAGTACACTAGACCCATGATAGGAATAACTTTCATTGGTTTCAGTGAATATGTTTCTTAATGGTGTAAATTTTCAAATTTCATATTTATTATCTTTAGGGATTAAAGGGGCCAAGTCAATACTTGAAAAATGGGAATTGTAACATGACCTCTTTTCCTTTAAATTTATCCTGAGCTACCTTGTTAAATAAATTTGTGCTGCCAAATTTTTAATGTTCTATTCTCATAGCAACAGGCTGTGATGTCAGAGGGTTATCACAAAATTGATTAAAAAAAAATATGCTAGGCTGTGAAGCAGAAAGTTCTGATTGTTGCATGTTATTAAAATATCATGTTATGTAAATAAAAATGGAAACAGATCAAAAATAAAAGACTCAAAATAACAAGCTTATGTGAACATTTTTATTAATTGCCATAGTATATAAAAAAAAGCTTTCCCTTCAGCACTTTTTATCAGTGGTTAGTATTTTTAAAAAAATACTATTAAAAAGCATTCGGTTACAAGTCTGAGCAACATTATTTCCTGCAAATTAAAGGTAAGCTAGATCATGCACACAGTAAAGAAAGCATCAAAGCATCTAAAAGAATTGCTATACAGGGAAAGATTACCTATTAATATGTTTTTGCATTTTTTTTCTACTAAAAACCTAGCATACTTCATCACACTGAAAGGCATAATTAAAAGCATTACATCAGACAAATAATTATCACATAATTTGGTATAGGTGCAATAAACTTCATTAAGACAGCATTCTGTAAAGCACCTTTACAAACTCACATGCCCACAGGGTCTGGTAGGTATGTAAATTAGTGAAATGGCCTGGGTGTGAGACAGTGGGGTTGATGAGTGCATGTTCTATCTATAGCAGTTTAGATGGGCTAGGTTAGGCCAGAACAACAAAGAAGACAATAGCTTAGTTGTTGAAGACAAAATTTGTTTACTTGCTCAAGCTACATGTGGTCAAGGATCAGCTGGGAACTCTGCTCTTTGTCATTAGAGCAGCCACTTTGTAGAACATTACTGGTTACTATGGCAGAGGAAAAAGAGATTCCATTCTCACACTGCACAACTCCAGGAGCAGCTGTGTAGGGCAGTTTACAAACTGATATTTGCATTAAAAGTGGCCTGTTCAAAATAATGAATTAAATAGGAAGCAAGTACCACCTTATATTAATAAGCTCTTATGCTCATTATCCATAAAATGTAAAATTTAATCTTTGTAAACAGGCTATGAGATAAATGCATATTATCACCTTCATTATACAGAAAGGGAAACTGAGATTTGGAGAGTTTAAATAACTCGAACAAGATAGCACAGTTGTCAGGGTGTAAAAGAAGAGTTAATACAAACTAGTGCACTCTCCTGGGGAATGCACTCCTTTCACTCATCTGAAATAAAAGGGGATTCATATAGCACCACTCTTCAAAAACATAGGTGTACTAGCAAAACTGCACGAGACCTGGGACCCCCCCCCCCCCACCGCCCTCCATGGGACCTTACCCAAATGCTCTGAACACAAACCCCTGCACTTGCTACTGGGATGAGGTTCATGTGAGCGGCCATCTTGGCTACACCCCCTTACACCTCGCTAAGTCATCAAGGTCACGTCATTTTGCTTATTCACATTACAGCCCTGTCCGCCCAACAACACCTTAAGCCATACCCTGGCCACACCCGCTAAGGGCACCTGGGCTTTGCTCAGTCGAGCACCTGCACGCTAACTTGGTCCTTCCTCTGCCCTCCACCTGGTTTCAAACCTCCTAGGACAGTGGTTCTCAACCTTCCTAATGCCGCGACCCTTTAATACAGTTCCTCATGTTGTGGTGACCCCCAACCATAAAATTATTTTCGTTGCTACTTCATAATTGTCATTTTGCTACTGTTATGAATCGTAATGTAAATATCTGATATGCAGGATGTATTTTCATTGTTCGCGACCCACAGGTTGAGAACCGCTGTTCTAGGAGGACTTTCTTCATGACGCCTCTGAGGGCAACAAAGCTACGCCCTACGGACCGGGCACACCCTCACGTTCAGGGTACATCCTTGCGTACACTACTCCGTGGCCCCTCCTGTCTATTGGTGTTCACCTTCATTCTGCTGACTCCACATCTGTCCCTTGTGCCCATGTCCCTGCTTTAACTCTAGTAATTCCTGTGCCTGAGTTTACCCCTCCTGCAATCTCTGGGCTAGGCCAAGGCCACGCCCTTACCCACAGGGCCAGTGCCTGTGCTCCTTCCCATGGTTCCAGGCTCTGCCCCTCCGGTCTGAGTCCCGGAGTCCCGCCCTGCGTGGCCAGTATGCCACGGGACAGCCCCAGTCCTGGAGTACTGCCCCAATGCTCTGCCTCCGGTCACCCGGGCCACGGAAACCCTGGAAGCCGCGCAAAGCGGACACCAGGAACCTCACGCCCCCTTGGGGCCACAAGAACCCTGGCAGAAGCCGCACAAAGTAGCCGCTGGACCCACCCCCGCTGCGCGCAACGCCATCTTGTGATGGCGTCATGGCATGAGGGTTAATTTGCATATTACCTCTTTATCAATAGGATTTTTCTATTCTGTTGGTGGACATTTAGGTGTTTGCGGTTTTGGACTATTAAAAACAATACTATTATGAGCATTCTTTTAGGGGCATCTTAGTATATCTACATATATAAAAGCCTAATATGCTAAGTGTCTGACCATTAAACTGGTCACTATGACACACACTGACCACCAGTGGGCAGACGCTCCAACCTGTAGGTTAGCTTGCTGCTGGGGTCCCACCCCTGTGCCCACCACCGCCTCATGACCCACAGTTACTTTCAAGGTGCACAAATTCGTGCACTGGGTCCCTAATCTATATATTTAAAATCCTAATATGCAAATAGACCGAACGGCAGAACAACCAGTCACTATGACGTGCGTTGACCAACAGTGGGTGCGTACAGAACATGGCAGGCATCGGCAGCAGGAGGCAGAGCGCGGAACATGGCGGGTATCAGCCATGGCGGGATGGTGGAGCAGGTGAGCGGGGGTGCCAGATCAAGGTGGGGCACCAGTTGCTGTTATCGGGGCGAGTCTCTCTGGTGGTTACTGAAAATTCTTTGCTCCTGTGCGTCACGGTCCCGCAGGGCGTTTGCACCTGCGGCCGGCACCGACCCCGCTCACTCCCGTTGCCGGCTCAGCGCCATCAGCGGGTGCAAGTGGTGGCTGCCGGCCTCGATCGCCCCTTAGGGTTTCTCCACCTCCCCCTGGCTCCTGAGGGGCAATTGTGGCCGGCAGCCACCTCTTACCCACTGACAGCGCCAAAGCTGCTGCTTACACCCACTGCTGGTACCCGGAACCTGTCCTGATCACTCGGCGCTGTCAGCAGGTGCAAGAGTGGCAGTTGCCGGTCCAGATCGCCCCTCAGGGCTTCTCTACCTCCCCCTGCTCCTGAGGGGCAATTGGGGCAGCAGCCGCCACTTGTACCCACTGCTGGTACTGGCCCCAATTGCTCCGCGTCATCAGTGGGTTCAAGCAGGGCCGGAGCCGTCAGCACGTGGGAGCGGTGGCGACAGGAGCAGGGCTGCCGGGCGGGGCCAGGCAGGGTGTGGAGGCTGGGCAGAGACCTGCCCCTGTGCCCACCACAGCCTCATGGCCCACAGTTCCTTTCAAGGTGCACGAATTCGTGCACTGGGCCCCTAGTCTATACTGATAATAGCCTAGGTCAGTGATGGTGAACCTATGACACGCGTGTCAGAGGTGACACACGAACTCATATTTTTGGTTGATTTTTCTTTGTTAAATGGCATTTAAATATATAAAGTAAATATCAAAAATATAAGTCTTTGTTTTACTATGGTTGCAAATATCAAAAAATTTCTATATGTGACACGGCACCAGAGTTAAGTTAGGGTTTTTCAAAATGCTGACACGCCGAGCTCAAAAGGTTTGCCATCACTGGCCGAGGTGGTCGTCACGCCATGATGCCCTCACATTGTCATAATCCATCAGTAGGAGGCTGTGACCGCAGCGGGCGCGCGCTGGTGGGCAGTCCTGCATGTGCGACAAGGCAGAATAGGCCCTTGACATCAGGGAGGGGCGGGACCTGAGCACTTGGCGTGGAGGGAATAGCACAGGCTCCATGGGAGGGAATACAGAGTGGAGCTGCAAGCAGAGCTGGTCGCGTTCAGGCGCTAGGCTCCTCTTCAGGTGTGACAGGCTGCAGCAGCCTGGCTGAGAGCGAAGGGGTGAGCATGGTGCTCTGAGCACAGCTACCATGGACCACCCAGATGAGGGGCCTCCTGCCAAGGGCCGTCGCCTGAGCACCTTGGAGCCCTCTGAAGACGATGCACCACCACCTCAGCCACCACCACCGCTCATGCGACTGCCCCTGCCTCCACCGGAGCAGTGACCAAGGCTCTGGGAGGAAACAGAGGCGGCACAGGTGCTGGCTGACATGAGGGGCATGGGATTGGGTCCCACTCTGCCCCCGCCTCCCCCCATGTCATTCTGGAAGAGGGGGGAGTGCGCGCGTACTTCACCCTGGATGCCAGGTGTTCCTACTGGAATCCTGATTTCGAGTCTGGGTATGGGAAGGCACCCCCTTCCATGGAGAGCCTGGAAACATTCTCTCCTGAGGAGGTGGCTGGGGGAAACCTGGAGATCGTCATTCAGGTTACCGAGCCGGAGCCCGAGCTGGAGCCGGAGCCGAGTGGCTTTGGTGGAGAGGCCCTAGATACCTGTAGCATAGGGGGACGGGAGTACCAGGTGTCAGCCAGTCTACAGGGGAAGGAAGAGGCCATTAACATAGTGGAAGATAATGAGGAGGAGGTGAAGGAGAATGTGAGGAGCAGGAGGAGGAGGAAGCAGAGGAAGAGGCCTGGGGGGCCGGCGGCTCCAGCCTACCTCTTTGGGGCAATCCATCAAGGACCCCTGGGGTCCCAGATCTCGGGCAATTTCATAAACCGGGTCACTAGTCCTATCTGGCAGCCACAGAGCTGGAGAAAGCAGGAGGCTTGGGTTGCCCCTGGCAATAGAGGAAGCCAAGCTTCCTGCCCACCCTGGCCAGCTCTGAGCTCCACTCAAGGCTACAAAGTTTCAATTATAGAAGGTAAATAAATCCCAGAATAAAAAAAAAAGAAAAAAAGGAGAGGCTGGGAGCTTCCATCGCCGGGGGGCTTGGCCAGCCTGAAAACGGCCCTCAGCCCCTCACCCAGACTGGCCAGGCACCCCAGTGGGGACCCCTCACCCTAAAGGGGGTGTGGCCAGCCTGAAAACAGCCATCAGCCCCTCACCCAAGCTGGGCAGGCACCCCGGTGGGGACCCCCACCCTGAAGGGGGTGTGACCAGCTGCAAACAGCCATCAGCCGCTCACCCAGGCTGGCCAGGCACCCCAGCGGGACCCCCACCCTGATATGGGACACCCTTCAGGACAAACCAGCCGGCGCCCACCTGTGCACCAGGCCTCTATCCTATCTAATAATAGACAAACATGGTAATTGACCATACCTTCGCTACACCTCCCATTGGCTAATCAGCACAATATGCAAATTAACCGCCAACAAAGATGGTGGCTAATTTGCATACTGCAGGCAGGGCGGGACAGCGCCATCCTGCCCCGCCGCCAT
>NW_005361763.1:45390-45847 GCF_000412655.1 Myotis brandtii | reverse complement strand
GCCGAAAGATGCCGGCGTTATTGACAGAAAATGTCTGCAGAGCAACGTGCGTCTGATCTTGAAAGAAGGCGGCGCCTGCAACAGAATGTATCTGAAGAGCAGCTACTGGAAAAACGTCGCTCTGAAGCTGAAAAACAGAGGTGTCTTTGACAGAAAATGTATAAAGACAAACGTGCCTTTGAAGTTGAAAGATGGCGGTGGCGACGACAGAATATGTCTAGAGAACAGTCGTCAACAAGTACTACCAAGTACTACCAATACCGGTAGGAACTGCCTTCTCAGCGAAAATGGAGTACATGAGGATGCAATTCTCGAACATAGTTGTGGTGAAATGACTGTTCGATGTGAATTTTGACTATCCCTAAATTTCTCGGATGAAAAACCATCTGATTGGAAATTTACTCGATGTTGTAGCAAAGGGAAAGTCTGTCCAAATGATATACATTTTCCAGATTAC
>NW_005361763.1:44555-45280 GCF_000412655.1 Myotis brandtii | reverse complement strand
TATCCTGTTTCCTACATTAGATGCAATGACATATCCTATTCTTTTTCCATATGGTGAACAAGGCTGGGGAACAGATATTGCATTAAGACTCAGAGACAACAGTGTAATTGACAATAATACTAGACAAAATGTAAGGACACGAGTCAGTATTATGGATTTCATCTCTCTGTGCGGGACACATTCAATCCTATTTTAAATACAGGAAAATTAACTCAACAGTTTATAGTGGATTCATATTCAAAAATGGAGGATAAAAAAAATTGGATAAATTTCATCAGAGCAAACCAATCTAAGTTGAGAGTTGAAAAATATAGTGGTTTGATGGATTATCTCAAATCTAGATCTGAAAATGACAATGTGCCGATTGGTAAAATGATAATACTTCCATCATCTTTTGAGGGTAGTCCCAAAAATATGCAGCAGCAATATCAGGATGCTATGGCAATTGTAACGAAGTATGACAAGCCCGATTTATTTATAACCCTGACATGCAACCCCAAATGGGCAGATATTACAAACAATTTACAACGCTGGCAAAAAGTTGAAAACAGACCTGACCTGGTAGCCAGAGTTTTTAATATTAAGTGGAATGCTCTTTCAAATGATATATGTAAATTCCATTTATTTGGCATAATAATAGCTAAGATTCATGTCATTGAATTTCAGAAACGCGGACTGCCTCACGCTCACATATTATTGATATTAGATAATGAGTAATTACGTTC
>NW_005361763.1:43657-44526 GCF_000412655.1 Myotis brandtii | reverse complement strand
AGATGACATTGACCGTATAGTTAAGGCAGAAATTCCAGATGAGAACCAGTGTCCTCGACTTTTTCAAATTGTAAAATCAAATATGGTACATGGACCATGTGGAATGCAAAATCCAAGTAGTCCATGTATGGAAAATGGAAAATGTTCAAAGGGATATCCAAAAGAATTTCAAAATGCGACCATTGGAAATATTGATGGATATCCCAAATACAAACGAAGATCTGGTAGCACCATTTCTATTGGAAATAAAATTGTCGATAATACTTGGATTGTCCCTTATAACCCGTATTTGTGCCTCAAGTATAACTGTCATATAAATGTTGAAGTCTGTGCATCAATTAAAAGTGTCAAATATCTATTTAAATACATCTATAAATGGCATGACTGTGCAAATATTCAAATTGCTGAAAAAAATATTATCAATCATGACAAAGTACAGGACTTCATTGACTCCAGGTATGTGAGCGCTCCTGAGGCTGTTTGGAGACTTTTTGGAATGTGGATGCATGAGCAATCTCATGCAATCACAAGATTAGCTATTCATTTGCCAAATGATCAGAATTTATATTTTCATGCAGATGATTCTGCTGAAGTTTTAGGTAGGGCTAAAAGGCATAACTCGATTTTGATAGCTTGGTTCTTATTGAATAGAGAAGACTCTGATTTACGTAATTATTATTATTGGGACATTCTACAGCATTATGTGTTTAATAATTCTTTGTGGACAAAACGCCGAAAGGGTGGGAATAAAGTATGTATTAGGTAGACTGTTCACTGTGAGCTTTAGAGAACCAGAATGATATTACCTTAGACTTTTGCTTCTGCATGTAAAAGGTGCGGTAAGTTTTGAGGATCTGCGAACTGTAGGA
>NW_005361763.1:25986-40588 GCF_000412655.1 Myotis brandtii | reverse complement strand
CCAGGGAGCGGGCCTAAGCCAGCAGATGGACATCCTCCGAGGGGTCCCAGACTGCAAGAAGGCATAGGCCGGGCTGAGGGACCACCCCCCGCCCCCGAGTGCACAAATTTTTGTGCACCGGGCCTCTAGTATATAATAAATGCCCAGTGACCTTTACCACATAACAACCAGAATGACCAAGGACCAGACAACCAGCCAGTAGCTATGACGAGCACTGACCCAATCGCCAGTAGCTATGACGAGCACTGACCCAATCGCCAGTAGCTATGACGAGCACTGACCCAATCGCCAGTAGCTATGACGAGCACTGACCCAATCGCCAGTAGCTATGACGAGCACTGACCCAATCGCCAGTAGCTATGACGAGCACTGACCCAATCGCCAGTAGCTATGACGAGCACTGACCCAATCGCCAGTAGCTATGACGAGCACTGACCCAATCGCCAGTAGCTATGACGAGCACTGACCCAATCGCCAGTAGCTATGACGAGCACTGACCCAATCGCCAGTAGCTATGACGAGCACTGACCCAATCGCCAGTAGCTATGACGAGCACTGACCCAATCGCCAGTAGCTATGACGAGCACTGACCCAATCGCCAGTAGCTATGACGAGCACTGACCCAATCGCCAGTAGCTATGACGAGCACTGACCCAATCGCCAGTAGCTATGACGAGCACTGACCCAATCGCCAGTAGCTATGACGAGCACTGACCCAATCGCCAGTAGCTATGACGAGCACTGACCCAATCGCCAGTAGCTATGACGAGCACTGACCCAATCGCCAGTAGCTATGACGAGCACTGACCCAATCGCCAGTAGCTATGACGAGCACTGACCCAATCGCCAGTAGCTATGACGAGCACTGACCCAATCGCCAGTAGCTATGACGAGCACTGACCCAATCGCCAGTAGCTATGACGAGCACTGACCCAATCGCCAGTAGCTATGACGAGCACTGACCCAATCGCCAGTAGCTATGACGAGCACTGACCCAATCGCCAGTAGCTATGACGAGCACTGACCCAATCGCCAGTAGCTATGACGAGCACTGACCCAACCTTGCTGTCAGCACTCTAACATCCCCGAATCCCATTCACCTGCACCCCGGAACCTGACAGCCTCCCAGGAGAACCATTCTTTGCATAAATCTGCCATTGGTCAGCTTGCTGTCCGCGCCCTGACAGCCCAAAATCCTGTTCACCCGCAACCTGGACCCTGACAGCAGGTATTAACAGGATCTGCAGAAGGAGAGGTTGTTCTGATTCTAAGAATTTATTTGTCCCTGTCTGACACTGGCCTCCCATTTAAATTAATTAGTTTCCCGTGATGCCAGCATTTGCGATGACAATTAATAAATCACAAGGACAAACTTTAGACAGAGTAGGAATATTCCTACCTGAACCCGTTTTCGCACATCTTCAGTTATATGTTGCTTTCTCTTGAGTTCGAAGAGCGTGTGATGTTAAAGTTGTAAATACTTTATCCCAAGGGAAATTAGTCAAGCACTCTGAAAGTGTTTTTACTCTTAATGTGGTATACAGGGAGATATTAGAATAAGTTTAATCACTTTATCAGTCATTATCTGCATCAGTGTTGTTTTTATATCATGAGTTTGTTGTTGTTATATCATTTTATTATTGTTTATTTATTAATAAAATTATGTATTATTTTCATATACATTGTACTCATTTCCTTTTATCTCTCACACTTTTATTATAGAGAAAGGGCAAATAGCAATATTCAAATATTTCCTCTAATTCCCTTTCAATGTGCACGAATTTCGTGCACCGGGCCACTAGTCCTATATAATAAAAGGGTAATATGCAAATTGACCCTAACAGCAGAACGACTGGGAATGACTGGTCACTATGACACACAATGACCACCAGGGGGCAGATACTCAATGCAGGAGCTGCCCTCTGGTGGTCAGTGCGCTCCCACAGGGGGAGCTCTGCTTAGCCACAAGCCAGGCTGATGGCTGCCAGCACAGTGGTGGTGTTGGGAGCCTCTCCCACCTCCTCAGCAGCACTAAGGATGTCCGATTGCAGCTTACTGCTGCTCCCTGCTGATAACTGGACATCCCCCAAGGGCTGCCGGGCTGCCAGAAGGATGTCTGACTGCCAGCTTGGGCCTGATCCAGGGAGCGGAAGGATGTCCGATTGCAGCTTAGGTCTGCTCCCTGCTGATAACTGGACATCCCCCAAGGGCTGCCGGGCTGCCAGAAGGATGTCTGACTGCCAGCTTGGGCCTGATCCCCCAGGGAGCGGGCCTAAGCCAGCAGATGGACATCCTCCGAGGGGTCCCAGACTGCAAGAAGGCATAGGCCGGGCTGAGGGACCACCCCCCGCCCCCGAGTGCACAAATTTTTGTGCACCGGGCCTCTAGTATATAATAAATGCCCAGTGACCTTTACCACATAACAACCAGAATGACCAAGGACCAGACAACCAGCCAGTAGCTATGACGAGCACTGACCCAATCGCCAGTAGCTATGACGAGCACTGACCCAACCTTGCTGTCAGCACTCTAACATCCCCGAATCCCATTCACCTGCACCCCGGAACCTGACAGCCTCCCAGGAGAACCATTCTTTGCATAAATCTGCCATTGGTCAGCTTGCTGTCCGCGCCCTGACAGCCCAAAATCCTGTTCACCCGCAACCTGGACCCTGACAGCAGGTATTAACAGGATCTGCAGAAGGAGAGGTTGTTCTGATTCTAAGAATTTATTTGTCCCTGTCTGACACTGGCCTCCCATTTAAATTAATTAGTTTCCCGTGATGCCAGCATTTGCGATGACAATTAATAAATCACAAGGACAAACTTTAGACAGAGTAGGAATATTCCTACCTGAACCCGTTTTCAGATATGGTCAGTTATATGTTGCTTTCTCTTGAGTTCAAAGAGCGTGTGACGTTAAAGTTGTAAATACTTCATCACAAGGGAAATTAGTCAAGCACCCTGAAAGTGTTTTTACTCTAAATGTGGTATACAGGGAGATATTGGAATAAGTTTAATCACTTATCTGTCATTGTTTGTATCAATGTTGTTTTTATATCATCTTTTTGTTTTTATATCATGTTTTTATAGTTTTTATATCATGTTTTTGTTGTTTTCATATCATGTCTTTGTTGTTATATCATGGTGTTATTGTTTATTTATTAAATTTAAATATTATTTTCATATACATTTTACTAATTTTCTTTAATCTCTGACACTTCTATTATAGAGAAAGGGCAAATAGCGATATTAAAATATTTCTTCTAATTAATTCCCTTTCAATGTGCACAAATTTGTGTACCAGGCCACTAGTCTAAACTAGTATATATAAAAGGCTAATATGCTAAATGTCCGACCGGTCACTTATAACACACACTGACCACCAGGGGGCAGACGCTCGACGCAGGAGCTGCCGTGATGCATACTGGCCATTTACAGAGAAACGGCACTGGGGACCTGGTGCCCACAAAGCAACACTCGGCTTCCCCCAAGTGGGACATAGGCCCTGCCATCACCCCAGAGCAACACCCCACCAAATTGCAGCCCACGCTCCCAAAACCCCATGGTGCAAAATGCAGCCCACAGCCCAGCCTGGAAACGGTTGCTGCGGGCGCCAGGTAATGACTTCATGTAGCAGCGCCCAGCTTCCTCTCCCTAGCGACTAGCCTCCTTGGAGTTTCTTCAGCCCAGGAACACGACTTGCTTCATAGCCAGGTGGAAACATTTTACACTTTAACCAAATGTCTGTTAAGCATTTTCCCATGCCTCATCTCATTTGATCTTCACAGAAGTCCTGGAGAAGGTAGATAAAAGACTCAGTGGAATTCTATTTTCTTTTCATTAGCCGGAAAACAGAGCTTTAGAAAGCTTAGAAACTTGACCCGACTAAAAAGAAGCAAGAAATGGTGGACCTTGAAAATGACTTCAGGTTTTCTCACTGTGCAGAATATAGTCAAACACTGCTGCAGTTAAATATTTTCCCTGTATGATCTACAATAATAATCTGCTTCATGTTGATATTTACTGCTGTGTTGCTGACAATTACCTGAAAGAGAAGTTGGGGTGCTTCACTGGGCTGGAAAATGTTTAGCTAAATCAGAAAGCAGGTCTAATTAAGCAAGTTTATTATATATATATATATGGCTAAGTTGATTCGTGCATGTGCATTACATATAAAGCTCTCACTGGCGCCAATCACGTGTGTATTTTCATCTGTCATTGTTGATCATGAATTTGCTTGACAGTTCTATTATAGAGAAAGGGCGAATAGCAATATTAAAATATGTCTTCTAATTAATTTCCTTTCAATGTGCACGGATTCGTGCACCAGGCCACTAGTGCAGCCATGAAAAAGAAGGAACTCTTATCTTTTGTAACAGTATGGATGGACCTGGAGATTACTGTGAAATAAGCCAGTCAGAGAAAGACAAATACCATAAGATCTCACTTATATGCGGAATATAATGAACAAAATAAACTGATGAACAAAATAGAAACAGAGGGCATGGATACATGGAACAGACTGTGCACCTGTCAGACAGGAGGAGGTTGGGGGGACTCAATGAAAGAAGTTAAAGACATTAGCCAGAGAACATATATGCATAACCCACAGACACAGAAAACAATGTGGTGATAGCCAGAGGAGAAGCAGAGACAGGGGTTGGGTGGAGTTGGGCAAAGGAGGGGAAAATCGGGACATCTGTAATAGTGTTATCAACAATAAAGCTAAAAAAACTAACTTTAAAAAAAACAGATGCCCTTGAAATTGTTTTAATCAGATTTTGTTTTTGAAATATCGCTCAGTACTTCTTATAAGAAACCCCAGCCGAAACTGGTTTGGCTCAGTGGATAGAGCGTGTCGGCCTGCAGACTGAAGGGTCCCAGGTTCGATTCCGGTCAAGGGCATGTACCTTGGTTGCGGGCACATCCCCAGTAGGAGATGTGCAGGAGGCAGCTGATCGATGTTTCTCTCATCGATGTATCTAACTCTCTGTCTCTCTCCCTTCCT
Organism: Myotis brandtii; assembly: GCF_000412655.1. NCBI lineage: Eukaryota > Metazoa > Chordata > Mammalia > Chiroptera > Vespertilionidae > Myotis > Myotis brandtii. The sequence goes on along the minus strand of NW_005361763.1, from coordinate 35,578 downwards.
CTCTGTAAAAAATCAATAAAATATATTTAAAAAAAAAAAAAAGAAACCCCAAAGGAAAAATTTACTACCAAGGAAAGTTTTGCTTTCTTTGAGAGATATTCACCTGTCTTTCTCTTAGATAATATTATGTAAATGACTACATACTCTTTTCACTGTGACAGCCAGAAAGCTTAGAGCCGTATCTGAAGCTCTTGGGCCCTTACTGCCTGCACATTTGTGTTCTCTTCCCCTACCTCTCATGATTATGTTCTACTGGTCTATGTATTTTCTGAATCACTTCTTTATTCTTATTTATATTTTAGAATTATTGTTTCTGTAGTATTGTCCTTTAAAGCTACTTCAGCCATTTATGGAATAAGATACAATCTAACTAACCAAACAAAAATACACAGCATAAACACCACAGCCTCGTAATGAATGAATCATGCAGATGCAGTCCCAGCAAGCCACCAAAAATCACTCTTTTGCTGTAAACCTAGTCAGATGGGGCAAGAAAACCAGATGGCACAGGAAACCTCTCTGTGCAAAGAAAGAGCAGCTGAAGAGCATGGAAGGCCCTTCCTGAATGAGCAGAGCACAGTTAGGGCAGCCAGTGCCAGCAGCAGCAGAGAACTGGAAAGTGTCAAGCTCTGGGAAGTTATGGACTGGATCGAGGCTAGAGGGAAGCCAACTATAATCCCTGAAATACTATTAGAAAATAATTGAACTTACTACAAATATTTTTTTAAAACTACAGAAGTATATTTATAATTCCTCCTTTTAAAAAATAACTAAAATTAAAGATAATTTTGAAAGAACTGGAGACTTCTGCTTTCAATCAAGATGAAGTAACAGGAACTAACTTATCCTCCTGCCTAAAGCAACCCTCTCCTTCCAACAAAGAAAAAAGAGAAAAATATGGAAAACACTGGTTAATGAAACTGTACATCAATCAAACAAGGAGAGTGATTGTTTAAAAAAGTGTGTAGGCCACAATATAATGAAGGAAAATCCAGGCTGAGCCCAGCAAAGACCTTGAGTTGAAGAAACAGAGCTGAGCCCTGGCCAGTGTGCCTAAGTGGTTGGAACATCGGCCTGTGTACCTAAAGATTTCAGGTTTGATCCCCAGGCAGGGGCGTGCGAGAGGTCACCAATCGATGGATATGTCTCTCTCACATCAATCTCTCTCTCTCTCTCTCTCTCTCTCTCCCCCTCCCTCCCTCCTTCCTTCCCTCTCTTCCTTCCACTCTCTCTAAAGAAATTATCAATGGAAAAAATATACTCAGATGAGGATAACAAAAACAACAACAAAAAAAGAGACAGAGCTGTGAGTCTAGAAAGAACAAGACAAATAGAGGTTCTTATATTATATGTGAAGTGCTAAATATTAGTTGAAGGTAGACTATAAGTTAAAGAGTTGCATATGGGTATTCACTGCAATTCATGTGAAATAGCCAAATACTGAAGCAAACTCAGTCTATCAACACATGAATGGATAAGCAAATTGGTATATATTTATACAATAAGATCTAATAATAGAAAGAAATGACATGTTCATACATACAACAACAAAAAGAATCTTAACCCCGGCCAGCATGGTTCAGTGGTTGAGCATCGACCTATCAACCAGGAGGTCACGGTTCAATTCCTGGTCCGGGCACATGCCTGGCTTGAGGGCTCGATCCTCAGTGTTGGGTGTGCAGGAGGCAGCCGATAGATGGTTCTCTCATTATTGATGTTTCTATCTCTCTCTCTCTCTCCCTTCCTCTCTGAAATCAATTAAAAAAATATTTAAAAATCTTTAAAAAATTATACTGAGAGAAAGAAACTAGACAACAGCACATATGGTATTACATTTATATAAAACTCTGTAAGACACAAATTAATGTACAGAGTCAAAAAAACAGATTGATGGTTGCCTGGTGGTGATGTGGAACAGACAGATTACAAAGGGCACAAAGAAATTTGAGAGTGATAGATTACAGTGATTGTTTTTACATATGTAAAACTTAAAAAATTGTACACATTAAAATATGTGCAATTTATTGTATATAAACTATTCCTCAATAAATCTGTTTAAAAAACAATTCTGGACTTAAATAAGGTTAAAGACCAGAAATATTTAGATTACCTATAGTGCTCTGGCTCCACAGAGTAAAAATAAAAAAGATGAAAGCTAGAATAAAATATCTATAGTTTTTAAGGGTTAGAATAGATTAGAGAAACTAACTACTCAAACACTTTCTTATTAGAAATAAAAGAAGTCCCAGAAAAGTATAGTGACTTGCCCAAGGTATAACAACTAGAGTTAAGGGCTTACTAAACTGTTTAAGATCCATAATGGTAGGGATTATATTACTTAGGTCACCACTGTATCCCTTCATACCTAGCACAATGCCTGGGACATAGTAAAAGCTCAATAAATATTTATTAAAACGGAGAGTGAAAAAGAAGATAAAAGGCAAGAAAATCTCCCTTACAATATGACTGAACATTTCTCCCTAACTTCAATTCTCCAATTTCTAACAAAGATGAAAAAATTAAGCAGTGCCTTTAATATCACAAATATAAGAGAATAAATTATCGTCTATATTTTTAGCTTACTGGATATTTTATTGTATCCTAATGCTTAAAAATTTCAAATTCATGTTACCAACTTTTAAACAAGCAGAATAGAAAATACTCCATTCTGAAGATTAGTGACATTTTCAAATTTAAGAAAATTAAGGAAAAGTACTTACCAAAAATTTCTCCATTTTTGGCATATTCTGTCACAAGGTACATGTTTTTGGTCCCCATTACCTACTGATAAATAATTCCATATTAGTCTGACAGGAAAGAATTGCAATTTGCCACAATATTCTAGAGTTACTTACTTTAAAATTACTAATAAAAATGTCAAAGTTATGAACAATTCAGAAGCTGGCCAAGTTTACTAAAGACAGTATCTTTATGCTAACACTTTGGTGAAAAATCTAGATCCCTTGCTCTTTCAAGTATGGTCCACGGACCAGCATCAGCAGCACTGCCCAGGTGTCTGTTAGAAATGTAGGATCTCAGGCTCCACCCAGACCTACTGACATAGATCCACTTTTTTTTTTTTAATGTATTTTATTGATTTTTTACAGAGAGGAAGGGAGAGGGATAGAGAGTTAGAAACATTGATGAGCGAGAAACATCGATCAGCTGCCTCCTGCACACTCCCTACTGGGAATGTGCCCGCAACCAAGGTACATGCCCTTGACCGGGATCGAACCTGGGACCCTTGAGTCCGCAGGCTGACACTCTATCCACTGAGCCAAACCGGTTAGGGCCAGATCCACTTTTTAACAAACTCCCCAGGTAATTATTATGCACATTCAAGTTTAAAAAATGCTAATGTAGGTAACAGGAGTTTTGAAGATTAAGTTTTTACCACCTCCTCACTGACTTTTCTAGCCCCGTGTTATATGGTATTCTCTGATCAAGGAAAGGAGAATAAAATACAGCTCAGTTATGCCTGTAGCCTAGCAAACCTGGCACAATGTGATATTCCTCCTACAATACTTTAATACTGTAACTTAGTATTATTATTTTAAAACATTGCTCAAAAACTCTTCATAACTCCACTGCTATATACATTTTTATTTAAATTAGTTTTTCTAGGTTCAGAAAAGCCTGTCATTGTCATAAACTTGATTTTTTCAAACTATACTGAACCAAAAGGAAATTAATTTATAGATTCAAAGGAGTGAGTTTTAGATCGCTTCTCTGTAACTATCTGTAGAGAGCGCCTGGGAGAGCACCTGAGCAAAGGTCGTCAGCTGAGTCCAGGGCGTTGGCAAAACCACATCCTGGAAACATACCTGGCCAAAGGCAAGAATATTGTCAGTCCTGACCTATAGCTCAGTCAGGCCTGACAATTACGAGAAGCCACAAGAATGAAGAACTGCAGCTTGATCTTTAAGCATGATTTCACATAATTTCCTTTGTCTTAAACTCTAATAAAACTTCCTGGTATTATGCTGTATATAATAAACTAGCTCTGGGTCACTGTCTCTCCATCTGAGAACAGTGTCCTACCTGGTCCCAGCTTTACTTACTGTCTCTGTGTCTGTCTCTTTTCCTCAATCCCCAATCGCCCCTACTCAGGACTCGTTCACTCTCTAGCCTTGCTGGTCACGGCTGAAGAACCCCCATAACTATCTACCGTTTTATAGACTGGCACATGCTAATAGCATAAAATTGAACTGCTATCTACTGAAAGGCTAAAGCAAATTTGCTCTAACATGTAGGAATAAGACTTCATAGGCCAGAAGACTAAAAGCTACCTACAATTTGGGACTAAACAAATCAAACAGCAAATCATTTAGTTCAAATAAGCATAGAATTATCATGTGAAGCCTCATATTTTAACCTCAGTATGGCTTAGGTCCATTAGAGACTTCTAAAAATGTGATTATTTTCTTATAAGTATCCTCTTTAGAAATTTTTGTTTTTAAAGCAAAGGGAGAAATATTCTGGTATACATTTGACCTAAAAGGTCCTCTATAGTTTTAGAACTTCAGGAATTGTTTTGAGTGGCACACCATAGTCTCTCATTTTTAGCTAATGATAATGCTAATGGTCCCCACACCTCTTTAACTGCAAATTTCTACCAATAAAAAGTTGTTTTGCCAAATACAGATATGTATATACATATGCATGTACATGTATATAAAATTTGTATATGTATTTATGAATATACTAGAGGCCCAATGCACGAAATATGTGCAAGGGGCTTGGCCCTCCACCACCACTGCGGCTGCCTCTGCCTCCGCATTGCTGCAGCTTAGTCTGGAAGGTCGTCCAGAAGGTTGTCCGGTCTAATTAGCATATTATGCTTTTATTATTATAGATCCATAAAGAGATACAAATTACATACTCATGCCACTGTCTAAATACTTTAGGTACATTAAAAAATGCACACAAGAAGATAAATCTACAAAATACACATAATTAGAACTTCTGATATTATCTTAAACCCCAATGGATACTTATGCTAACCCATTTCACTGCACACAGTAGTGTGCTAAGACCAGGTCTCTAAGGGGGAAAAAAAGTCCTGACTACTTCTGTGGTGTATATACTCCTACCATTGCTGACTTTGAGCTACTAACATGATATTATTTGCAAAATTTCTGAAAATTTAACTATCAGCTCTCACCAGCCAGTACAGCTGAGCCTAGCACTAAGTACACACATCATACTTGGGAGATTAAAGTCATAGTCCAGCATACTGTAACATTTTAGTTTGAAACTAGTTTTCCAATATAAAAAAATTCTACAAATTAATAAATAAAAATATTACAAGCATTTGGTATTACATTACTATTCCTAAACGAGAATTACTATTTAAAAATCTGAGAAAAATTTTCCTTTTAAAAAACATAGCTTATACTTAAAATGGGTGCAGTTTCATTTTATGAAGAATTATATCTTAAGGTGTTTTTTTTAAAAAATGGCTCATTGACTTTATCTGATAAAAAAAACCTAAACAAAATAAGATTTGGCTCTAGGTATTACCAAGTATGCCACTAACTAATAAATTATTTTCAGCCTTTGTATTTCATAAAACAGTAACAGTATTATTTTTTTAAATAAGCAAAACTCCAATGTCTTCATTAATGGTGCCACCATCAAAATCCAGCAGGTTTAGCCCTGACTGGTTTGGCTCAGTGGATAGAGTGTCAGCCTGCGGACTGAAGAGTCCCAGGTTCGATTCCGGTCAAGGGTACGTACCTTGGTTGCAGGCATATCCCCAGTAGGGAGTGTGCAAGAGGCAGCTGATCGATGTTTCTCTCTCATCGATGTTTCTAACTCTCTATCCCTCTCCCTTCCTCTCTGTAAAAAAACAATAAAATATATTTTTTAAAAAATCCAGCAGGTTTAAGCACACAATCACAAATATACAACTATAAGCTTTTAAAATAAATAACTTACAGTCTGAGATACAACTCAGACAATTAAGCTACTAGTTTTTATTTTCTTAATTTTTTATTTGAATATAGAAAGATGGATGTACTCAGCTTAATAAAGTATAACATTATCTTTTTATTTACATTGAAAAACGAACATAAAAGAAAAAATGATGATGCAATATAGAGAACTGAATGTGAGAAGCATGGAGAGTTGTAAGGTTAAGTCATACCTGATAAAGTCTGATCATGTGAGGATGGTCTCACATTATCATTATTTGTGCTTCTCAGTAGGTTTTCTCAAGATTCACTGCATCCAGCTGAGATTTATCTATAATTTTTATCGCCACCTGCATCCTATATAAAAATAAATACAATTAGTATAGAATGGTTAACATTTTCCAATTAGAATCTTTTTTATTTTTATTGATTTTAGAGAGGAAGGGAGAGGGAGAGAGAGATAGAAACATCAAAGATGAAAGAGAATCATAGATCGGCTGCCTTCTGCACACCCTCTACTAGGGATCAAGCCCGCAACCGCAACCCGGGCATATGCCCTTGACCAGAATAGAACCTGGGACCCTTCAGTCTGCAGGCTGCTATCCACTGAGCCAAACCGGCTAGGGCTCCAATTAGAATCTTTTTAATAAATGACATCTGAGACTTTGCCCGTAGGTTTGTTCCTATGACAATGATGATAGCTAAATTAAATTCAATGCTTATTCATTCAACAAATATTTCTTAAACATCTACCACATGTAAGACAGTGTGGTAGATTTTGTTTGGGAGTGTCTTCAGTGTGCTATGAAGAATAACCCAGCAAAGTTACTTTAATAAAACATATTTCTCTTTCAATACAAATGTAGTGCCTTTATACTCCATTTATAAATTAAAGAAATAAAATTTCAGCAGTTTCAGCTAGTTATTATTCCACCAAAAAGCACTTATAAATGGTCAGCCAAGTAGAAGACAATTTCTATTGTACTGAAATAAAAATTTTCTAGAAAAGCAAGTGATATGTTCCAAAGACTATAGACCTAGCTTTCTAGCAAAAAGCTAAATATAAAGTATCAAAATCCATCTCCATGAAATCATGCTCATTGGATTAAATTTTGTTTTAAAAATCAAAGTGCAAAAACTCAAATGTTACTAAATTTTGGCTTTCTTAAAATGTGATCTCTTCCTGTCATAATTAAATAGGAACCCAAACCACTCCAAGGTTGATAATTTGAAGGAGTGGCATTTGAAGGTGAATAGCTAAGAAATCAGAAGTCAACAATCATGTACTTTTCCCATGTAACCAAAAAAACCAAAAACCTATTTTTAAAAATTACTAAATATTTGGTTAGAAAATAAGCCATTCTGACTTAAGTAAAATTTTCTGATAATTAGCACCCAAATGTAATTATAAGTTCTGAAGAAAACTCTAAAATGTACTTCATAATTCTATGTACATATTCTGAACATAATTCAGTTTTATGTTGTTTCAGGGTAAGTTTTAATATCAGTTGTTAAAAATATGTATGTGCTATAACAGTGCAAGACCCTTAAAAGGTATCCAAGAAAATAGGTCTCAGCTTGTCAATTCCCTCACACTCCTGTATACAATGAGTTGTTTATTCCTTCCATCCGGCTACTCTGTCCTTTATTAATGCTACTGCAAGGTTTACTTCTTACCTTTCTATTTCTAATTTACTGTCACAGCTTGTTTCCTGATTTGAATTACTTGTAACCCATACAAGAACTCAAGTTCCGCCCTAACCGGTTTGGCTCAGTGGATAGAGCGTCGGCCTGTGGACTCAAAGGTCCCAGGTTCGATCCCAGTCAAGGGCATGTACCTTGGTGCAGTCACATCCCCAGTTGGGGGTGTGCAGGAGGCAGCTGATCAATGTTTCTCTCTCATCGATGTTTCTTACTCTCTATCCCAGTCCCTTCCTCTCTGTGAATAATCAATAAAATATATATTTAAAAAAAAAAAAGAAAGAACTCAAGTTCCCAAGGGAAATCAGATTACTAAACTTCCCCTTACCTCCTCCCTTCCACTCTCTCTAAAAATCAATGGGGAAAAAATATCCTTACTCCTCCAGTAAGGATTAAAAAAGCGAAAAAAAAGCTAGGAGTAGATTAAGCAATCTCACTATAGTCACATTATTTATCATTACAAATTTAATCTAAATTGCTAACAGAAATTTTTTAAATATATTTTTATTGATTTAAGAGAGGAAGGGAGAGGGAAGGAGAGGGAAACATCAATGATGAGAATCATTGATTGGCCGCCTCCTGCACGCCCCCTACTGGGGAAGGAGCCCGCAACCTGGGCATATGTCCCAGATGGGAATCAAACCCGCAACCCCTCAGTCCGAAGGCCGAGGCTCACTGAGCCAAACCAGCTAGGGCGTAACAGAAATTTTAAGAGAGAAATCTGTGACTTTGGTCCTGATGCTAAAAATTGTCATATCTGGGTTACTTCAGGATCCATAAGGGAGGGCAAAAAGTGACGATGATGCAATGACATATACCCCTTTCTTTTTGGAAATGGACTCCATACAAAAACAAACAACAACAACATCAACAAAGCAAAAAACACAGTTAAGCAAACTTCTTAGAAAAATCACTCAGGTTTTCCAATGCCCTTTACCTTACACTGCCATTCTGAAAAATAAAAAGGTCCTATGTTATTCCATATTCAAACTCTAGTACATCCACCCTAATATGGGGAAACACTTAAAAGGATAGAAACTGGAAAAAACTAAACTGAAAAAAGAATGCGATTCCAGAACAATACAATGGGCAAAAACACCAGGTTTTATTCTATAGAACAGTTCTGTTTCCACCGTTTTTCTAACGTATTTAATTTGCATGCCTTGAAATAGAGACCCTGAGGCCGTAGGAGCCTGGAAGGAAGGGGGCGGTTAGGTAAGAACAGAGACTTGTGAGGAAATGTGTGCGATGCATTAGAATGTGCAATGGGGGGTGGGGGGTGCTGAATCCACCGCTGGGAAGCAGCGGAGGCTCTGCAAGTGCAGAGCGGAGTCTCCCGCGTTGCAGGGAACGCGTGTGCACAGCCAGGAGGCACACGTGGTAGAGCAACAGCCCGGGATAAGCAGGGCCCAGCCACCAACCGAGGTGACCGTGGTCACCAGTTGCACTGTCTGGAGCAGCGGTTCTCAACCTGTGGGTCGCGACCCCTTTGGCGGTCCAACGACCCTTTCACAGGGGTCGCCTAAGACCATCCTGCATATCAGATATTTACATGACGATTCATAACAGTGGCAACCTTACAGTTATGAGCGGCTGGCGGCGTCCCTCACCTCTGGACGAGGTTCCGCGAGGCCACCGGGGGTGGCGCAGGGAAGGCAAGGCCCCGGCTGGTCGGGTTTCCAATGGGACGACACTCGGTCCAAGTGACCCGACCCCGACCCCGACCCCCTCGGCGCTCACCGACCGCCTGCACCTCCTGGGTCCTCAGTCCCTGTACTTAAAGGGCCAGAAGGTTGAGAACCACTGGCTGGAGCGCTAGATCAAAGCCAGCCTGCCACCAAATCAGAGATACTGTCGGGCAACAGGAGGGAGAGATGACAGCGGCCATCCGGGCATTCGCGGCCACCAGGGTCCCTTCCTCGCGGAGCCGTGGGGGCGCCGAGGTCACGGGGACGCGCGATGCCCCGTCTCCGGAG
>NW_005361763.1:23758-25435 GCF_000412655.1 Myotis brandtii | reverse complement strand
GAGCGCGCGCCGCCGCTTACGTACGTCGACGTCAGGGCTTGGGGGCGGGGCCTGGACTGGATTGGTCAGCGTGGGACCGCGCCGACTTGAGTAGCAGGAGGGAGGGAGAGAAGATGGGTGGGGCCTGGGCAGAGCTTTCCTTCCCAGCTCGGCGCTCTCAGCTCTCCGGCTGCCAGGGGCAGGAGTGCCCCTTGGGTCCCCAGTTCCTCAGCCTCCCAGAGGAAGGCCAAGAGCTAGTCCTGGAGGGCGGAGCGGAGGGGTGCCGGGACCTGGCCCGGGCCTGCGGTCTCCTACCGCAGCTCCCGGATTCTCCGCCCACGCCGGCCCTTCCCGCCAGAAGCTCACCTGTGACTATGCTGTGTCCCACATTTGGCTGGGGCAGGGAACTGTGGCTGGGCAATGCATTGCTCACAGGCTCGTTGTGTTTTGTTTTTTGTTGTTGTTTTGTTTTGTATCCTTTTCTCATTTGGTTACAAATCCGTCCACATTTTGATGTCTCCGAGGAGTTATTATGACAGCAGCGCGGTCGCTTATAGATTAACAGAATGTTAGCGTTGAAGAGACCCTAGAGATCTCTTACTGCAGGGATCTGTAACCTCAACTGGACTTCTGAGCCTCAACCTCCCCCTAAAACGTATGCACATTTTTGCTTATTAGAGTTTGTCTCGGGCATTGGGACTATAGCTTTTATCAGATTCCCAAAAGTGTCGGTAACCCAGAAAAGATCAAGAAATCAAGCCCCAAGGAATGAAGGTAGCTTCCTAGGTCACTCAGGCAATGCTAGAGTTAGGGTTACAGTCTTCCATATGCTGACCCAAGGAAAAGGTACAGAGTTATTTTAATACTAGAGGCCCGGTGCACGAAATTTGTGCACGGAGGGGGAGTGTATCCCTCAGCCCGGCCTGCACCCTCTCCAATCTGGGACCACTGGCTCCTAACTGCTTGCCTGCCTGCCGGCCTGATTGCCCCTAACCGCTTCTGCTGGCCTGATCGCCCCCTAATTGCTCCCCTGCCAGCCTGATCTCCCCCTAACCGCTCCCCTGCTAGCCCAATCGCCCACAACTGCCCTCCCCTGCCAGCCAGATCGCCCACAATTGCCCTCTGCTGTTGGCCTGATTGCCCCCAACTGCCATCCCCTGCCATGACCTGCCTCTTCTGCTGGGAACCGCCTCCTCCATGCCACGCAGAGCTGCAGGACCACCAGGTCTCACTTCGTGGAGCGGCCACCAGGCCCTGCCTCCGCTGTACCCGCAGCCATTTTGTGGTGGCCATCTTGTTACAACATCACTCGAGGGCATCACACGAGGGCGTGGTGCCACGTAGGCTTTTATTTTATAGGATTCCCTCTTCCCAATATATTTCATTAGTTAATCATAATTATGGTAAATGTTCTAAAACAAAAGTACAGTGTGCTTTGAGGTTATATAACATGGGGCCCTGCTCTTGTCTGTAGCGTGGTAGGTAAGAAATTTTCCCAAGGAAGTAATATTTAAGGTGAGAGCTGATAAGTCAGTGGGAATAAGCCAGGGGATGAGATGTGGGGAGAGCCTTATCAGTGAAAGTAAAAGCTGTTTCAATATCTTTTTTTTAAATTAAATCTTTATTGTTCAGATTATTACATTGGTTCCTCTATTTTCCCACCATAACTCCCCTCCACCCAGTTCCCACCCCACCCTC
>NW_005361763.1:17419-22210 GCF_000412655.1 Myotis brandtii | reverse complement strand
GGGTCCCACGGGATCAACAGGGTGGAGGAGGGAGCAGTTATGGCTGCTCTCAGTCCGTCCCCAGGGGCTCTGCCTCTCTGTCCCAGCAACGGCTGCAAACCTCAGAGGGACCGTAGCCAGACAGTCTTGCTTCTCCCGTTTGAGTCTGGGTCCCTAGAGACTCGCTGGAGCTCAGAGTCTGAGGCTCCCTCCGGATTGAAACAGACAACCGCGCCCTCAGCCACCAGCCCGCGCCGCGCGCACTCCGCACCTTAGTATTTTACTTCAGCACTGCGCCTCCTCTGATTTCTCTTTCCTTCTAGTTGTAGAATTTCCACTCAGCCAGCCTTCCTGTGGTTCTGGATGATGTCCTTTCCGTCTTTTAGTTGTATTTTTGAAGTGGTTGTTCGAGGCAGCAAACTCCGGTGTTTACCTATGCCACCATCTTGGTTCTCTCTGTTTCAATATCTTGAGGTGGGAAGAATCTGGAAATGTTCCAACTGAACAGTAACAATGGAGGTACAAGGATGGGCTGAAGGGGTACTATGCTAGGACCGTATTACATAAGGTCCCATATATACTAAATCATAAAGTGCATTGTATCTCATTAGACTTGAAATGGGCAAAGTTGACTTATAACTGTTGTTGTTAGCCCATAAGCATTAATAAAAATTATAGTATTATATGGATGTTTGATTCTATACAGTGAAATTTGAAAATTGAAATATTCTATTTGTCTAAAATGTTTCTTCCCACAGCCTCCTACTTCTTTCCTACAAAGCCTTATTCCTTTGGATTAAATAAAGAAACATGACAGCCTTCCAAGATCCACTATAAAAATGCACTTTCGTTACCTGATGAGAATCCTTAGGCTTCATGATTGGGCTAATTAGGTATTTGCATAGGGAAAAGCATCAATGGATGCAATTGCAAGAAGGCAAGGCATAGCACAGAGACCTGTGGCTGATGATAGGGAAGGGAGGCCAGGTAGCTAGGCACTGTAATGGAGATTTTGAATCTTGGTTTGTCCTGGTGCAATGATGGTCCCAGGAGATACCTGTTTCATAGTTTGGTCTAATGTCACACCTCCAGCTTTTGCCAAGATAGAGAATTACCAGGGAATGGCTGCTGACCCCAATATCAATCTTGGAGAAACTATATAGGAAAACCATCATGAAACTGGAAAATAATAGGAAAGAAGAAAAACAAAACAGGGAAATCCCTGGGCTACACTGAAGCCTTTTTTTGAACTAGTGTGTGTGTGTGTGTGTGTATTTAGTTCATGCCTGTTTCATCACACATGTAGGTTTGTGTGTCACCAGCACAGTCAATATAGTGAACATATGGTGCTATGAGGTCCTCTTGCTTCCCACTCACCCCTGTACTCAACTCCTGGAAACCACTAATGTATTCCCGATTTCTATCATTTTGTCATTTCAAGAACGTTGTATCAATGGAATCAGACAGTGTGTAACCTTCAGGGAATGACTCTTTTCACTCAGCATAATTCTCTGGCAGTCCACCCAAGTTGTTGTGGGTATGAGCAGTGGATTCTTTTTATGTATGAGTAGTGTTCCATGGTATGGGTGCCCCACAGTGTGCTTATGGAAAGGGGTTTGTTTCCAGGTTTTTTGGCTCTTACAAATAAAGGTGCAATGAACATTCCTGTACAGGTTTTTATGCGTGCATAAATTGTCATTTCTTTCGGATAAATGCTCAAGAGTGTACTTGCTGGGTCCTATGGTTAGTTTTATAAGAAACTTATGAGTGCTTAGCTTTTTAAGAAACTGCCAAACTATTGCAGTCGCTGTACCATTTTATATTCCCACCACAATGTACTGTGACCCACACCTGCATCCTCACCAGGGTTTGGTGTTGTCACTATACTTATCAACTCAGACTCATATGTAAATGGCATTTCATTGTGGTTTTAATGTGAATTTCCCAAAGGCTAGTGACATTGAACATCTTTGCACATTTACTTGTAACCTGTGTATCTTCAGTAAAATGTCAGCTACTGTCTCTATTTTCTAATACAGTTTTTTTTATTGTTGAGCTTGAGAGTTCTTTATACATTCTACATACTAATTCTTTGTAGAATTTGTGTTTTGCAAATCTATTCTCCAGACTGTACCTTGTCTTTTAATCTTCTAAACAGGGTCTTTTGCAGAACAAATTTAGATAATTTTGATAAGGTTCAATTTCTCATCTTTTAATCTATGGATTGTGTTTTGGCATCAAATCTAAGAATTTTTTGCCCTTGATCCTGACGATTTTCTCCTATATTTTTTCCTAAAATGTTTATAGTTTTACTTTCTCCATTCAAATATGTGATCCATTTGAGTTCATTTTTGTATACGATGTGTTATTTAGGTCCAGGTTCGAGGTTCACTTTTTGCCTATGAATGTCCAGTTGCTCTCACACCATTTGTTGAAAAGACTCTCCTTCTGCCAGTGAATTGCTTATGCATCCATGTCAAACATCCCTGGGGCCTGTGAGGGTGGATCTACTTCTGGATTCTCTATTCTGTTCCATTGAGATATACTACACTGTAATTAGTAATGTTCTGCTACTACCACACTGCAATTTTAAATGTTTTATTCGTTAAATTTATAAAAGGGAATGGACACAGACACCCTTACTATGTTTATACTTACTATTTTGAAATAATTATAAGTTCACAAGAAGTTGCAAAAACAATAGAGAGGTCCTGTGTCTCCATAACCTGACCTTCCACAGTGGAAGAGTAGGACTGTAGTGCATTATGAAACCAGGACTAACTAGATTACAGACTTTATTAGGTTTTTCACCAGTTTTTGCATCTACTCATGTGAGATCATTTCATCAATGAGAAATCAATTTTAATAATGTACAGTATTTAACACAATATATCCAAATATATTACCATTTCAGCATATATCAATATAAAAATTATTAATGAGATATTTTATATTTTTTTATTTGTCCTAAATTTTCCAAACCTGGTGGTATTTTGCACTTCAGCTCTGTGTACTATTCTGCTATTATTTATTAAATATTTGTCTTTAAAATTTGAATCACTTATAAACTCACTTATATAAATTACTTCAGGAGTTATTGTATAACCCTGCCATCAGTGGAAAATCAATATGACTTGTCATAAATAAGACAAAACTATACAAATAAATAGAATATGGAAACATGATTAATTCCATTCTATCTAACTGTGGTATTCTGCCTAAGGCCTACTTTCTCTTTGTTAAAACAGGAGATTAGAAAGTGCAAAAAGTGTGCATATCATGTCCCTTTTTTGTGTTAAAAGAAGAAATATTAATATATACAGAGGTGGGACAGAGAAAGATGCTACCTTTCCCTGAATGTAACTTTTTTGCTAGTTTTGACTCTGGAATGAGGTAATTTTTTTACATACTTTAAAGCAATTTATTTAAAAAGAAATGAAAAATAAATAGAAACATTTGAAACTAACAGTAAGTGAAGTTAGTGACATAACCACACAAGAAAAATAATATTTTAAATGACATAATCTTATATGGTCTGTCCTTGATGGGTTGTGGCCAAAGGGCACAAGACCACGAATAATCTTTTGAGATGTAATCTGGAGACTTTTCCTAGTAGTAGGTTTAAAGTGTGTAGGTCCAGTTATACTTGGATTTTTTCAATAAATATGTATAGTATTCTAAGTGTATTTATTTTATGATTTTCTCACTAACATTTATCTCCTCTAGCTTACCTTATTTTAAGAATACAGTACATAGTGCACAAAATAATTTAATCATCTGTTTATGTTATCACTGAGGCTTCTGGTCAACACTAGGCTAGTCCTAGTAAAGCTTCGGGGGGAATCAAAGTTATACTTGTATTTTTGACCCCGCACCATGTTCTTCAAGGGTCAGTTGTACATATAACTACTTTGGAAAATTGATCCATAACAGTCAGCCACTCAGAAAAATATGCTTTGTTTGCCCACCACGCTCTGGTGGACACCTGCCCAGGAACGCAAAGTGTTTTGGGAAAGCAGAGCCCCCCTTTCTGCATGACCTGGGGACACCAGTCCGGAATGCAGAGCGTTTGGGGAATGCAGGGCTCCACTCTGCACTTGAGGGGTCCACCCCTGCCCAGGTTCTCTAAGGGTCCTGGAAAGCAGAGCTGGGCTCTGCGCATGCGCTGCTCTCCTGACAGCTGCCCAGCGCTAGCAAAGATTTCAGAAACCAAAGCGCTTCCTTTGGCACCTGCGCTGTAGAGAGCAGCCCAAGGCGGATCCTGGAAAACTCCACCTGAGTGTGGACAGCTGGGTCCTGCTCCCCTTGACAGATCCCTTCCCCTCTTTAGCGCTGCACAGTCGCTTCCCCTGGGCCTGCAGGGCCGCCAGGGAAGCAGGGGCCTCTGCCTGTCACTGTGCTCATGGCCATCAAGCCCACACCCCCACCTGCAGCCCATCAGAACCACAGGAGAGACCTGGAGGACCTGCACCTTTGCTGGCCCTGGGTCCTCGCGTGTCCTGTGCGCGTGCCCCTCCCCCAGAATTGTAGTGCGCGCTCCTTCCTCGAGCCCCTGTCACATGTTCCAAGTGTTCCCCAGCAACAGGCTTAACTGTTAGCTCTTGGCTTTAGACAGTTTTGGCTGCTGAAGCTGTTCACTGACTCTGTTAGAGGCCAGACCTGTCCCAAGCGCCCAATGGGCGGTTTCCTGGCCAGGCTCTGGCGCCGCCCCCCGCCCAGGGCGCCTGGGCCTGCCCTCCCAGTGCCCTTAGCTGTGCCCAGGCCAGCTGTGCATATGCCTCCCTGGCTCTGGGGCCCTGATGGCTCTGGGGA
>NW_005361763.1:1677-15406 GCF_000412655.1 Myotis brandtii | reverse complement strand
GTTGAAGCTGGTCTTTATGGCTCACCCACCACAGGCTACTTCCTGCCTAAGAGACAAACAGCTCTGCTGTGCAGGGTGCCTTGCAGCTGCTGAGAAACACAGTGCTGTGACCAGTA
Organism: Myotis brandtii; assembly: GCF_000412655.1. NCBI lineage: Eukaryota > Metazoa > Chordata > Mammalia > Chiroptera > Vespertilionidae > Myotis > Myotis brandtii. The sequence continues at coordinate 15,290 of NW_005361763.1, read as the reverse complement.
CTGAGCCCTCGGGCGGCATCACTGCTCAAGGTCAGACAGCACTGGCTCTGGCCCTGCAGTTTGGGGTTTGAGCAGCACCTGTGGGCTTTGGAGCTGAGCCCCTACCCCAGATGTTTGCTGCACAGTTGGAGACCTCAGCACTACAGTGGAAACAAGTGGGGTTCCCTGCACCAGCCACTATGAGAGAAGCTGAAGTCTGCATGCCTGAAGCCCCCACACCAGAACACCCCAAAGGTGAGCAGAGGCCCTGCACTAAGAACGCCCACGTGCTTGGAGGCACTATTGCCCCCTCCCCCATGTCTCACCTTCGAGGCTGCATCCAAGCAGAGCTCCCTTATTTCCATTCAAGGGCCCAGCACCACTGCCAGGAAGGGCTGCCTTTAGTGGGGTGTTTGTCCTGGATCCACCCCCAGCCGCTCCCCCTCTGTGGTGGGCACAGTGAGAAGAGCCTTGCCATTAGGGCCCCCCCATCTACTGTCCAGGACTTGGTTGGACAGAAAACCATCGCCCATCAACTGGGTCCTTTTCCTCCCTGGCGGCTTCCACTCCCCTCAGGTCTAACAGGCAAATGCTGGCCTAAAACACAGTCTCCTCCAGAAGCAGCCTGTGACCATCTTCCCAGTTGGGGGGTGCCCATTGATACAAAAGCCCATTCCTAGCCCTGACCTGCATTTTTCCCCAAAGATGGGTGGGATGAGGCTGTTGTCCAATCCCTGTGGTCAGAGGCCTCAAGACAATAGACAAGAGGCTCAGGGTGCTTCCCTTCGTTATTCCTGTGATGCTGTCACAAATGTGTGATTCTGGGCGCCCCTGGGTCTCGCAGATGCCTGTGTGAGTGAAACTCTAACTGAGTCAGGTGCTGGGGAGCATGGGCAGGACAGGGCCTGCTGACCATTGTGTCCCTGCAGCGGCTGTGGAGGCTGCGTCCTGCATGGATTTGGCTGGCTTCCTGCTCGGCAATAAGATCGTGGCTCTTCATGAAGGTGGGCAAGAGCTTCCCCCTGTTGAGGGTCCAAGCCTGAAGGTCCACGACCTGGAGCAGCTGATGTAGAACAGGTGAGTTCAGAGCACGGGGTACAGGCTGGGGTAATCCCCCAGACAATCCCTGCTTCTCCCTGTGCTCTGTGAGAGCAAGTGCCTCCCAGCAATCTCTCTCTGCTCTCCTTCCTGCTTCTCAGACCCACAGACTCTTTTCCACCCCAGGGCCTTTGGCTGGTTCCTTGTCATATTCAGGTTTTCCCCTCGCCAATTGTAAATTCCAACTCTCACCCGATTTATCTTTCATATCACCTTGTTTATTCTCTTCATAACTGTTATCACCATCTGTAATTATTCATGTATTTGTTATTTTAATATTTACTGACTGTTGTCTGTCTCCTATTTTTGACTGAACTCCATGAGGACAGGCAACTACATCTGTGTTATTCCCCAATATGGACCCAGTGTCAAGAGCCCAGCAGCATCAGGTAAATGCCTGCAAAACAAGTGTTGAGTGAGTCAGTGCCTTCTGTGAGCCAAGCCCTCTTCTAAATGCAGCAAGACCAACATTTCATAGACCCCATATGGGCACCCAGATACAACTCACATAGAGGCAACCACTAACGGGGAGAAGTGGCTTCACAAGCTCCTCCTGGTGGCTGAGTGTGTGTGTTGGGGGGAAGCTCATGGCCTGAGTGTTGGTACAGAAGAGCCTCCCGCCAGAGTCACCCCTAGAGTTCTGACCGCACAGCCAAACCCCCAACCTGGAGGCTGGTCAGGAATGGCGAGCGGGTTGCAACTCCAGTTGGTGCAGCTGCTGCCAGGAGGACCATGTTGGGAAAGATTCTGCAGCTGTGATTGGCCTTCTTGGGAAAGAGTGCATGGATTGATTAGCCATGTCTGCACCAGGCAAGGGAAGGGAGAGAGTCATGCCTGCCATGGGTTTGCCATCTCTGCCATGGGTGATGATTCCCCTTTCCTGGAGGAAAAAAGGCCCTTTCCTTGACCTTTATTCCCTGTCTGCCTAGGCTGCTGGCAAGAACTGCATGATGGGCAGGGCTCTGGATTTAGTCTTCGGTATCTGAATCCTCAGCCACGTGATCTTCACACCCCTCTGGTAAATTTCCAGGTATTGCTGATAACTTCTAAACGGGATGGGTTTCCATAGGCCTTCCATAATCCTGGGAGTGCCTTGTTAATGGAGAATTTAGAGATGCCCATGCCAGGTGGTAAATGAGAGCCATTCATTCATTCATGCAACCCCTCATTTATGAACCTATATACTGAGCCCTCCTTTATGCCAGGCACTGTGCTAAGCCCTGGAGATACGGACATGAAGAGGAACCATTCTTGCCCTTTGCTGGACTCTCAGGGAGTATTATATTGTTAAATAATCATTTAATTGCTTAGTCCATGTCTCTAAGGTCACAGTGTGGAGGGGAAGTCAGAAAAGTGAGCAGGATGTTATACTGCAGAGTCTGAGGGGGCACAGAGGAGGGGCCCCTCCACCACCTCCGGCTCCTCTGAGAGGGCTTCCTGCAGGAGGGGGTGTCCTTGCTGAGACCTAAAATGTTAAAAGGGGTGAACCTTGGAATGGGGTTTGAGGAAAACAGGAATGAGCAGCAGCTCAGGAAAGTCCTGAGAAGAGACCAGCGGCCACAGGGATCTGCAGATTTCTCTGTGAGACTAGATCATGGGGTCAGAAAGGTCAGTGAGAAGGGGATGGATGGAGTGGTGATCGGGAGAAAGGTCATGAACGCCTTGCCTGTCATGTTAAGCTTGCTTCTCAAAGTTAGTCAGGATTCTATAACCAAGACTCTTCTTGGACAGCACTTCTTTCCAACAGAGATAGATAGATAGATAGATAGATAGATAGATAGATAGATAGATAGATGATAGATATATTTTGAGAGAGAGGGTGATACAATAATATTGGTATGAGATGAGACTCTGGCTTACCCATCAACAATATATAAAATTGTGTTTTACCACATCTTCACCCTCACTGGTATTATTGTGTGTTTTCTGTTTTAACTCTGATGCATTTTCCAGGATCAATAAAGTTTGTTTTGGTTGCTATTTCTTTTTCCTAGAGAAGCTGAACTTCTTATTTGCATATTGGTCCCATTAGATTTCCCTTTTTGTGACTATCTATTCTACTTCTTTACTGGTCTCAAAGGCAAAACCAGATCCAGGCCTCCAAGAGAATGTGGGCTCCCATTCAGTCTGTCTGGTTCTAAATCCTATAACTTCCACCCTGCTAAATTAGGCACCTTATAGTGCTGGGGTTCTTGTCCCAGACTCAAGGAGGGTTCAGGAATCGGGAGAAGGCTTTGCGTAGATTTTAAATAAGAGTCCAGAGACAAAATATAATTTTGAAAGACATTTGGGGGTCAGAGGAGCTTAGCTAAAGGAGCTAAGATCCAAGATCTAAATTCTCAGGTCTCCTTGTCCCACAGCCGTATGCTTTTTAGTAACACAGTTTTTCCTGAGGCCAGGCAGAGATATACACTTCAAAGGGTCAGGGTTTCAGTACAGAGTCCATTGTCAGAATGGGGGAATTAGCCTAGGGCTGTGCAGGTGTTTGGCCAGTAGGAGGCAATACCATTTAGATTAAGATGCCTTTTAGCTGTCTGGCAGCTGCAGCCAAGCAATAATCCCTTTTCAGGTTTGGGAAAATGCCCTCAGCCATTCCCACATGCAGCCCTGCTGTCATGCAGGAATTGGTCTCCAGCATTACATCTGTTGTCTCCTCTAAAGTCCTTTCAGCAATTCTCTGAGATGTATTATTATCCTCTGTTTACAGATGGGGCAGCTGAGGCTTACAGAGGTAGCCAGGTGACAAGAGGGTCTTGAAACCAGTCTGTCTGCTTTTAAGCACCAGGCCATTGGGGACTGTGTGCCCTCTGCTGGTGATCATCCCAACTTGCAGGTGTTTCCTCTTGCTAGTGAATCCTGGGAAAGGAAGCTCTCCTGATGGATCCTGGGGATGGCCTCCTGCTTGTCTCTTTGTAAAGTAAGTGGTCTGGTGCTCTGAGCTTCATCTGAAATTCTTTTATTCTTGGCTCATGGGGCACCTTCTCTCTCACATCCCTCCATTCTCCACCATCCAAAAGCACCTGTTCCCTGTCTCTTGCACCCAGGGTCTTGTGTGGGCCTCTCCTTGGCAGGGCCCTGGGCAACCTGCTGGCTGGAGCAGAGGAGCAGTGAAATGGGTGGCCCATCTGGTGGGAGATGGGAGGGTGGACTTTCCAGGGCTAAGGATTGCCAGCCCCCACCTGCTCTGCAGTGAGCCCTGTGCACTGGAATACACCACGATGGAGAAAGAGGATCCCTTCTGGACTGATTTCTCTGCTGATGAGCACATCCAGAGGCACAGCACCCCCAGTTTGCACCTGCCCAGGACTCACTCCCCAAGCATTCAGCCCTCTGTATGAGTGGGGTGGGCAGTGGGAGCTGTGGGGGAGTTTGACTTTGTTCCTGCCATGAAGTTGGGGAATGGAATGAAGTGGGGCCTTGAAGGTGACACCAGGGACCATCCTCTACCTGTCCTCACACTGTCAGTTCCAGAAGAGGCATTGCAGTGGCAGCATGGGTGTCCACCCATCCCTCTCTGCCCACCACTATGTGGAGTCCCTGCACCTGAAATTCTGAGATACCCTGCTCTGTGGTAAGAAAGACATTCTCGTTCAGCTCATAAGAGTTCATATTGGGCCCAGATCTTTCATTGGGGGTCTGGCTCCATCACATAGAGAAGTGGTCTTTGAATCCATGCTGCTCAAACCATCCATCCATCCATCCACCCACCTACTCACTCATCTATTCATTCATCTGCCATATTTCCATATTCAATTCATTCATCTATATGCCAGTATTTCCTTCCATCCACTCCTTCATCCACATGTCCATGTTTCCTTCTATGGAATTCATCTGTCAATATCTGCAGTCAGCCAGTCAGACACTTCTCTTCCTGTTTCTATAGCCACCTGTTCCTGCATTTCCTACCATTCCTTCATCCACATTTCTGTATTTATATCCATTCATCCATCCTTCCATCCATCTCTCCTTTTATTTTCCAGTACATCTGTCCACCTACCTATTAAGCCAGCCATCTAGCCATTCAATAAAGCCCGAGGCCCCTGGTGTTGGTTGAACTTAAGCCCAGGATTGTGTGAGATGGAAATTTTGATGATCATGTTTTGGGAGATACTTTTGACCAAATGATTTCCAAGCAGCCTCCCCCTTCCCAGCTCAAATCATGAGGGACTCCATGGGTCAGCTCCACCTTTTTCTCTGTGAACAAACATGTTGTGGGCACCTAAATATTTACTTCCAACGGAATCTGCACTTTCAAGGTCACTGTCAATGCTGGGACATTCCCAGCCCTGGGTTCTGAACCCTCATCTCTCCTTGTTACCTGTTACTTGCACTTGGGGCTCAGAGAAGAGAAACAGCCAGGGGTCAGCAATGTGGGTGTTAGCATGTGGAAAAGAGGTGTCCAGACTTTCCAGCATCTCCTTGGGGACAATGAAGGTAAAGGGTATGGTCCTTCCATGAAGTGGTTCAGGACCTCTTCTCTCTTTTTCCAACACTCCCTCTTGCACAACCAGGAGAGTAACTTCCCTTCTGGGTTTCCTAATGTTTGAAAGAACATAATCACCAAAGAGGTGGCTATTTGGGTTCTGGAGTCAGGCTCAAATCTCAGCCCTGTCATGTGGAGCAGCTGCAACCCTCATACACTGCTGATGGGAAAACTGCTTTCTTATTACATACTACTGACATATAACACAGCAGTTCCACCCTACAAAGCTGTTAAAAAATATAAAACAAAAAACCAGAAAACATTGCTCTTGCTCCTTAATCTGAGTTGAGTGACTTTGGGAAATGAACTTGAGCTTCAGGCTGTTCATCTCTTAAGTGGGATGTGGCAATGGAACCTTTGAAAAGGCACGTGGGGGGAGTCAGTGGGAACATGCCTGCAAAGCCCTTGGCAGGAAGCCTGGCACCTGGAAATGCCTCTCTGACATGGGGACTATTGTTGTTGATTTACATGGATCCATAGGGACTGTGGCTGCAGCGCTCTTTCTTGATGGTGTTTGTGGTAGTTAATATGTTGCTTTGTTTACAAGCTTCCCAGGGCCTAGCATTCATCACTCACTCTGAACATGAACATTGCCTGAGCATCTTGCAGAAGTGAACAAACCCAGTCCCTCTCCAGGCATCAGCACCCCTTGGAGGAGCAGAAGAGAACAGGTAATTTCAACCCTGCGTGATGGGCACGGAGTTGGAGCAAAGGGGAGGGCCTGACCACGACTCGGCATGGGAAGGTCTCAGCAGAGGCTATGGCTCTAAAAATGCTTGTGGACTTGATTGTCCTCCAAGGACATTCACTCCATGGACTCTGATGAGACCAGTACAGGAAGCCGTGAGAGAGCTTATGTTCCAACTTACTCATTTCCCAGCTGGAGAAACTGAGGCTCAAGAGGAGGAGGGACTGGTTCAATATAGGTGTCAGAAGTAGGATTTGAACCCTTTCTTACTTTGAAGCCTGTGTTAGTTTGGGTCTTCCAAGAAGTAGACAACAAGTCAGAATTAGATGTGCAGGAGGAAGGTGAGGACCTGGGGGAGTCAGTGAGAGCCCCTAGACCAGCTAGGCTGGGCAGGAGGGTCTCAGACAGTGCAGGTCTAAGACTGTTTGGCCAGATCAATTGCAAGTCCCCAGGCTAAAGGTGACCATTCCAGGAGTCCCCTGTCCTACAGGAAGAGGGTGGCACTAGCACCCCTGTGTGCTCAGTCCTGGCACAAACATGGTGGTGCATACAGCGGGGTGGCCTCAGAGGCTGATGTTCAACTCTTCTCCCCACAGCTAGGCCCCATGAAGGAGTCCTGATCAATGCATTCCTGTGGTGCCACTAAGCCCCAGTTCCTGTTGGCTCACGTCCTCATTGTGTTTTGAGGGCAAAAGCAATCTATTTCAAGAGCACGGTAGGCTTTGAGCTGAACATGGCAAGTCTTAAATAAATAATTACAGGGACCATTAACCAGGTACTTTTTAAATGTGTCGGGTTGTGTTCAGCCTTTGAAATATGTGATTCCATTTCATCTTCTCAGCAACACTACGCAGTGGGTATTATTATCCTCCCCAATTTCAGAGGAGGAAACGGGGGCTCATAGAAGCCTTCAAGTCTCACTGCTGGGACTTGTCAAGTCAGGCCCTTGAGTATTTATTCGAACTCGTGTCCCTCAATACATGGTGGCCTGAAATTTGGGTCAGAGTTAGTTAAGACTCAGATACCAGTGACAGAAAACCATACTCAAGCTGACTTAAGCATTTGTGCACATGAACTGGAAACATGCAGGGGCAGTGGTTTCAGGCAGGGCTGGATCACATGAGGAAGATCTGAATACTTGCTATCATTGCCTGGCTCTGCTTCTGTGACTGTTGACCCTGTTCTCAGGCAGGTGTTTTCTAGCCAAGCCCCCCTGATTTCCAGACTTCTAGCATCCTTACCACTAGTCTCCTAGCATCTTTCCCAGTATTTCTAACATCAGTGCAATAATGAAATTTTATTGGTTTATAGGGCCATGCCTGCTCTATAGGACTATCCCTGAACCAGTTTCTGGGGATGGAACCGTGGAAGGTGCTTATTTGCCAGGCCTGAGTCAGGTGGCCATTCCTGGAATACTGGGGTACAGGTTGGTGTGGTCAGCCTCAGACACATGGAGTGGGGGCAACAAGGGATTATAACACTGGGTGCTGGTACCAAAGAAAGGGAGATAGAGTCCGGAAAGACTGTGGTACAAATGTTGAAGTAGGTGGGGCCTGGCGAGAAGGTTGTAGGAGCCCATGGGTGTGTGTTCCTCTGGCCTGCTGGGTCCTTTCCCACAATGAGATGGGCAGACATCCTGCAGGTCTAACCTTCCCTCCCCTTCCAGCATCTACTGTCACTATGCCATGTCCATCTGCCTGGATGAGATTGTTTACCTGCACTGCCATGAACAATGTAAGGATTGTGGGGGTAGCACAGTGCTGGGGTGTTCCTCCTTGATCCCCTTCCTGTCTCCACACCCTTATTACCTGTGCAAACTCATACAAGTGACTTCATCTCTCTGAGCCTAGGTTTTGCCATCTGCACAATGGGGACCAATACAGCACCTATTCATCAGGTTATTGTGAGGATCAAATGACTTATGTTAATGGCTCAACATCAAACTCATGGTGTTAGATGCTGCCACTTACTGAGTGTTTATGATGTGTCAAGCATGTTTCTAAATATTTACTTATTTTTAAATTTAATTATAGATAGATAGAGAGTAATGGGTGCTGGGGAACGAGAGAGAGAGAGAGAGAGAGAGAGAGACAGACAGAGAGAACGAGAAAGAGAGAGAAAGAGAGAGAGAAGCATTCATTGACTGATTCCTGTATGTGCCCTGAAAAGGGGGATTGTACCTGCAACCTGGGCATATCAATATCAGGACAATGCTCTAACCAACTGAGCTACCCAGCCAGTGTCTACGTGTCTTTTATTTAATCATCACGATGACCCAGTGATAGGGGCACTGTCAATCCCAGTTTAGAGGTGAGGAAGCAGCTTGGCAAAAAGACACACAACCTATAATCTCCAGAGCCTGGACTGGAATTCAGGTCTTTGTCGTTCCCAAGTCAGTGCTCTGCAGATCTGGGATTAATAATTAGGGTTCTCCTTTAACGCTCCAAGAAGGTCTATTAACAAGCACAGAGACATCCTGCTGTGGAAAGCAAGGGACGCGTGGCCCACTAAGGCACAACATATTGAGCTTATTTAATGAGACAGACCTGCGTTCGGGTCTAGGCCCTGCAACTAATCAGTTGTGTGATCCTGGATAAGTTACATAACATCTCCGAGCCTCAGTTTTATCATTTGTAAAATAGACATGTCCTACTTTTGAGTACTAAAATTAGATGGTGCCTTCAATGCACCATGCTTGTATACAGCAAGTGCTCAACACATGCTAGTGAGAATCAACTACTGCCTTGAGAAGGGGCAGGGCTAACAGTCTCCATGCAGAAATAGGTGAGGTTGATTTGTAGAGGGTGCTTGAGGGGCATGGGGTGTTTGGAGCCTTCTTTTCCTTTGATGGGAGACCAATCACATTCCTTTTGCTCCTGTCCTACAGTTTCCAGTCAACAACCATGCCAGGTGGGATGAGAGGGACCAGGAGAGGTAAAACCTGCCCCTGACCTTCTGCCAGGCCTTTCCCAGACTTTCAGAGCAGGTCCACGGGTCTGGCTCGGCATGCCTGGGGGGATGTGTTGTCCTGGAGGGTCCCCATCACCATGCTTTATAATGACTTCCTGTTGGGTCTTTGGTGGCCGGGTCACACTGCAATGGACAGCAGTGGACAGTGGTGCTCATCAGCCAGGATTGGATCCAGAGGCCACCCTTCCACTTGCCCAGGGGTGGGTACCTCCTGCAGTTCCTCTCCTCTCTGGAGGACAGGCTGCTCCTCTAGGGCAGGTGGACCCACCATTGTGGTGTCAGTGGGGGAAGGTGAGTGACTGAGGGGATCCAGGAGTCTAATGGTGGTGTCAGCCATGGGGAGGGGTCATTCTTACCAACCAGCTCTTGTGTGGCTCTGTGAGCTCATGGACACCCCATTGAGAGCCTCAGGCTGTGCAGGATGGGGAACAGGTGGGTCCCAGGGAGCCTGCACTGAGACATGTTTTTCAGGTCAAAGTAGGTCCCAAATTGCACACGTGAAGCTATCAGGGTTTCACCGAGTCCACACCTTCAGACGAGGAAGAGGACCAGGCTGAGGATGACCTGTTCAGGTTCCTCTCCCCCAGGCTGCAGTCCGAATTTGGTAAGCTGCCCTGTTGGTGCACCTGATCCCCAAAATGACTCAGCGGTTTGGAACTAGAGGACAAGAGGTCTGGATTCGGGACCAGCAGGGGGACCTGGAATCAAGAATTTTGTATCTTAGTGGCCTCAGTAACCACTCTCTTCTTGGCTGGTCTGCAGCTGGCATGGGGAAGTGGCAGTGACATGGGCTCTGGAATCTTGGTTGAACTTGGCCCTTTTCACCTCGGTGAGTTGGTTTCATTATCTGTAAAGTGGGGATGTTGATAGCACTCATTTAATAGAGCTTTTGTGAGGATTAAATGAGATAAGGTATTTGGCACAGAGAGAACACCCAACTCTTAGCTGATATTAAGCTGTTACTAGACTTCAAGATATTGTTGTAAGGATTCAATGAGATAATGACGTGTTCAATATAAAGCCCATAGAATACGGCCTTGCACCAGGTCGACCCTCAATCAGTGGTCAGCAAAGCAGCAGAGGGGAAGGATGCACTTGGCATTAACACAGGATGTGATAATATGTTCAGTAATTTGCCTGCTGACTGCCCTGAGACAGATGCTAGTGAATGGAGGCTGTTGCAGTTAAGATCAGCATTCCCCTGGTCTATTGCTGGGATTAAGTGGATTAATATTTGAAAGGTTCTTAGAAGGAGGCCTGGAATTTTTTAGGCACAGTATGAATGTCTGTTAAACAGATCGGTATTAGTTACAGGTTCATTCTGTTAACCTCATTTTCTTTCACCCTCAGTGGCCCCATTGATACCATCAGAGGGATAATTGCTCTGAGCCTCCCTCTGCTAAAGTGACCTCGGCTGGGCAGAGAGAGGCCCTTTTGGAAGTAGATGTCCTTCCTGGCGAGGTTGAGCTAACCATGCCCGGCCGCGTAGTGCTCCTTCTCTCGTCCATCGCTGAGTTGGACCACTGTGTGGGGAAGGCTATGTGGTAAGGACTTACATGGCTGGGGTTGGTGTGTTTTCACCCATACAGTCCTTCATGGCCAGTTGGGAGACAAGTCTCATGTTCATGTGTCATTAAGAGCCTCAGAGTGTCCTGAAGTGTTCATGACCATGCCCATTTGTGCCCTGGATCAGGGTCTGGGGCCACCCAGCCTGTCCATGGCATACAGCCCCGCCAGAGAGCTGATTCATTAGCGAGGACCAGATGCCCTGTGCCACCTTCCCTGACAGCTCTCTCCACAGGGGCTCATCCCCCAACACATTACTGTAGGCTCTTGCTGGAAGCCAGGCTGGGTGGGGACATCCCTTATTTGTGGGATGTCAATGTTAGCCCCTGGGGGTCCAGCATGTACCAGTGGAACACTTGCTGACTGTGCCTACCTCCCCGCTCTGTGCACAACACCCCAATGCCAGGTCCCAGATGCTGGGTCTCTTTCCTGAGAGATTTATCTGGCCTCTAGGATCTCTCTGCCCAGCGATTGGGCACAAAAGAAGTGTCAGGGAATCAGTGCTCCCTGGAGCAGCCCTCACCAGTGACTGGCAGGAGGTGGGGAACAGGCACCAAGCTCCCTCACCCTCAGTTGAGAAATCTCTGAAATGTGGATCTGCTTGTCTCCCAGAGGTCCCCCAGGAGATCCAGCCCCCGGTGCCCATAGTGGTAACAGGAGTGATAACTAACCCTTTACTCGCTGCCTCCCCTTCCTGTCTCATTTCACCTCTCCCCTCCCCGGTCCCTTGGGAACACCTCCGGGATTAACTCCATGCCCTGGAATCCTTGTCTGCCTTTGAGGAAACCCCAGCTAAGCTTGTTTCTTTATTACAGGGCTTCTCAGATGCAACAGCTCATTGTGACGGGGGCTGTCCTGTCCATTGTAAGATATTGAGCAGCATCCATGGTCTCCACCTACTAGAGTCCAGGCAGAAAATCCGCCAAATTGTGGCAACCAGCAGTGTCCCTAGATGTCAGCAAACGTCCTCTGGAGGCACAACTGTCCTAGGCTGAGAACCACTGGTTCAGAGAAAAGCTCACATCACTGCATTCAGCTCTGCCGCTGCCATGGGGCCAAGCAACCAGTTCTCTCCAGGCTCACTTCCTTGTCGGTAGAAAGGGGTTAACAGCACCCCAGCCAGGATCATGCTCTGAGGACTCATGTGAAGACACACCAACCATCGAATGTGACTAGTGCTCCATGCGCAATAGTAGGTATCGTGTATTGAGTGCCACAGTGTGTCACACCCACTCCTATGCTCTCTGTGACCTGATTCATTTAATCCTCACCACAGCCATCCCAGACAGGTGCCACTGCCATCACCCTCCCCATTGTTCAGAGGAGGACACTAAGGCCCGGGAAGGTAAGAAACGGGTCCAGGGTGGCACAGCTGATCCTTGGCATGGTGGGGCTGGAACCCAGGGAGTCTGGCTCCAGAGAATGTGCCTCTTTCCACCACACCATGAGATTATTTTGTGAGGGAAGGCGTTCTGGATTTACTCCCTTCATCCTCAAGGTCACATTCAGCCTCCGTGGAAATGGTAACCCCATCCTTGGGTAATTTTTTTCCGGGGCTGGAGCCACACAGGGTTAACCACAAACTATCTTTTGCTTATGCTTTTCATCTGTGAGAGGTATGAAGTCTGTTTAGGAGAGGAGCCTAAATCAGAAATCAGCAAACTCCTGTCAGCCAAATTTGACCCACTGCCTGTTTTTGTCAATAAAGTTTTATTGGAACATGGCCGCACCCAGTCATTGACATCTTGTCTCTGGCTGCATTCAGGCCTCAAGAGCAGAGAGGAATAGTTGTGACAGCAACTGTATAGCTCACAAAGCCAAAAATACTTGCTCTCTGACTATTTACAGAAAAAGTTTGCAGGGAGCTGTGGGAGGGAAGATGTGGCCACAGAGGGTTCTAAACTCCCTTTTAGTGTCTTCTTACCCCTGTCTCCACCACCTCCTACTTTGCCTGCTCCTTGTGCACGGATGAGGCAAAGGCAACTTATACAACATCAGAAGATTCACAGTCAGAGAAGGGCATTTTCAGACCGCCCTGTGTCTGGGACTGCCCTGTGTCTGGGACGGCCCTGTGTCTGGGACGGCCCTGTGTCTGGTGTGCAGAGCAGATGGGACAGCACACTCCTGGCAGCAGGCGTGACCCAGCAGCCTCCAGTAATGTCTGGACACCCTCACCCCTGGGGTTGAGTGCGACTACCTCGGCTTTGTTGTCATTTGAGTCTTGGTCTCAGTGGAGATGGAGGTGGAAAACTAATCAATGCCTTTATGCTGTTCAGCCTTCACCCTGCAGGATTTAGCTTGGGGCATTGTTAGTTCAGTAGAGAAGGGATCTTCTGGTGATGTCTGCAGAGTGGGAGGGGCTGGAGGCAAAGGCTTGCTTGCCACAACTGGGTGCAACTCTTCCCTGAGATTGGCTAAGTTCTGCAGCCATTTTTCTAGCGCAGTTTACAGCAGTTTTCTGGTCTTTCTTGGCCAGCTCCTTTGGGTGTCTGCTTGGGGAGGAGGAGTGTAACACTTTTGGTGACCTCCAAAATCTCATTCCAAAGGCAGCTTCCTACTCTGTCACTGGATGGGGCAGACTTTGTCAGCTACTGAGCTGTGATGGCAAGTGGGGATGAGTACACAACTCCACCTCTCCCTGGAGCCCATGGTGAGGCTAGTTATTACCAATCATCCATGAAGAGGCATGGCATGAGGAGAAAATATGTACCCCTCTTACATCCTAGAGCAAGGCTTGTCAAACTATGGTCTGCAGAACAAATCCAGCGTCATTCTTTAGGGCCCATGAGCTGAGAATGGTTTTTTATATTTGTAAGTAACTGAAAAAAA
>NW_005361763.1:0-605 GCF_000412655.1 Myotis brandtii | reverse complement strand
GAGTGTGGTTTCTGTGACCCACATAGGATCTTCCTCTGCTTCTTCTAACCACCACAGTGCCGTAGGACCCGATGGATGTCTTTGTGATCAAGCTGCCATTCCTATGGCACCTCAGTCCCAGCAAATTCACGAGCTCATCTTATCCACAGAGAGGCTCTGCTGATGGTGTCTCAACCAATGGCTGCAAACATGGGAGGTATGAGGGGCTTGAGCTGTGGAGAGAGGTAATGGTAGCTTTAGCAGAGATTTGGAGATACCCATTCCTTGCCTTGCACTGACTTCAGAGGCTCTGGAATTACCCAAGTCTACATGAAATCTTACCCCTGTGAAGTCCTAGCTGTTGCAGCTTCCTTGCATGTATCAGTCAGGATAAACAAGGCAGGTCACAGTAACAAACAGTCCTAAAATCTCAGTAGCTTATACAACAAAGGATTGTTTATCATGCATGTTGTGTGTCTATTATGGGTCACCTGGGGACTCTGCTTTCTCCATGATAAAGGGCCCACTGATGGAGCCGCCCCATCTAGAATATTGCCAATCACAGTGATAGAGGAAAAGGGTAGCCTGAAGGGACTCACACCAACAATTAAATGTTCCACCTGTCA
>NW_005361762.1:0-316 GCF_000412655.1 Myotis brandtii | reverse complement strand
GCCTGAGCCCAGAGCCCGGAGCCCGAGGGCACGCCTGCGGGGACGCGCTGCTGTCAGGCAGGGAGTGACTGGAGAGCCAAGCAGCTTCTGTTAACGAATCAGGCGGAAGGCGATCTCCCTTTGTCCGAGTTCATCATCATTGTTGTCATTGGACGAGGTCGGGCACCTCTGCGGAGGCCGCCGGCCACCCACAGCGATTCCGCGTTCGCGGAGGAATTGTCTGAAGTCCGTGACCCGAGGGAGCTAATGACAGGCGCTGAGTGGGAGACACCGGGCTGGGAGACGGTCGCTCCGCACGGAGGGTGTGAGGTGCAGG
>NW_005361761.1:0-774 GCF_000412655.1 Myotis brandtii | reverse complement strand
TCAAACGTCGCTGCTCTCCATCCATCCAGTCCCCTCATACCCTCTTGTCTCCGTACCCCCGCCACACACACATCTGCTGAGGTCTATAAAATAGTGTCAGGATTTCTATTTCAACCAAGGGTGACACTTCCGCACAGCCCTTCTTCCCCGCCCATCTCTGTCCCCAGTCCTGTGGGGTCTCTCCCTCCCTCCCCTCCATCTAACTTGGTGGGCCCTGCTCTGCCCCCTCCTCCTGCGACCTCCTGTCTGCAGCCTCCCCCTTTCTCCTCTGGGGGTGGAGCTCCCCAAAGGCTGTGCAGGGTGGGACTTGTGGGGATGTGCGGGGCAGGTGAAGTGGTGCCAGTGAGGCAGTGCAGGCGGGGCTGTGCAGGCCATGCGGTGGTGTGGACTTGTGCAGGGGTGAGCCCAGGCGGGGCCTCGGAGGAGAGCTGGAGTAGTTAGTGAAACTTAACAAATAAAAAGAAGCAGCTCTGAAGATTACAAATTGTGCACTGAGAACGCCACAGGCTGCGGAGGGCTGAGCAGTCCATGGCTCTGGGATCACTAGTAGCAGCCTTCCGTGCCACCTGGTCCCTCCTGGCTCCTGCCCCTGCCCACCTCCACCTGGGGCTTGGGCCAAACCCTGGGAGCTTCCTGAGGGCTCTCACCTCACACCTCACTTTCCAGTTCAGCCCACCAGCACCAGCAGCAAGCTAAACTATCAGTTGGAGCGTCTGCCCCCTGATCGTCAGTGGGTGTCATGCACAGGTAAGGTCCCTAGGCCTGGCCGGCAAT
>NW_005361760.1:0-502 GCF_000412655.1 Myotis brandtii | reverse complement strand
GGAGGTAACCAGTTCTAAATGAGGTCGAAGATGCTCCTGTTTCCAAATGAAATTGATATTTCCCAGAGGGCAGGAGCCCAGTCCAGATTGCTGAAGAGGAGCCAAGGTGAGAAATCGCCGTAGGTTCTTCCTACTGCCATCTCTGGCTGCAATAACAACAACCACAAAAAAGGCCACCTCCCTTGCCCTAGCTGGTTTGGCTCAGTGGATAGAGCATTGGCCCATGGACTAAAGGGTCCCAGGTTCAATTCCAGTCAAGGGCATGTTCCTTGGTTGCGGGCTCGATCCCCAGTAGGGGGCGGGCAGGAGGCAGCTGATTGATGATTCTCATCATTAATGTTCCCCCCCACACACCCCTCTCTCTCTCCCTTCCTGTCTGAAATCAATAAAAATATATATTTTTAAAATGACCAACTTCCAAAGCAGTGGCTCTAGTCTAGCACATCATCCACCAGGTTACAGCCGGGTTGCCTCAGGCCTGACCCTTACATTTCCCGGAGTG
>NW_005361759.1:0-739 GCF_000412655.1 Myotis brandtii | reverse complement strand
TTTTTAAATCTATAAAATAAGGAGGGTTAATCCAGGTCATCTACAGCATAGAACACCCATCCAGTTTGAAGATATTGTGATTCCTTCATCTCCACTTTAGAAAATAACCAAGTTACTTTCTTTTCTAAATCTAGTGGGTGTCTGGTGGGGCTGTGTTTGTTCCTATTCTAATCAGTGCTTTCTAGAAGTGAGCTTTCCTTTCTCAGCACATGGGAGTTGGGGGAGTGATCCTGGAAGGAGTTGTTCTTTAATTTTGTCCCAAGTTAGATATAGGAACAATGGACTTGACACATAACCGAACACACTTTCGTTATTTCATCACCTCTATTTACATTTTCCTAAAAATTAAGAAATGTAATATCTTATACGCATGAATTCAGAAGGTAAAATTGATCCAAGAAAGCAGGCACTGCACACATAAGAGACTTCTCTTCATTTTCAGGCTTGGTAATATTGGTGGGTTTTCCTGAATAAGGCTTTACTCTTTCAAAATTCCTTTGTCCTCAGTACAAAACCTGTATCTGATTAGCTTTCTTTCTTCTTTAGGAGGCATGGTTCGGTGGCCACATAATTATTATTAAAATAAATTTTCATAACCTCTGTGCAAAGCAAAGAAACATGCAAATTGAAGGTTAATGTATTAATGTATTAATCATGTGGAAATATATGTTATGGAGGATGAAGATTAAAATGCAGCATGTATAAGATTTATGCAGAATATTAGCCTTTCAAATTAGTC
>NW_005361758.1:0-811 GCF_000412655.1 Myotis brandtii | reverse complement strand
ATGATGAGAGAGAAACATTGATCAGCTGCCTACTGCACGGCCCCTACTGGGGACCGAGTCCGCAACCCGGGCATGTGTCCTTGACCGGGATGGAACCCAGGAGCCTTCCGTACACAGGCTGACGTTCTATCCACTGAGCCAAACCGGCCAGGGCTACAGGAAAGAGTTTTTATCTGTTTGTTCAGGGCCTTATTCCTGAATTCAACAAAGTGCTTGGCATATGGTGGGGCTTAATACAAAGTGATGGGAGAAAGGAGTCAGGGAGGGAGAAAGGAAGCAAAATAATGTCACCTGTGCCAACAGGAGGGCACTATCCAGTTACCCTGGTTTCCAAGAGAATCCAGAGAACCAGATTTCTATGTGGAGTCTCCCAATGTTTAACTGTTGACAAGAAATGAAATGATAAGTGTACACCAGATTGCTATTCTTGTAGGACAAAAGGTTGAACAGAGCAATTACGTATGGCTTAGCACAAATTAAATGCTCAGCCCAGGGCCTTGCACAAAAGTAGGCAATACATTCTAGTGATACTTAATATTAGGGGAAAACTCATAATAATGAGCTCCTGCTTACATGAACGATGTCCCAAGGCAGAGGGGCTGTATTTATCTCCTGTTTTTAGATGTGCACATTGAGCACAGAGAAGTTAAGTAACTTGCCCAAGGTCACACAGCTCGTAGGTGGCACAACTCAGGTCGACGTTGTTAGCCGCTGCTGCTGAAGACATGACAGAGAGTGCCCAGACACAGAGCGGGAGAGGAGGGCCAAGGGGCGAAGCCTGCTCTGAAGAACCACACCCCTCCCTGTCTTT
>NW_005361757.1:10311-11404 GCF_000412655.1 Myotis brandtii | reverse complement strand
CCGGCTGCTGAGGCTTCTGGGGGTGGGCCTTGCAGGCGAGGGTGCTTAGCTAAGAAGCCCCCCAGCCCGTGGCGCATGGGCCCCCTTCTTTGCTCTTCGCTCGCCTCGCCTGCCTTGGCTCGCCAGCCAGCTTTGCTCCATTGCTACATATGCAAATTAACCGCCATCTTTGTTGACGGTTAACCGCCATCTTGGTTGGCAGTTAATTTGCATATTGCCCTGATTAGCCAATGGGAAGCGTGTCGGAGGTACGGTTAATTACCCTATTTGTCTATTATTAGATAGGACTAGAGGCCCGTTGCAGGGAGATTCCTGCAAGAATAGGGCTTCCTGAGACCGTAGCGAAGCAGAGAAGGGAGTGAAGCCCACCGAGGCGGGCTTCGCTCCCTTCTCCGCTGCCTCACTCCCTCCCTTCGCCGCTTAGCCCTCGGCTCCCTCCCTTCTCTGCCACCTGGGCTCTCTCCCTTCTCCGCCGCTTTGCTCCCTCACTAGGTCACAGATCCAAGGACAGGGTCCCCCAGGCAGTGTCGTGCGCTACCGGCCCTGCCTCGCCGGGTCAGGGGTCCGGGGCCCGGGTCCTGCGGGCAGCATTGCGCGCTGCCGGCCCTGCCTGCAGTATGCAAATTAGCCGCCATCTTTGTTGGCGGCTAATTTGCATATCATGCTGATTAGCCAATGGGAGGTGTAGTGAAAGTATGGTCAATTACCATGTTTGTCTATTATTAGATAGGATAGATGATCCTTTATATATCTGTGATGTCTGTGGTGACTTCTCTCTCATTTCTGATTTTATTTATATGGGTCTTTCCCCCTTTTTCCTTAGTGAGTCTAGCCAGATGTTTGTCAATTTTATTCAACTTTTCAAAGAAACAGCTCTTTTTTTTAAATTAATTTTTTTTTTTAAATATATTTTATTAATTTTTTACAGAGAGGAAGGAAGAGAGATAGAGAGTTAGAAACATCGATGAGAGAGAAACATCGATCAGCTGCCTCCTGCACACGTCCCACTGGGGATGTGCCCGCAACCAAGGTACATGCCCTTGACCGGAATCGAACCTGGGACCCTTCAGTCCACAGGCCAACGCTCTATCCA
>NW_005361757.1:0-778 GCF_000412655.1 Myotis brandtii | reverse complement strand
TGGCCTCCAGGTAGGTCGCCCTCTCCATGGCTCCCCAGGCTTGGTTTCTGCGCAGTTGCCCTGGGAGGCGGATTTCCAGCTTCCCAGGGAGAGCGCCCTCCGCTCCGGACTCCCAGGGAGAGCCGGTTGGGGGCATGAGTGCTGGCTGACCTCTGCGGTTGCCCCACCAGCCCTGATCTCCCCTGCCTGTGGCCCCGCTCTTCACTTTCTGATCTCAGATCAGGGGACCACAGGCACCTCAGTACCCAGTCCCCTGGGTGCTGCCATGTCTGTGGCCCTGCCCCTCCCTTTGTGATAGCAGATCAGAGGGCTGCAGGCATGGCTGTACCCTGGGGATGCACCCGGTGCCCAGGGTGCTGCTGTGCCTGTTGCCCCACTCCTCCCTTCACGATCGAAGATCAGGGGACCGCAGGCATGGTGGCACCCGGTGCCCGGAGTGCCGCCGTGCCTGGGGCCCCACCCCTCCTTTTGCCATCGCAGATCAGGGGGCCGCATGCCAGCTGGCACCCCTGGCCCTGGGGGTCCTGCACCCCGGCTCTCTCTTCCTCAGATCGCCATGGCGATCACTGGCACCCCGGGCGGGGGGTGTCACCTGGCCTGCTGCTGGGCTTTCCGATGGCAATCACTGGCTGGGGGGCGGGCTGCCTTTGCCCTCCCCCCAGCTCTTGCCTGCCACCATTCTTCTCGTCTTTCCCCTTTTATCTCCCATCATTGCGCCTATATATGCAAATTAGTCGCCACCTTTGTTGGCAGTTAATTTGCATATCGCCCTGATTAG
>NW_005361756.1:0-766 GCF_000412655.1 Myotis brandtii | reverse complement strand
GGAATGCCTTGGACTGGCAGCCCAAATACTTCACAACTGACTTCCTTCCAGTTGGTAGCTCTTCTGGTTACACCCAGACACCCAGGGTTTTTATATAAGTAGACTAGAAGCCCAGTGCATGAAATTCATGTGTGTGTCTGGAGGGGGGGATGTCACTCAGCCCGGCCTGCACCCTCTTGTAATCCGGGACCTCTTGGGGGATGTCCAACTGCCGGTTTAGTTGGACATCCCTCTTGCAATCCAGGACCGCTGGCTCCTAACTGCCTGCCTGCCTGCCTGATCGCCCCTAAACCCTCATCTGCCTGCCTCATCACCCCTAATCACTCTGCCTGCCTGCATCATTGCCCCTAACTACTCTGCCTGCCTGACTGATCACCCCTAATCCCTCTGCCTGCCTGCCTGATCACCCCTAACTGCTCACCTGCCTGGCTGATCACCCCTAACTGCCTCTGCCTTGGCCCCTGCCACTGTGGCTTCGTCTGGAAGGATGTCCAGAAGGTTGTTCAGCTGTCTGGTCTAATTAGCATATTACGCTTTTATTATAGACTAGAGGTCCAGTGCACAAAATTTGTGTGTGGCGGGGGTGGGTCCCTCAGCTCGGCCTGCACCCTCTCACAATCCGGGACATTCCTCTTGCAATCCGGGACTGCTGGCTCCTAACCACTCACCTACGTGCCTGATCACACCTAACCGCT
Source organism: Myotis brandtii (assembly GCF_000412655.1). Classification (NCBI taxonomy): domain Eukaryota; kingdom Metazoa; phylum Chordata; class Mammalia; order Chiroptera; family Vespertilionidae; genus Myotis; species Myotis brandtii. The sequence continues at coordinate 71 of NW_005361756.1, read as the reverse complement.
CTGCCTGCCTGTCTGATCACCCTTAACTGCTCACCTGGCTGCCTGATTTCACCCCTAAAACTCAAGCTTCT
>NW_005361755.1:0-205 GCF_000412655.1 Myotis brandtii | reverse complement strand
CCTTAACCTGAGGACTGAAGGGTCCCGGGCTCAATTTTGGTCAAGGGCATGTACATCAATGTTTCTCTCTCTCTCTCTCTCTCTCTCTCTCTCTCTCTCTCTCTAAGAGTCAATGGGGAAAATATCCTCGGTTGAGGATTTTAAAAAAATAATAAAATAAAATAAAGTATTGATCTCCAAATGTGTATTCACATAGCATACCAAA
>NW_005361754.1:0-649 GCF_000412655.1 Myotis brandtii | reverse complement strand
TCTTAATTTCTAAAATTTCTAAAATTTCCTAAGACCTGTCTTTTTCACTCCCCCATAATTCCTGTTTCAATAACATTGTCGTCTGCGTCCATGGGCTATGGCATATACGCATATATGTTATTTGGTTCATCTCTTCCAGTCAACTCCCACCACCCTTCCCTCTGAGACCTGTCAGTCTGTTCCATGTATCCATGTCTCTGGTTCTATTTTATTCATCAATTCACTGTGTTCATTAGATTCTACATATAAGTGAGATCATATGATTTTATCTTTCTCTGACTGGCTTATTTCACTTAGCACATCATCTCCTTGTCCCAAAGGGTAAGAGATCCCTCTTTTATGCAGCTGCATAGTATTCCATTGTATAAATATCCCACACCTTTTGTATCCATTCATCTACTGATGGGCACTTGGGCTGTTTCCAAATCTTAGGTATTGTAAATAATGCTGCTATGAAGATAGGGGTGTATATATTTCTGATTGGTGTTGGGGATTTTGAGGACATACTCCCAGAAATGGGATCTCTGGATCAAACAGCAATTGCATTTAAATTTTGGTTAATCCTTGCCCAAGAATATTTTTTCCATTGATTTTCAGAGACCGGAGGGTGGCGGGGAAGGGGAAAGAGAGAAACATCAATATGAGAGAC
>NW_005361753.1:1782-2391 GCF_000412655.1 Myotis brandtii | reverse complement strand
GGCCCCCCTCTCCAGGCCAGGCTTTGGTGAGGCAGAGATGAATCAAGCACAGTCACTGGTAGCTATTAACCACTAGCACAGTGTATGTGTGGATCAACTCACTTCCCTCGTCAATGCCAATGCCAATGTTAGCTACTTTATTGTTCCTTGACTGTCTAATTTTTAAATGTTGGGGTTTTTTTTTTCATCTTTATTTAGGTAAAATTGAAAATGATTTTTTCAACCTCCCATTGTGAGCCTAATATTCTAGATGTATTTTTATTTCCATACACTCATCACTGCTGTTGCTGAGGAGGTGAGGAAGGGCAGACTTCCCCAAACTAGCTTCATGTTAAAATCCCTTAGTTAGAGGAACTAGTGTTTCACCCAGAGTCAAAGCCAAGTTCCCCTGCAAAAGATAACTTACTTCAGATTGGAATTTAGGAGAATTACAATCTTTAAAAGCACAATAAAATCCCATGTGTTTTATAATATTCCTATAAATACCATTGGCTTGGAGAGAAAGTAAATAGAATTTCATGATATCCTCCATTGCTATAACTTTCTATCTAACACAACCACATGGGCTGAGCTGTGTAAATAATTAACCAGACCATGCTTTCTGACTTA
>NW_005361753.1:0-713 GCF_000412655.1 Myotis brandtii | reverse complement strand
TATACTAGATATATAAAGATACTAAACTATAAAAACCAAGATAACGATATAGAAACAGTCTCTGCCCTCATGGAGCTTACATTCTAGGATGTTAAACCTGCCGAGTAGAGAGTTCCACAGAATATACTGTAAGTGTATATTGAGTGCCTTTCATCCTCATGCCCAGAGAAATAAATCAAACTCGCCCTTTAAGTCATGGTTTAAATGCCACCTTCTCCAAGAATCCTCTCCTGATACCTGACCTTTTCCTCTTTCCAACTCCCATAACAGTTCATTATTCATTTATCTACATTTTCACTCAACATATACTTAATGAACACCTAATGAACAAAGTAATATTTATCGCCTTAGTTTGGCTCAGTGGATAGAGCATCGACCTGCAGACCAAAGGGCCACAGGTTCTATTCCAGCCAAGGGCATGTACCTTGGTTTCAGGCCCCTCCCCAGCCCAGGCCCTAGTCAGGGACTGTGCAGGAGGCAACCAATTGATGTGTTTCTCTCACATCGATGTTTTTCTCTGTCTTTCCCTCTCTCTTCCACTCTCCATAAAAATAAATAAATAAATAATTTTTAAAAAAGTAAAAATATTCTTGGGTGAGGATTAACAACAACAAAAAAGTAATATTTACCTCCCATTTAGTAAAGACCTGAATGGATGCTAAGTGCCTGCCCTGCATTTTTTATTCCACAATAGTCCAATGTGGTAGATATTG
>NW_005361752.1:0-327 GCF_000412655.1 Myotis brandtii | reverse complement strand
ATATGCCTCTGGCCTTCTATAACAGGCAGCATTTTAATGTAGTGTTTCCAAGCAGCATTTGAATGAGTTTCATGTTGCCTGGCCAGGGTGGGTCAGTGGATGAGCATGGACTTAAGATGCAGGAAGTCAGGGTTCCATTGCCAGTCAGGGCACAACCCAGGGTTTCATGTTCCATCTGCAGTGGGAGCCCTGCAGAAGGCAGCCTTTCAGTTATTTTCTTTCATGATTGTGCCTCTCTCTCTCTCTCTCTCTCTCTCTCTCTCTCTTCCTGTCTGAAATCAATTAAAAGAAGTATATATTTTTCTTTTCTTTCTTTTTTTTTTTTTT
>NW_005361751.1:0-541 GCF_000412655.1 Myotis brandtii | reverse complement strand
CCAGAGGCGGATTTCCGGGTTCCCAGGGAGAGTGCCCCCCGATGCCGGACTCCCAGGGAGAGCGGGGTCCAGAGGGAAAGCACTTCACCTGGAGCGGAGCGCCCATCCAGGGCGCGGAGGGGAGAGCCACCCCAGGGAGGCCTCCTAGCTGGGTGCTGAGAAAACAAAACTGGAGCCCTTCCTCCTTGAACCCTGTCGTCTTCAGTGTAGAAAGGGACAGATGAAAGCCTCAGCAGCCTTACTGGGGCATCTTTAAATGAAGGTGTTATTTTTTTTCCGTGAAAATAAGTTTATTGTGTAATCAATATTGTGTAATTATTGTGATTTATTGTGTAGTTATTGTGATTACACAATAACCTGCATGGAGTTATCTGCTGGGATGTTTGTGCTTTAGGGCATGTGAACGCATTTTATTTTATTTGACGCAGCCTCACGTCCCCCAGCCTCCTGCGGCTCACAGCCACGCCCACCCGATCCTGCTGGTCCTTACCCATGAGGGCGTCTCGGATAATTTGCATATTCCTCTATTATTATATAGGAT
>NW_005361750.1:0-2506 GCF_000412655.1 Myotis brandtii | reverse complement strand
TGCCCAGGTCTACTATCTGATTGATGCCACTGTGAGTGATTGTGGCTGAAGTGATTTCCCCTCTACCACCTGACTCACCTGAACATTGTGAACCAGTCACAAACCCTGCGTGCTCTCTTGTGCTTAAATAAATTCTGAATATTCTGAACTCTTGGCAGGATCTTCATTCCTTTGTCTCTGACTATGGAATGGGCCTGTCCCAGGGTTTTTCCAGAACACCCATCCTCAGCAAAGAAATGGTACCTATTTGAGAGAGTTCGTGGTTTTTTCACATTATGCTGTGATGATTGACTTAGGTTCTATTTCACCAATCAGAATACCACTGGCTCTGGTTTATGATATTTTGGTAAAAATGCTATTTTTTCTGTTGTACCATTAATTGTGTTGGTTCTATTCACTGTCTGCCAGTATTAGAAAGCACTGTTGTGATCTGTCACCATGTAGATGTGAACAGATATTGTGGGGACATCAAAACTTCATTGCTTCAGAAGGCAGAGCATGATGTCAAAAAAATCACTCTGTCCAAAACCAGCTTATTTTCCATTGTTACCACAGGCCTTGAAAGAAAGATGGCATGACTTTGTGGTTATAATTTTCATCCTGGTACCTTGGTTATTGGTGAGGTCAGTGGTCACCCAGAACAGGAGACCTTTGCTGTCCTTCTGTAAACAATATGAACTCTGTTCTCTGTTCACAGTATGTGTTATATAAGTCTCAGCAATGTTTAGGGGAGCTCATCCCCATGTACTGCAAAGGAGCCGTGTGCCATGAAGTACAAAATTTCATAGTCTTCTGACATTTGTTGTAAGGCTCATTGTTTTTGGGATGTCCTCCTCTAGAATGTCAGCTCCCAATGGCAGGGGATTTGATTCTTCCCTCATCTAGAACAGTCAACAGTGTCCACCCTCTTCATCCTTACTGATCATAGCTGTGCTTGCCCTTGACTGCTGCTTTCCATCCAGGCTGATTCATGTTTTCAGGTGCTTATGGGTGATACAGGATAACACTGAGGGGTCAACTCCTAGGTCCAAGACTCCCCCATAGGAATCAGCACCTGGACATCCCTGGAGAGGCTGGGAGAGTCCTGTGAGACTCCTGTCCCTGAAGAACAGGTCACTCCCTTGCCCATGTGAAAGCAAGGCTGATGCTTAATAGAGGAAGGTGCCTGGGGCTGCTGAGAGCATCACTTCCTAGCTTCAGTATCCTGGTAATCTACTGGGTGTGCATGGCCATCTGGGAACACTGTGACCAGGAGGAAGAAGCAACCCCATGCTCTCTCCATTGGGGGTGGAGAGAACTATGGTGGGCCCGCATTTAGCACAGGTTCATGCACAGAATGAATAGAAACCATAGGATAGCGATTGACGTAAAGGTCAGCATTTTGCACCGTGAGCCCCAGTGGGTGTGCTCACCAGGGCAATGCAAATGACAGAGAGACTTGGAGGCAGGGTAGTGACTGATGTTAATGTAAAAGGATGTGGATGTGCCCTAGCCAGTTTGGCTCAGTGGACAGAGTGTTGGCCTGTGGACTGAACCGTCCCAGGTTTGGTTCTGGCCAAGGGTACGTGCCTGGGTTGTGGGTTCAACCCCCAGTAGGGGGGCATGCAGGAGGCAACCAGTCAATGATTCTCTCTCATCATTGATGTTTCTATCTCTCTCTCCCTCTTCCTTCCTCTCTGAAATCAATAAAGAAAATTTAAAAGAAAAAAAAGAACATGGACTGCTGGAATGCTTGCAGTCCTGTACCCTTCCCAATCAACTCCCTTAATATGTGTGTCTTCACCCTCACCACAGTGTGGGATCTGAGGTAGCCAGGGATTTAAACAAGGTCACACTCAGAAGTGGTTATATGTTTACTGCCAATGAACACTAAACAAAATCCTTTTTTCGAAGTTCACTCTTTTGAATCTTGCTCATGATGGCTTACAGCAGCTCAAGGACAAATTGTACCTGGATGAAGAGAAAGTGAACCATTCTGACTGAGTCATGCGGTTAATTCCTACTAATCCCCACTCTTTTCGTTCACCCCTGCAAAGTTCCTCAGATTGATTGGCACCATGTGGTTGCCTTCATGGAGCCCATCATGTTTGTCAGGTTCCCCCCCTGACCCCCTGAATTTGACTGCAGCCCCATGATATGCTTTGACCAATGAAAGGTGCTGGGAGTGAAGCCTGACTTCTCTAACACAAGAGTCTGGAACCATAGACTGACCACTCTCTCTGTTCATCTCTATTAATACCTAGCAGGTACCTACATGGTGGCTGCTCCTTTATCCTGGTCACTTGAGAACCAGGGTGGATATATGACACGACAAAAAAGATTCTTTAGTATAAGCCACTAAAGCTTCGGGGCTGTTTGTTACTCACTATAGCATATATCCTCTCCTAATGGGTATCCATGAACAATTCTACTCTCAAGGAGGCAGCAGACCCTAACATTAGAAGTCAGCGCTCTGTTATTAGAAACGCATGGATTATTTTCCAGGCCTGCCTTTACTTAACTCTAT
>NW_005361749.1:0-834 GCF_000412655.1 Myotis brandtii | reverse complement strand
ATTTAAGACAAATAAATATTGTTTATTTTATCACAACGTCATAAAGCGTTCTCTGCAGTACTGTGGACAGGTCCAACTCCTTTCTCCCAGCAGAAGCGATGAAATTCTATGTACATCATTTTCCTACCGGCTGGGATCTTTCTTCTTCAGATGCCTCCCAGAACATTGCTTGGGACCACTTTCCTCACCTCTCCCAGAACTACAGTCAATACCAACACCTCCTCAACCTAAAGTCTCATCAGGGTTACTCCAGGTGTTGACTCACCCAAAATAGTCAGATCCATCAGAATGCCTTTCCTGGGGCCTCAGCTGGACACTCAGAGCCACTGGGTACCAAGGATCAGGAGGTAGATGCAGTCTGCCCAGATGCAAGCATAAGGAGGTGAATCATCTGTAACGAATTTGAAAGTGGCAATAAAACGAACTAAAAGTCAGTCTGATTCTTATCTCCTTGCACAACAACACTAACAGTGTTAGTGATACAATAACCTTCACACAAAAATCTTCTGTTGGTCTAAGTTCTAAACAATAACTATGGTTAGAGTAACCTATATATGCAGGTTTAAATGATCACTTTTTAAAACTAGTCCACTAAGAAATACTTTATTCTACATGAAAATTAATTTGCAGAATTATCAGTTACACAGTTAAGTTCAGCCACATAAATAACTTCAACAGTAAATTCATAAGAATTTAACCATCTTTCAAACTCACTTTAGGTGCATTTTCTGGCTCCAACCACTATGAAAGAATATAGCCCTGCTATTATAGTAGTAAAATGAAAATAAACAATATTTTAAAAAGCCCACTGCATGGGAGAACATATTTGCCAAT
>NW_005361748.1:5837-6500 GCF_000412655.1 Myotis brandtii | reverse complement strand
ATCGACCCTGCCTTGAGTGTGACAGGGAGCAGTGCCCGAACCGCCCAATCGGCTGTACCCTGAGCATGACTGACGGTGGCATCGCAACCTCCCAATCAGCCCGGCTCTGTGCATGACAGGGGGCAGCACCCCAACTCCCCAATCGGCCCTGCTCTGAGCCCGACAAGGGACTGCACCTAGGGATTGGGCCTGCCCTCTGCCACCTGGGAGCAGGCCAAAGCCAGCAGGTCGTTATCTCCTGAGGGGTCCCAGACTGCAAGAGGGCACAGGCCGGGCTGAGGGACATCCCCTCCCCCCCAAGTGCACAAATTTTTGTGCACCGGGCCTCTAGTAAGCAAATATGATACTAGATGAAAAAGACAGAGAAATGAGACAGACAGCAAAATTTGGATCATGATAGCTTATAGGTTAGGAATGACCCAAAATATTTTTCTTTTTTTTTATTGTTTTTTTGTTTCTTTGTTTAACTCCTAACCCAAGGATATTGTTTCCACTGAATTTTAGAAAGAGTAGAAGGGAGAGAGGAGGGAGGGAGGGAGAGAGAAAAAGAGAGAGGGAGAGGAACAGCGATATGAGAGGGACACAATTGGCTGTCTCCTGCATGCATCCTGATTTGGACCAGGGATTGAACCTACAACCCAGACACATGACCTTGACCAGGAA
>NW_005361748.1:0-2495 GCF_000412655.1 Myotis brandtii | reverse complement strand
CTAACAGAGGGACCCACAGCTCCTGTGGTTGACACGCCAAGTGGATCTGCTTAAGATCCTGGGCGCTGTGGGGAGGACTACAGCAGAGGATGGACAGAGACAGGTGACTTGAATGCAACATCCCAATGCAATGATGGAGACACACAGGGCATTTGGGGGATCAGCCCTCCAGTTTGGCACACTCTACTACAAGGCACAGAAGAGACATCACCAGGTCCTATTCTTGAAACCTTTGGGACAGAGAGTTCCTCCTGAAACAGCACATCGACCAGAGGGGACAGTTCTCATGACACTGGACTCATAATCCTCTGGACCCTCAGCCCCTCTGAGATGGAAGCAGCCCCAGATCCTGTCCTTTTACTGGGCTCACCCTTCTCTGAGATGGAGTCAGGAGGCCTGGAGCCCACAGTGACTGGACCCCGACTGACTGGCCTTTAAGCTTGAAGGCCAGAGCCCACCTCTACCCAGGTGTCAGGGTTATCTCTCATTCTCTGGTCAGCATCCCTGGTGCAACACCTGACATAGGCTGCAGGTCTCCTTCTGCTCTTCAGGGGACGACATTTAAACACACAGACAACCTGGCTTTGCTTAAGGAGCTGGAGAAGGAGCCTGATTTCCATCCCCTGCACCCACAGATGCTTTTGGAATCCGCCCTCATGACTGCTGTATCCCACCTGCTACTTCTAGGGACTGTGAATAAAACAACAACAACAAAATGAGCTGTAAAATAAGCCTGACAAGCCCAGGGGGTCACATGGCAATCCTGATGAGCTCAGTGACCAAAAATCACTGCACAGGATGGTCTGATCACAAATTCCTAATAGTGCAGGTGATGTCATGGAGTCATGTCCCAGGCCTACAGCTTCATTAGCAAAGGTCAGACTTTACGTTAAGTGAGCCCTTTTCCCTGTTCTTATCCATCTTGGATAACATACCTTTGATACATCGGAGTAGTTGTTCTTTTGCAAGACGATTTGAAGGCACAGACTCTGGGACCAGCATATGAGACAACATACTTCTTAGGTTACCTGGTTCCTTGCATAACCTCTCTATGTGCTGTAAATGTTAATTATCCTGGACCCACAAAAGTAAAAAAAACAAAACAAAACAAAAACTGTTTCTCCATTTTGCTATGTATCAATTCTAGAGATTTCTTCACTTCCTAATGGATTTCAAACAACTTATTCCATCTTCTTTTTTTTATTATAATGTATAAAATAAGTTGCACAACTGCCAAGGTAAGATTTGAGATCTTGTTCCAGGCATATGACGTTACCTTGATTCAAATAAACTCATGAAAATTTTCACAGGTTGGGAAGTTTCTTACTTTAACAGTCCCAAGAGCACCTGCTTTCTCAGGGATCTATTTGCTGCTCCCTGTCCCATGCCTGTCAGCACCCGTGAACAAGGTGGGGTAATGAAAGGAAACTCCCCCAGGCAGAGAACGGACACCGGCCCAAGGTCAGGGAGCACAGGAAAGGCTCAGCCAACAGAGAGGGAGGGTCTCCCAGAAACTACACCCTGAAGACCATGGAGACCACAGCCACCTGAGCTCCCACCACAGTCCTCTCTTCCCAGGACATGCAGGACACCTTCCCCTTCACTCCCAGGAACTGCAGGGCCTCCTGAGACTCCTGGTCCTTGTTCTCTGTCCCTGGAAGCAAAGGCCAGGCTGGTGACAACCTGCGATAGAGGGAGGGTCCCCTCTGTAGTCGTCACCCAGCTTGACCCCTTCTCACCCCAGTAACCTCTACGGCATTCCTGCTGTGAGGAAATCCAACCTTCGAAGCACATTTGAGAACACTGGGCAGACCCAGCGCCCAGATGGGTTTCTGTGTCACAAACAGAAATAATCCCCAGTTTGAGGCCTGTGGGGCTCTCTGTGTGGTGCTGACAGACCCAAGACCAAGACACAGCAGAGGTGAGAGGGTCATCCTCTCAGGGGACATGTGCCTCCATCTGCCTTGCTGTTGCAAGTGGGTTCCACAAGCCAGTAAGACCCACCTTCCCTCAGAGCTCATCAGATGCAGAGTCTCTGGTCCACCGCACACCTGCAGAGTCAGAATCTGCATTTTAATAGGATGTGGAGACCCTCCCTGTGCACAGGAGACAGGGAGGGGTGTCCCATCACCACATCACCAGATCTCATTCTGGTTGGGCATCCACATTAGCTGGACAGCTGCTAAAGCAGCATCTATGGTGTCACCTGGGCATCGCAATCTTTACAAATTTTCACAGGTGATCAGATGTACAGCGGTGGTGACATCCCTGTGACAAGAGTTCCTGAGGTGGCCCCAGAACTCCTGCTCTCAAGGGAAATGTCAAATGTGAAACAGAGAGGGCTCTGGGGGAGGCTTCTGTGCACCTGACTGGGAGCCATGGGGAATGCACATGACCTGGATGCTCCAGGCTGGTGCTTTTCCAAACAGAGCATGTGAAAGTTTGTGAGTGTTCAGATACCTCAGCAGCTCCAAGGGAACCAACATTTAGAGGGA
>NW_005361747.1:0-741 GCF_000412655.1 Myotis brandtii | reverse complement strand
TTTTATTTCTTACACTTTAAGTACAGTGAAAAGACCTGAAAACAATATACCTCTGTTTCTTCCCTTCTTTTTTGCTATTGGTATTATGCATTTTACTTCTACATACATTAGAAATCCCCAATATATAGTTATTATACTTGCTTTGTAAAGTATTTAAAATTATAAACATAATAATTAAAAAACAAAATTTTGCATATTTTCTTTTTTATTTTTACCGTATTTTGTACTATTTCTTTGTGTATAGTCCATTTTCTACACATCCCTTCTGCATAAAGAATGTTCTCATAGGCCTAGCCAGCGTGGCTCAGTGGTTGAGCATCGACTTATGAACCAGGAGGTCATGCTTGGATTTCCAGTGAGGGCATATGCTTGGGTTGCCTGCTCGATCCCTAGTAGGGGGTGTGTAGGAGGCAGCTGATCAATGATTCTCTCTCATCATTGATGTTTCTATCTCTCTCCCTCTCCCTTTCTCTCTGCTATCAGTAAAAATATATTTTAAAAAAGAATGTTCCCATAAGACTGAATTCTCTCAATTTTTGTTTGCCTGAAAAAGTCATTATTTTATTTTCATTTGTGAAAAAATATTTTGCTCTACTCAGAGTACTGAGTTGATAGATTTTTATTCTTTCAGAATTAAAAAAAAGTCACTACATTTTCTTTTTTTTCATGAACTTTATTGGGGTGACATTGTTTAATAAATTATGTAGGTTTCAGGGGTACAATTCTACAATACATCATCTG
>NW_005361746.1:1163-2609 GCF_000412655.1 Myotis brandtii | reverse complement strand
ATTTTAAATAATTTAGAAAATAATCCAAGTCTTTGGAAGATTTCCATAAAGCAAAGGCGGTTACCTATCTCTTATTTCCAAAGCAAATTGTGTTACAACTTATACAAGAATAGCTAATCATAAATACACCTTAAGAAATACATGTTCTAAAGCTCAAATCAGGGATGTAGAATCAGAGTTCAAAGTTCTTAAGAAACAGAGACAGTCATACAGAGCTTTTAAATACAGAAATAATTAACATAGTGGGCACAATTAATATGATACTTTTCATATAATATTCAAATACTAATTAGCCTTTTTCAAATTTATTACCTTTTTTGTTGTTAATCCTCACCAGATGATATTTTTCTATTGACTTTTAGAGAGAGAGAGAGAGGAAGGGATGGGAAAGACAGAAAAGGATAAAGATTGATGTGAGAAAGACACATTGATTGGTTGCCTCCCACACATGCACCAACCAGGGCTGGAGATTGAGCCTGCAACTGAGATATGTGCCTTTCACGGGAATTGAACCCAGGACTCTTCAGTATGAGGGCCAATGCTCTATCCACTGTGCAAAACTGACTAGGGCTTACTGCCGATTTATTTTTTAAATATATTTTATTGATTTTTCACAGAGAGGAAAGGAGAAGGATAGAGAGTTAGAAATATCGTTGAGAGAGAAACATCAATCAGCTGCCTCCTGCACACCTCCTACTGGTGATGTGCCCGCAAACAAGGTACATGCCCTTGACCGGAATGGAACCTGGGACCCTTCAGTCCGCAGGCCGAAGCTCTATCCACTGAGCCAAACTGTTTTTGTGGACAATAAATCTTAAAGGAGATCAAATCACAAATTTTCCTCTTGCACAAGGAGTGAAAATGATTTTAGAAAGTAGAACAATGTCCATGATGTAAAAGGACTTGGATCTTTAGGAGGGTGAAAGGGAGCAGAAAGCGATGAAGAACTGAGGAGTAACTGGCACTGACAGAGAAGTTAGGCCCCAAATCCCCATGTTTCTTTGAAGACTAAAGTTGCTAAATCATCTGACTTTGGACTGAGAGGTGAGACTAATTGGAAGAAGCAAGAAGTTCCAGCTGAGCCTTCAGTAGAACAGGGGGTCAGAGGAAAATGTGCACAGTCCTTAGATAAATCCAAACATCACAGAGTCATTTAAGACTACTGACCTAAACAGTTGATTTAAGTTATTTAACAATTACAAGATTCTCTTTAACTTTGGTAAAATAAAAGAGAAACTCTAAGAAGCTGTTTGGGCGTGAACTATACTGTCATAAATATTTAGGGTGTATAACAGCATAGAAAACACAAAACAAGAAAATTGTAAATTCCATATTTGGAGATGAAACTTTCCTAAGTTTGGAGGCATGGTAGCAGTAGTAATGTAACCAGCTAGGAGACTGTTTGGTGATTGTTTGGACCAAATTATAGGGTAAAAGCAAAAAGTA
>NW_005361746.1:0-322 GCF_000412655.1 Myotis brandtii | reverse complement strand
AGATTTTACATCACGTTTATATTTTGTGACCTTCAGAGATATGCACGAACTACTACTTTCATCCATCAGGCTACTCCTATGACGAGACTTAACAAAATTCATCACTGAGAACAACAATTCACAAGTGTATGTGGATGATAACATGGAGAGTAACGCTGTTGCAAAATTTTTTAAACTGAACAAGTTTTTTGGAATGGCATTCCAAGTCCTCAATAGTTCGTTTTCGATTCTTTTCTCTGGTATTCCTGTCTCTAATCACTTTTTTTCAATGTTTTACAAGTCAATTGTAAGGTCAATAAATTTCTGCTTCCAAATTGAGCTA
>NW_005361745.1:0-695 GCF_000412655.1 Myotis brandtii | reverse complement strand
GACTCTTGACAATCCCACGTTCCCTCTCTGATAATCAGAGAACGTGTGCAGTTCTGAGACACTGTTTCTATGCTCCTGCAGATGGTGTTTAACATCTGCGCGGCTGTCAGAAACTGCATGATGGAGGTGTCGCTTGAGAAGTTACAATACAGGGTGCAGCCTTTAAAACTGTGTTTTAAAACGATTTTGTAATGAGAGAGAAACACAAACACCAAAGCAACAGAAAATCTACTTCACTTTTTGCCCTGCCATACAACAAAACTGAATAATCTCTTCCTAGCTTCATTGTTGCTTAGGGTTTAAAAAAAACATACCGACAGTCAGTATTCACAAAATTTGAGCCCAGCTATTATTGACTTAGCATTATTTTATATCAACATTTCTACTTGTTTTCATAATACATTTATCATTCTTAATAATATTATATTTCATTTATACCCATAGTATGTTTTTATTTAAACATTTTTAGATTTTTTTTTCTTTTTCCTGTCCACTCTCCAACCCCCATCATGTTCTTCTTTTGAGTTATTTCTCCAGAATATGGTCTCAAAACTATGTAATGCAGGCCAGAGGATGTGCTACATTATGACTCGTTACACTTCACTTTGCCATGTTGCTTCCTGGAAGTATTGCACTAATTTATGTCAGTATGAGCATGCAGCTTTCTCCAAAGCCCTGCCAGGTTTTGGTTTTGC
>NW_005361744.1:1680-2465 GCF_000412655.1 Myotis brandtii | reverse complement strand
GAGCTGCCGGGGCCGGACAGGGCCAGGCGCACGGGGGAGGGGAGACTGAGTGGTGGGCAGGGGTCTCGGCAGTTTTTAGCGGAGGAGCAGGGGGAGCGGAGCTGCTTCAGGAAGGGAGCTTGCGCGGCTCATCCCCGATGGGGGGGAGGTGCATGGGGGCCGAGCCCACAGGATGATGTCACTGCTCACAGCTCCCGGTCACGGGGCCTGTCCAGGGTCAGGCTTGGTACCTACTGTTCCATTCCTCTTGTCGCACAGAAACACAAACCGTGACCTGCGGCAGAGGCACCCATTTTACAGACGAGGAGACTGAGGCTCAGAGGGGTGACGCCACTCAGGGGCTGGCCGTCAGCAGAGCCCGGGCTCCGGGTCTGACTCAGGAGCTGGCCTGGGGGACAGCGGCCGTGGGAGGGGCATCGGGGATGGAGCGGGTCCTTGCCCGGCCTGGGTGAGCGAGGGCCCCTTGGTCCTGGCGCCGTGAGGACAAACCCTCTGGCTTTGTCAGTGTTTCTCCCGTCGGCCTTCCCACGGGGCCTCCAAATACCCCCCATCACAGGTTGGACCCAGGATGCCTGGGGGTGGGATCTCTTTGTCTCCTCAGGGGTCTCCAGGCCCCACGGTGAGGGGTCCTCCATGGGGTGGCCTGTGGGGGGGCAGGGTGGCCCGCAGCCAGTGGGGACAGACGGACGGACGCGGGCGGCGCACAGAGCCCTCCCCCAGCCCCAGCCAGCCCCTCACTCCTGATTTTTCTTCTTTTCTTTTCTTTCCTGATTTTTTATTAAAAC
>NW_005361744.1:0-205 GCF_000412655.1 Myotis brandtii | reverse complement strand
CTGCTTCCTCTGCCTGGGCCGCCGCCCGGCCCGGTCCTCACCGGGGTTATTGCATTTCACGCCAAGTTGCTCCGTTTGCTGGGGCAGCGGCTCGTTTTTCATTTTGCCTCTGTAGTAACCGGACTTGAAAATGAAACGCAGAGCAACGCCTAACCCTGCTGGAAGGGGCGGAGCACGGATGCCTGGAACCTGCAGAGGGCTTCCC
>NW_005361743.1:0-933 GCF_000412655.1 Myotis brandtii | reverse complement strand
GTGTGTCCGCACATTGGTTTGAGCTACTTTTGTCAGCCTCACTCTACAGACTCTATTTAGCCCAGCGGGGCTATCCTGACTTGATCTTGTTTTCTTCCCTTACTCCTCAGATCAGATGATTCGATATAAAATTTAGGGCACCATCCCTCCTGATCTCAGTTTCACTCCTGAGCCTTCTCGCTCTCCTGGTCTATCTGCATGTTGTATTCGAGCCCAGGTTCAAAGCCGGCTGCCTAATATTCACCTGGAGCTTCTTAAATATTCCTGGTGGTGAAATTGTACTATAGCTTTATGAGAGAGATGTTCCCATTGGGGGAAATTGGTTAAAAGAAACATGATAGAACTCTACCTGCAGCCTTAGGAGACTCTCCGTTTATCTCAAAATAAAAAGCTTAACTAACCAAAGCTCAGATTGAGTCGAATGTGCCCCCAGTGTTTCAAAATACGAAAGGCCTATGAATGGGTCTAATTACTGTTTCCGAAATGTATTGTTCTCTTCCTTGCTTTAATTCTCCTTTCTTTCCAACTCAGTAGCTGGCAAGAAACCCAGAACCGAGAATGGGTTCACGTCTCTTCTCTCTTTTAGGGTCCGAAGCCCTGTTTTCCACTTTACCCCGCCCCACAGTTCGGAGAACATCATAAAACCACCCCAGACCTCCTGCCGAGGGAAGACCTACTGAGAAATCTGAGTGGCACGTCTCACACTCTTTTAGGCAGAACACAGAACACCTCTGCCTTATGTTATCAGGAGCCATTATTTTAACCCCATCCAGCGCCTCAACAGCCAACCAAGGAGACTCCGCAGCTGGGGAAGGCGGCTGACAAGGAAAGGGGAACAAAAGGGGCACAGTCTCTCTAGGCCTCAGGCTCCGCTGCCTCGGGGTTCAGGGAGCTGAGGAGGGGTCTGTGGGCTGCCATGGGGGGCAGCATGTG
>NW_005361742.1:0-707 GCF_000412655.1 Myotis brandtii | reverse complement strand
CTTCCCAAAACGCTAACTCATTCAGGTGCAATTATGCCTGTAAACACTCTCCAACAATGGAAACACTCTCCAACCCATTTCAAAGCTGTTGGAAAGCTAATTTTCATTGATTTAATACTGCCCTGCACATATGAAGGCTCTATTTACATGTATTTCAAGTGGTTCATACACATTCGTTACTAATTCACTGGTCTGTCATGGTGAATCCTAATTGATTTAAAGACTTTCGGGCAGCTCTCTGCACTTATAATCATAAATTTTAAAAGATAAACTACCTTTTTAAAAAATTGCCCATTAAATGTGCGGGAATAATGAATGGTAACACTATTCTACTCATTTCACAGCTGTTTGAACGTGAATTCTCAGTGATTTTACACTTTCCTACAGATATTAAGGCTCTATTTATATGTATAACAAGTGCTTCATAAACATTCATACAATTTCACTGGTTTCTTCTAGTGAATTTCAAGTTATTTTCACCTCATTCTTCCAAAAACGTCAACTCATTGAGCAGGAATTAGGAATTTAAAACACAATCCTACCCATTGCACAACCGTTTATAGGCAAAATCCTAATGTTTTATCACTTCCTTCCAGACATTAAGTCTCTATTTGCATTTATGTTAGGTTTTTCAATCAATTTCCTAATCATGTCCCTGGTCTATCCTTGAGTTCTGTTAGAAAGACTTCTTTACAGTTTTCTTGGTT
>NW_005361741.1:0-995 GCF_000412655.1 Myotis brandtii | reverse complement strand
GGGGCTCCCAGGGGAGCATTTCCTTTCTCCACCTCTGCTGACTTAGGGTCAGACTAGCTTTGAAACACTTAGCAGAGACAAGGGAAAGAGAGAAAGGAGGCTTAACAAGAAAGGGGATGGTGGGTATCGCCTTCAAAGTTTTGAAGAGAACTAGCTTCAAATAGTGATCCTATTTGTTAAAACAAAAATGTATCTATCACTTGACAAGGAAGATGCAGTGAACCAGTCAGAACAGGAAGCTGAAAGTCAGGCCTGAGCAGAAAATCTAGGTAAACGGAATCCTGAGCATAGGAGCTGTGTGACATGTTACTGCCTCGGTTTCCTCATTGGTGGGAGAAGGCTAATGAGCACACCTTCCTTATAAGTATTTAATGAGTTCATACCAGTAACACTCAAAGGACCGTCGCTGGACTTGGTAACCGCTGGGTTAGTATTTGCTATTGTTTCCACTGATGTTACTATATGATATTAAAATAGGGTTGCCAGATTTAGCAAATAAAAATATAGAATGCCCAGTTATATTGAAACTTCAGATAAATAACATTGGTTTTCAGTATATACTTATACTTGCAAACTTTTCATTGTGTGTCTGAACTGCTAATACAGCAAGGCATCCGATATTTTATCTGACAACCCTCCATTAGAGCCATACTTGACAGGGAGGATTCTCAGCTTCTTGTCTAGTGCTCCTTGCCTGGCAGACGTTGGAAGTCAGGCTCTGCCCTAAGGCAGCATTTATTTATTTATTTATGTATTAAGTATATTTTTTTATTGATTCCAGAGAGAGGAAGGGAGAGGAAGAGAGATAGAAACATCATTGATGAGAATCATCGATCAGCTGCCTCCTGTTCACCCCCTACTGGGGACTGAGCTCAGTACCCTGGGCATGTGCCTAGACTGGAAATCAAACCCTGACCTCCTGGTTCTTGGGCCACACCAGCTGGACAGGGAGTTTTTGTTTTTTTTTTTTAAAACATATTTTTATTGATTTCAGA
>NW_005361740.1:560-802 GCF_000412655.1 Myotis brandtii | reverse complement strand
TCCCTGGCCACTCCCACCCCCCAGGACAAGCCCCCACAGCCCTAGTGTTCATCTCCATTGGTTACGCTAGTATGCATGCATACAAGTCCTTTGGCTGATCTCTTACTCCTTCCCCCACCCCTGCCTTCCCTCTGAGTTTTCTCTGTCTCTGGATCTATTTTTGTTCATCAGTTTATGTTGTATTCCACAAATGAGTGAGATCATGTGATATTTATCTTTCTCTGACTGGCTTATTTTGTTTA
>NW_005361740.1:0-269 GCF_000412655.1 Myotis brandtii | reverse complement strand
TTTCATTTTTTTGCATGTGTCTGACCAATTTTCCCAACACCATTTATTGAAGAGATTGTCTTGACTCCATTATATGCTCTTGCTTCCTTTGTCAAATATTAATTAAGCATAATGGCTTGGGTCAATTTCTAGGTTCTCTGTTCTGTTCCATTGGTCTATATGTCTGTTCTTGTGCCAGTATCAGGCAGTTTTGAGAACAGTGGCTTTGAATTATAGCTTGATATCTAGTATAGTGATCTCTCCAACTTTGTTCTTCTTTCTCAAGATTG
>NW_005361739.1:0-799 GCF_000412655.1 Myotis brandtii | reverse complement strand
CTCTGAAATCAATAAAATATATATATATATTTTTTTTAAAAAGACTAGAAACTGCTCTTATTTCATCTGCCTCCAAAAGCCAAAACAATGATTTTCCCCTCTGACTTCTTCTTAAAAACTTATCACCAACTCTTAAAACAGTTGCTACACTTATTTCCTACACTTATTTTCCTTTTTCATTTCACAGACATTTCATTTTTCTCTTTCACCATACTACTTCCAATTTTCTTTTAAATACTGTAGGAACAATGAAATATAAATATTAATCTGGCCATGTTGAGTATTTAAACCTTTATTATACAGAAACTTTGGGGGTTTTCCTACGAAGTTAAAATTGGAATAAAAAATATCCTGACAGTGAAAATCACATAAGTAATTGTAATTTGAGTTATTACCCATGTCAGATATTCACTGTAAAATTTCATTAGAAGGAGAAATCTGTGGATCAAAATCTATATATTGTAAATGACTATGGCAGTGGACTTAATTTAAAAACACTTTTGCTCACACATTTTAATATTTAAAATGATTGTGTTAAATAACTCACAAAATATACAGTTGGGAGATCTGACTTTTGTCATTTACTTTTTTAAAAAAATATATGTTTTTATTGATTTCAGAGAAAGGGAGAGAGAGAAACATCAATGATGACAGAGAATCATTGATTGGCTGCCTCCTGCACACCCCCTACTGGGGATTGAGCCGTAATCCGAGCATGTGCCCTGACTGGAATGGAACTGTGACCGACACTCAACCACTGAGCCATGCAGGCAAGGCGTGTCATTTACTTTATATCAAC
>NW_005361738.1:0-1508 GCF_000412655.1 Myotis brandtii | reverse complement strand
TTTTATATGGAAGGTGTCTTGTTGTTGAACTGTATTTGTCCTGTCCTATTGTATTTTCCCCTTATGGATTTTTTGACTCTGAATTCTTTCAAGGAAAAGGGGCATAGGGTCTCTTCTGTAGCTGTCAATTTTTTAACTGAGTTGTGTTTTTTATGTTGAGTTGTATGAGTTATTTCTGTAGTTTGCACGAACCCCTTACCAGCTATATCATTTGCAAATATCTTCTTGTATTTAGTAGGTTGCTTTTTTGTCTTGTTGGTATTTTTGTTTTTGCTGTTGTTGTTTTGTGCTGTGCAAAGCTTTTTGGTTTTATTTAGTCCTTATTTTTTAAAACCTTTATTGTTGAAGGTACTACATATGTCCCATTTTTTCCCCATTGACCCCTTCTAGTCTGCCCCTGTCCCCTAAGCCAGGCCTCCAACCAACCCCCTATTGTCTGTGTCCATGGGTTACGCATCTATGCATACAAGTTCATTGGTTGATCTCTTCTCACCTGCCCACCCTCCTCTGCCTTTTGTTTATTTTTGTTTTTGATGTCTGGCCAATTTTATCTTAAAGTCAGCTGATTAGCAAACATATCTCATTTAATACCTTAATCATCCTATGCTATGAAAAATGACATATTACAAAATACTGGGGCTAGTATGCTAGCATGTTTTGGAGGTGCTCATCCTGCTATTATATATTATTTGGTCTCTCAAGGACCTTATATAAAATAATTAAAGGAGGCATTTTCAGGAATATATCATATTATATTCTTCAAAAATTTTTAAATAAAGTAAATGAACAATGAATTTATAACAGCCTCTCAAATAATTGAATAACCTATTTTTAAAAAATTACATGCAACTATGATTTTTTGTTGTTGTTCAGAAAATCTAAAACTACCTGCACCTAATACTAACAGAGAAGCACAGCCTTCTACTCAAAGAGTGGTCCTCTGATCAGAACTGCAGCATCAACATCACAAGGGTGATTGTGTGATTCTCAGAATCTCAAGTCCACCAGGACCTAATAATTCAGATTCTGCCTTTGAACTAGACTCCTGGGTAACTAACTCATATGCACAGTGAAGTTGGAGAAGTGCTTGTCTGTACTAGGTGTTGTCACCTTTTCATGCTGTCAATTGAGGCAGGATAATTATGTGTTGGGTATTGTTGGTGTCCAGCAGCATCCTTCAGACATTGCCAAATAGCCCCTGAAGCACAGTCATCTTCAGTTGAGAACCACTGCCCGACAGTGAAAGCTAGAGGCATCTTGACAGGATTCCATTCAAAACGTTATCTCTTATTAGTTTTACCTCTGAGAAGATCAGTAACCTCATTTGAGCCCTATTCATGCAATGGGGGATAGAGAATGAACTTTCCTAAAAATTAAATCAGACAATTCTTATAAAATGCTTAGCTCAAGTCATATGGCATAACAATATCTAAGTAAATCTCTTATTATTTTTAAAATATATTTTTATTGATTTTTTTTTTCAGAGAGAGAGAGAGAGAGAGAGAGAG
>NW_005361737.1:0-580 GCF_000412655.1 Myotis brandtii | reverse complement strand
ATAACAATCTGAAAGGCATCATACAGTTTAGACTTGCCAGGTAATCCAGGCCTCTTCTACTTTCCCTGGATTTTGGATTAGGCCTATTCAGTTGCAAGGTGATATTCAGAGTAAGGATGTCTAGGGCTCATCAAGCTGCATCCAGGTACCTAAGCCAGCCACAATGATTTAGAGAAAGAGAAAATCTGGTCTGTAAAAAGAAAAAAGAACCTCCCTGGTGGACTGGGCCCTGCTAAATTCTGAAGCAGGAAGACATAAAAGAAAGGGTGTAGGTGGGTCCATCCCTCAAGGTGACCCAGTGTTTTATAAAATGTGGCCCCAAAACAATCCATCAGAATAATAACTTCTGATAGAGGAGGAGGAGGAGGAAGATGAGGAGATAAAAAAGAGTCAACCAGAAGCAAACCTAGCGTGGGACAGTTTCAGCTGCTCCTCCGTCTCCATAAATTATGGTAGTGAATTATTCTAATACATAAAATACACTTGGAGACTCTGTATAATTGTGAACTACTTTTAGTTTCCTAACTAATGTAGCTTCCTCCTTATCACCTATGCAAAGTTGCTGAGAACTTAAAGTAAC
>NW_005361736.1:325-1336 GCF_000412655.1 Myotis brandtii | reverse complement strand
GGTGGGGGGGGGGGGTGTTTGGAGGTGAATTTGAAGTTTAAAGTCTAAAGTAGAAATAAGATGATGTGGTCTGCTTGCTTTCTGTTTAGATAGGCTTTAACAGCAATTGAAATTACATGGAGGCCAGGCCAGAGAGTGTGTGATAGTTGATGACTTATATGAGCAGAGAATCATTTATCCGATTGCATTATCCAAACTGGTTTATTAAAACTCCAGGTTGTGTTCTTACACTAAGAAAAAAATTCAGTAAACATGAGACCAGTTTAGGAAAAATTAGTAAAAGAAACCTTAGCCCTAGCCAGTTTTCTCAGTGGTTAAAGCATCGGCCAGGAGACTGAAGGGTCGTGGGTTCAATTCCGGTGAAGGGCACGAACCTCGGCTGCAGGCTCTATCCTGGCTCAGGTTGGGGCGCCTGCGGGAGGCAACCAATTGATGTTTCTCTCTCACATCAATGTTTCTCTCTGTCTCTTCCCTCCCTTCCACTCTCTCTTAGAAAAAAAAAATCATTGGAAAAAATATCCTCGGTAAGTATTAAAAAAGAGAAACCTCACACTAAAAAACACACAAATATACTAAAATAACTGACTCACATTTTCACAATTAGAGTAATTCATGAAAGAGTAGGCCTTCCTTCCCCCGGCTGCCAGCACTGGCTTCCCTCTGGCACCCGGGACCCGGGATTCCCTCCAGCCGCTGGCAGGCACCAGGGACCTGGGTTTCCCTTGCAGCCCTGGCTTCGACAGGAAGGACGTCTGGTCTAATTAGCATATTATGCTTTTATTATTATAGACGGTGAATATCTTTTATACAAATCTTTGACATTTGTAAAGTATTTGAAATGAACAGCCAAACTGTGTAATATAATTTAGTACTTAATGCAATAATTCTTTTTCTAACAGTTAATCCTTATTATATAGTACTTACTATATAATAAGGATTATACTATATAATAAGGATTATATTATACTAGAGGCTCAGTGCACAAAAATTTGTGCACTGGGGGGGGGAACC
>NW_005361736.1:0-225 GCF_000412655.1 Myotis brandtii | reverse complement strand
ACATCCCTCTGGCAGCCCAGGAGCCCTTGGGGGATGTTCACTTGCCAGCGGGGAGCAGGCCTAAGCTGCTGTCGGACATCCTTAGTGCTGCTGAGGAGGCAGGAGAGGCTTCCGCCATCACTGCTGTGCTGGCAGCCATCAGCCTGGCTTGTGGCTGAGCAGAGCCCCCCCTGTAGGAGAGCACTGACCACCACCAGGGGGCAGCTCCTGCATTAAGCGTCTGCC
>NW_005361735.1:21937-23812 GCF_000412655.1 Myotis brandtii | reverse complement strand
ATGTTTTATTCAAAAGAAAGTGATTTAGTGATGACATTTTAAGTTGTATGTCATGGCTTGATAACCATTTGCTTCCCTCTTCCCGCAAAAAAAAATTCCTTTCTGAAAATATTGCAGTACTTTTGATTTGTGCAAACATTGACCTGGATTTTAAAATCTTCTGCAATAGCATTGAGGTTTTGACTTTCTCAGAGGTAGATATTCTCATAATCCTATCTTGGCTGCCTTGAGCAGAGGCAGCTCTCCTTTGCAACATAATCAACAGGCAACATCTTATGTTTTCTGGGTGTTGGTCACTTTTTGCATTTTCATCCTCAGGTCTGCAGAGCTGAAGGGCTCTCCCTTTCCTCTCCAGCTGCTCACTTCCCACCCAGTCTTTCCTCCTCTGCCCCTCCGCCATCCTGATCATGCTGTGTGTACACTTCGTGGCTGGGTAAAACATTTCTGGCTTTCCCCAAATCTCTCTCAGATAACACAGATCAGCCTCCTCACTCCGGGGCCCCTTCTGATTCCATTCATCAAACCTGCTCTTTAGGGAACTTCACACCCTTCACCATTCCTTCCACTGGGGAGAGTGTGGGTAGAGGGAGTGAGGAAGCACGGGGAGGGAGAAGGGACTGGAGGGAGGAATGGAGCAGGAGGAGAGAGGGAGGGAGGGTGCACAGCTTATAAAAAAAGGCAATCGCCAGGCAAATAGATGGGCCAAAAAAGAGCAAGAGACTCGGAATTCTAATGGCTTCCACCTAAGCCTGCGGAACCAATCAAGCACTGCAGTGGCTTCCAGGCATGTTTTTCCTCTCTGAGCTTCCCAGCAAACTGAAATGAGAAGTGGAGGAACAGTATCATCCTCACCCTCTCTGATAAGGAAATTTGGATGCAAAGAGGTTATAACTTGCCCGGGATGCCCCTCTCAAAGTGGTTGAAGAATGGAAGAAGGAAAAAAGGAGAGAAATGGATCCCAGGCTTGCCCAACTTAAGCCTCTTATATAAGAGGTTTGCAAGAAAAGCTGAAACAAAATCATCAGAGAGAGCAATGAGAAGCCAGAGAAGGAAAGAGAGGAAGGACACTGGTTTGAATAGAAAAGAAAGATAAAGATACAGAAAAGGGAGGAGAA
Organism: Myotis brandtii; assembly: GCF_000412655.1. Lineage (NCBI taxonomy): Eukaryota > Metazoa > Chordata > Mammalia > Chiroptera > Vespertilionidae > Myotis > Myotis brandtii. Next base: position 22,697 of record NW_005361735.1, on the reverse strand, counting down.
AAGCTTAAGAGGAAGAGTGACAGAGAAGAGCCTCACCCTCAAGGACCAGCACAAGGGAGGTCAGCGGAGGACCATTGGCCTCCCTCCCGTCCTTAATAACATTAACGAGGTAAAGAGAACACACGGGAAGCCATCCCAAATTCATAACTATAAACCTCCACTCCAGTCTCTTCAATATAGACTTTAATTCATGGTGCACTAGGAGAGGGAGGGAGAGGACCAGGGCACTGCTTGGAAGGGGCAATTACACTGATATACACCGACCTTTTGCTGGAAAGCTGGAGTGGGACAGATGGCCACGGAAGCCACCTCCTGCCCCTTCTGCCACCCCCACCCCATTACCCAAACCCTGTCTTGGCTCATCTGTTCCAGTTAAAGCCAATGGCTTTTTTTTTTTTAACACTTGAGATTGTGATTAAAACAATGCCCAACTCCTCTTCATCTCTTTTTCGTGTTTCTTTTATTAAATGAAACTTTTAATCCCGTTTCATCTCCACGTGCATTTTCCAACCGTTCTTTCGTCTTGGGAGAGACCTGGAGTCCACAGCAGTCTCTCACGGGAGGGAGGGTACCTCGCGTCAGTCCCGGGGCGCTCCCTCCTCCCCGGGGTCCCCTTCCCAAAGCCCGCCGCTGCAGCGCTTGATCTGCTTCTGCAGGTACTTGCGGTGGTTCACCTTCCGCTTGGACTTGCCCGGCTTGTCCAGGGCCAGCTTGATGTTGCTGGACGCCGAGTCGATGAAGCTGAGCAGGTCGCGGGTGG
>NW_005361735.1:3206-21564 GCF_000412655.1 Myotis brandtii | reverse complement strand
CGGATCCCGTCCCGGCGCGGCCTCCTAGCTCCCGGCCGGCTCGCTGCTCGGCCTCCTGGGGGAGCTCATTAGATCTTGTAAGGGAGGGACACAAGGAGGGAGCGCGCGGCGACCGCCCCAGTGGCGGAGGGGAGGGGCTTACTGAGCTGGCTGGAGGGGGGGTGGTCTGCTTTTCTAATTTTCTGGCCTTTCTCAAGCTCATCGCTTTAACCCCTTGGTTTCCCTTCGCCCCGCGGGTTTCTCTTGGCTAGTTCCCACCGCCAGACGTGAGGATGGGACCGCCCCTCGGAAGACCTGGGTTTCACTCCCAGCCCTGGCCACAACAGCTCCAGCTACTGGCACTTGCTTATGCCCTGTGATGTCCATTCTTTGCCTCCTTTAATCTTTGAGCAATAGCCCTGTGGGGTACATGTGATTATCACCATCTAACAAATGAAGAGACTGAGCCTTGGGGAGTTTCAATGAGTTGGTCAAAGCCATCTCCAGTCTAATCTGACTCCAGAGCCATTCTAAGCCCTAGACAAAACTTGTGGTCTCTCTTGGCCTTGTTTTATTCATCTGTAAGTTGAGGGAAGGACACTTGTGTCTCTTCAAGCTCTAGCCTTGGTGCTAAGATTCTAACTGGTGTTTCCACAGGACTCTCAACTTGGGTGCTCTTTCTTCTACTCATTGATTGTCAGAAGTAACAATTGGTGTATAGTAAATTGAGACCAGGCTTGGCTTCTTTCTTATTAGTGGTAAATAGCAGGAGGCAAGGGAGAAAGGAGTTGCTCCCACTAAGCCAGCTGGTGCTTGAGAAAGAGCTCTGTGTGTATAAAACTCTCAGCATCTTCGAACAAAATATGGATTGGAATCTATAAGTCATACCATTTAGGTTGTCCTTCTGGAACTTCTGTTGCATTTCAAGAATCACCTTGAAGTTCACTTAGACCCAGTTTTACCTGGGCTATCCTCTTGGGATAGAGAAAATGAACAATATGGTAAAATGTGGAAGATGATTCAGAAAAGACTTGTGTTCTGGTCTTAGCCCCACCACTCAATAGCTCTTGACTTGGGTTGAAATCCTTGCTCTGATGAGGATGGATTTGGGCCAACCAGTTGACCTCTTTCTGACTTAGCTTATTCATGTAAAATGCAGGTGAGGTTGCCCACCTCACAGGGCACTTGTGATATTTAAAAGAAACATCCTGTGAAAAATTCTCATCTGTTGACTGTTCCATAGCCTGTGATGAGTATTTGCCTTTATTTCTCTAAAACACACAAAAAGTTACTTTCTTCCCTTATGTATCTTCTCTTTCACATTGTGTTCATGAGGATTAAATGAGGTCATATATATGAAAACACTCTTTGTGTTCTCTAGGTAAGTTTTTGTAGGTTAGGTAGAGAGTCGGCATGGGGTAGATATATACCATCTCTTTCAAAGCTTTTTTCTTTAAACCCCATTTTTCAGAATATAGTAAAAACCATTAGTGAATGCCCTGAAGGCACACCCTTACCAAAGAAGAAAGGCTAGATGAACACTCTTCATTTAGGAGATGAAGTAGACACTTCCCAAGCCATCGTAGCTTCAACAAACTACTTTTTAAATTCAAGTTGGCTCAATTATAATGTATCTTTCATTTGGATTTATACACACAGGTTTTTGTCCTTTGTGTCTGGACTATCTATTTCGTTCTTGGTGGTATTTGCACTCAGAAAAATTGTGTAGGCCTGGCCTTGAATTGTACTTCTCACCCCTCAGGTGTGGATATCAGCTCTTCCCTTCCCCTTCCAGACAGGACCATTCCGTAGGGTCTGGCAGCCAAGAACACTAACTTTTTCTTTTCTTTCTTTTCTTTTCTTTTCTTTTTTACCTTCTTTCAACTGATCAGCTCTTGCAAACCCCGACACAGATTTCATGGGAAAATACATTTAATTTACATCTTTAGTCTGAAATATCTCTCTTAATACCCAAAGAGTTAGTTAAGCCCTAATATAAACATATTCAAAATCAATGGAATATGGAAAGATTCATATGTAGAAGTCTCTAAATTTCCAGATCATGTGTGTTCTAAGCATCAAAGTGGATTTGGACTTAGATGAAGCAAGGCTCAGACTCTGGCCTGCCATTTGCTAGATGAGTACCCTTGTTTAAGTCAGTTCATCCTCTTAAGACTCAGTTGCCTCATCTGAAAAATGGGAATAGTCATAACTATTCTCAGAGTCTTTGTACAAATTACATGACACAACAAGGGAGAAATAATACCTCCAAATCGTACTTTTTTCTATCTGTACAATGGAGATCATCCCAACACCTCAAAATTGTTTTGAAATAGTATATATGAAAGCTCCTGGCACAAAATACGGTCTCCACAAATGTCCTGGCTTTTGATTCCTTTGACACCACTTATTTCTTACCAACATCCCCCTATAAAATCAGCATCAATTGTTCTTTCCCCCAACAAAGTGAGTGACTATTTTCAGATGCAAGAGAGCAGCAATACTTGCCAGTTATAGACACTTAGAAAAAGGCAGTGTAATATAGTAGACAGGGTGATGAAATTAGAGCCAGAGATTGAGACTGAAGAGCAGTCTAACCCTTTATTATCCAACTGACTATAGAAAAGTCACTTAATCCTCTAGACCTCAATGTTCCCATCTAGAAAATGGGAATAATAGTGAGTGTGATGTAGTTGACCAGGCTATTGTGAAAATCAATGAGATAATGGAGTGAAAGTTCTTTGTCAACCATAAAGGTTCATATAGAAATATCAGTTTTTCATGGCATGTAAGTTCTGTAGCCTGATTCACAAAATTGATTTTTACACATAAAATATGCATCCAGTCACTCATTCATTCAACTGAAAGATACTAACACCAACAGTGTGCTCAGCACTGTGCTCCTATGATGAATTAAGAGATAAGCCATGATTTCTACCCTTTCTGGTGGAAAGACAGACCTGCAAACAAGTCACTATCATGTAATATGATACTTCTCAATGGAATTAAATTAAAGGTACAATCACCGATCAAATAAAAGGACCTTCAATTCAGCCCAGAAAACTTGGGGAAGGCTGCATAGACAGGTAGTAATTGAGCTAAGACTTTGTGCCAAGCAAAGAAACAATATCTCTGGGAACAGTCTGGGCAGAGGCATGGTCATATCAAAGCAACGGTGTTTATGGACACTACAGATAATAAGGCAGCACAGAAAATGGCTTGAAATAGCTCTATGCCTACAACGGAAATAAGTCCTTGAAGTTTCCAATATCTAACTAAATTGTACATGTAGACCCCAGCTCACGGTCTCCATTGCTTTCTTCCTTGATCTTTCCTTTAGGGAAGAACTCTGGGATAAAATTTGTTTCAACAAAGTCAGTGGCCAGCTCCTGCCAGGCCCATCAGCCCCTCCTCCTATACCCAGAGCGAGCACACTCTCTTGAGTGGCTTTGACATCAATACATTTCACTTCCTCTGAGGCAGAAGGGGCCGCTTCAGGCTGCACTAAGGGCCTCTCTGCAGAGCTCCAAACTAGAGTTCTTTTGCTCCAGTGATACCTAATGCTGAGCAAGTGGGATTAGTCTCCTTGGGAACCAAGCCCCCAGGGGCTCAAGAGTTGAACTCACCCCAAACTGTTTGGGAGAATTGAGATTTCACATTGTTCTTTTACACTTGGATTTCAGGACATTACCTAGACAAAAGCCCACCTGAGAGCTGCCTCCTTTCTTGTGGGTAAATATAGCAGCGGGATCAAAAGCTGATTTACTTATTTTGTTTTCCTCTTTGTAACTTTAATCATATTCCCTGCAGGACAAGCTCAGTCCTCAGAGATGTCAGGAATGCACAAGCTTAAAGGGAGAAATAATTAGGCATCTTTTTTTTTTCTCTCTCCCCATACCAATTTCCTGTCACTCACTAGTTTGAAGCCTCAAATAAAACAAATCAATTCCTCAGTTTCACCACACAATTTATAAAGTATCAATTTCATCAAAAATTTTCCCTTACAAATTGTACACCCCCCAAAAAATGTATCTCTTGGTTGTTGTTTTTTTTAATTTTATTTTCTCATACTTTCCTCCTGCAAACCACATTCTACTAACACTAGATCTTATTTTCCATATTAAAATATTAGATGTTATTCTGGTCACCTATAGTTGCATAACAAACTACTCCCAAATAGAGTGGCTTAAAACAATAACTTTAATTGTAACTCACAACGTTATGGGTCAGTTATTAGAGCAATGTGTGGCTGAGTGGAGAAATTACTATCAAAGAAATAAAAAAAATTTTTACAGTGTAGAACTGAAGGATTCTACAAACTGAAGGATTTATGGTCAAATACATAAGGAAATCTATTACTTCCACTTATTTTTCTTGGAGACATCATCTCCTTCTCTAGGGATTCTCCATTCTTCTGTTCAGTAACTGTGGATTGTCACTAGGCCTGCTATATACTATTGTTGTGATACCTCTCTTGGTCATTACCTAGGGAATTCTCTTTGCTTCTCTTCCATGATGTATCCCCCCTCTTTCTTTGGATACCCCTTTTTTTATATTTTCTTCATTATTCAGTGGGTCTGGAAGCATTTCCAAATTGAAAGAACCCATAAATATCTAGCAAATTTAATTTTTAAAAAATATCCATAACACAGCACATCATTATGAATTTATGGAATATTAAAGAATAAATAAAAGATTCCAGGGAGGAAAAAAAATGAATCAGAATAGCATCAGACCTTTTTTTAACAACACTGGAACTTTGAAAACAATGGGAAAATGTCCTTGAAAATCTGAAAGAAAATTATCTTTTACTTAGAATTCTATACCGAACCCAATGATCAATAAAATTTGAGGATAGAATACCAATATTTTACGACATATGATGTCTTGTAACATTGCCTGTCAAGAAACTTTGATCAGGGAACCACTGAACAACATGCTCCACAACTACACTGGGGGGACTGGGAAAGGGAAGAGGGGAGCACCCACAGGTGGAAAAGGGGTAAGTGCCCTGTAAGTAATAGAGTGTTCAGGACAAGTGGTTTTCTAGGCGTGGCACTTATAAAAGATAAAAGGGAGAGAAAGCAGAATTGGACAAGGAATGCTTCAGAGTACTCAGTGCAAATCTAAGACCTGTGAAAGGAAAGAGGAAGCCAAGTAGGGAAGGCCTCTGTTTTGTAGATCTGACAAAAGTCTCTACAAGACTACAGTGGTCATCTACAGAGCAAAGATGACTCATTCAAGGAATACTGCAATCACAGGTGGCAGCACCTCAAGAAGCGTGTGGCCTCAACTTAGAGGAGGGAGAAGAGAACCTGAGGCTGCCAGCCATACTCAGAGCAGCTGGGTGAAGAGTTCTTTCTTGAAGAGGAATCAGAGCAGTGCATCTCCATGTCTGCCACATAAGATTATTTTCAAACATGTAGGTAAAACTAGAAAGAAGTCATTTTTAAATGTTCAAAGTGAGAGTAGAGATAACATGGAAGAAAATTATAATACATCACTATTTTCCTTTCTAAACTGTGCACATATTTATTTTAATAACAAATTTAAATTTAAAAAGTCATTCTATTGGAGCTTTTTCATTTACTTCACAATCACTCTATTCTTCGTAGACATAATGACACTATAATGCTAATAAGGATACTGTAACAATGTCAAGGGTATTTCTCAAGTGCCTTATCTTAGCAACATATTCAGTATCCTGAATAGCCAGGACTAATCACTTTACAGGCAAAATATCAAGACTGTTTCATGTTGAGGATAAGATAACAGGATTTTTAGGAATAGAATTGTGGTGAAAGCAACTTCCTTACCTAAGGTTTGATTTTGATTTTTCCTTTTAGGTGATGATTCACACTTATCCAAGAAAGAAATTAAAGGCATATTATTAAAAAAATATTTCAGTACCATGTCAACATGCTGCAATGGAGCATTGAAAAGGATTTCTAGCACCAAATGCAGCCAAAAGTGGAATTGGAAGTGCCTTCTACCAAATTAAAATAGTCAAGAGTGTTATGCTTGATCAGATATGAGCGCTTTATAAATGGGTTATTAGTAATAGAAAACCAGATAGATAGATAGATAGATAGATAGATAGATAGATAGATAAATGATAGATGATAGATAGATCATAGATAGATAGATAGATAGATAGATAGATAGATAGGTAGATGATAGATAGATAGATAGGTAGATAGATGCTAGATAGATGCTAGGTAGATGGATGGATAGATAGATAGATAGATAGATAGATAGATAGATAGATAGATGATAGATCCTAATGTGGGCAATTTCTGGCATTGATTCAGCTGTTTATTGTTACCACAATGAGTTCAGACTCTATTTTTATGCTCCATCTTCCTTGATGTGTTAGTTATCCTTCTCTGAGTGCCTCGTGGTTGCAAGATGGCTGATTTACTTCCAGACATCACACTCTTATTCTGAAAGGGAAAGGGCCTTTTCCTGGAGTTGCTTTGATTTTATACAGAAAGAGAGGCCCTCCCCAGAGAAAAACATCTCCTAGCCAAAACAAGATTATATGCTTAACCTTGCACCACTCTATTACCATAGGAAAGGATATTACCATGATTTGTTTAGACCAATCATAATTTAACCCCTGGAGCTGGGTAGGTATCTATACTTACTGAGATGAAGGGAATCTCTGCCCAAAACCTAGACTGGTCAGTGTTCAATTTACAGGAAGAAGGGGGAAGGACAGCTGTTGCGCGCACAAACGACAAGATCCCTTGTTTGATGCAAATATCCAGAACTGTCTAACAGAATCACCAAACATCTGCTGTTATTTCCAACAACCTATAATTGCGAGCTAGAACTTCTAATTTAGTAGGAACAGACACTAAGAAAAATTGCTTAGTTACAGAACCTGACCTACAGTTGAAGCAATTGGATACTGATCTGGATTTCTGCAAATAACCTGAAAAACTGGTATGAAATCAGTCTGACTGGTATGAAATATTTTTATTACTATTTAAAGCTGTGTTCTCTTGCTGTAAGCCATGGTTAATTTTTTAAGAATTTATTTCATTTGCCTAAAATTGGTGATCTGTATTAATGGGTATGGTATTTCTTTTTTGAGGTGATAAAAATGTTCTGGAATTAGATAGTGGTGATCTGTATTAATGGGTGTGGTGTTACTTTTTGAAGTGATAAAAATGTTCTGGGATTAGATATGATGATGGCCATCCAATGCTGTGAATATGCTAGAAACCACTGAATCACACACGTTAAACAGTTAATTCTTATGGTATATGAATTATATCTCAAAAAAATTGGTGGCAGGCATGTGTGCTGAGTTCTCATTATGAGGTTCCCGGATGTGTAAAGTGTGAGAAAGAGCCCCCTAGGCAATCTACAGATGAGCACTAGATCTCTGAGGAGATGGGGTCAGCAGTGAGGTAATAGATCTCCATCGCCTGCTTCCTTCCCAGCAATGTTCGGACAGTGAAGAGACAGACCCTGTGGGCTGTAAAAGCTGTTCTACATCATGCTGGACAACTGCATTCATTAATCCAATCAATGAAATGACCAATTTGCTGTCTATAAATCCTGTCTTCACAGAGCACAACACTGTTCGGATCCTTGAACTTCCAACAGAAACTGTGCATTATCCCATATGCAAGGACCTCAACATCCAATCTATAATTGAGGGACAAATCAGGCTTGTGGCAACACAGGGGACAGAGGAATAATTGGCTAGAAGGTCAGGGAAGGCTTCACACAGGCCTAAAGGCTGGGGAGGAACCTGCCACAGAAAAGAAAAGGGAGGCAAATAACATTTCAGGTGAGGACACAGCCAGGTCAGAAAGCACAGAAGTAAGAGACAAAATGGTTTGCATGGATGGGAGTAGCTGGAGACGAGGCCAGAGCCAGAGGAGAAGGTACTTGAATGCAGTATCAAAATTTGGGGCATTATTATATAAGCAATGGGGTACTATAAAGGATTTTAAGCACAGAGAATGGTGAGTTCTTTATTTTAGAAATATTATTCTGTGATATTATGAAATGGAATATATTCGGTAATTAAAAAAGTACAAACTACCCTGTAACTACATGGTTGAATCTCATAAGCATTACCTTGGGCCAAATAAGCCAAAGGTAAAGGAGTGCATACTGTACTGTAGATTCCATTTATATTAAAATCCTAGCACAGGAAAACCAATTCATGGTGCTGGAAATCAGAATAGCGGTTGCCTGTGGGGGAAGGGGTTGACTGAAAGGGGGGCCATGTTGGCTACAGGGGTATACGCATTTGTCAAAACTCAAGGAACTGTAAACTTAAAATCTGTCATGTCCGTGTTTGTACATTATGCATAAAACACAAAAGAAAAGAAATCTCACTCTGGCGTTAGTATGCACGATGGATTGGCAGAGAGCAAGGTTGAAGATTAACCTGCCTTTCGATTCTTTTCTGTTATATTTCACTCAGGCCCTGCTCAGTCATGTGGTCAGTCCACTGCAGGCCTAAGCAGATGAGTCCAGGAGAGAACTGAAAATACCTGATTTCCAAATAGTGATTGCTCCCTTTCCTTTTCCTAGAAATGGGAAAAATTACATTAGACCCTCCGTGTGGAATATTTTTTGTTCAGACATCATTCATATACCTCGTATCTTACTCCTCTTAGAAGCACTAGACTTCAGTTGAATCAATGTGGAATGATTCCATCTGAACACACTTTTTAAGGCTTTGAGCCCACAGAGGTTTAAGCCAAAATGGGATAAGGGCAGACACCGGAGACCCAGGGCCTAAGCAAGGCAGGGTAACTTGAGCAGCCCTCAGCCCAATATCCGGTGTGGCAGACAGAAATGCTTAAAGACCTAGATCCTATTATATGAGGTTGAATTCATTCAATTAAACAGCTAAGTAGCTCACTCAGCCCAGCCCAGCCGCTGGAACACTTCTCTGCGGAGTGCTAAAACAAGGGCCTGGGGGGCAGCTGAAGTTTGCTTTCTCTTGTGTGAGGCCAGCTGGGGTTGCCTAGCACAGGGCCAAGCTGGGGACGGCCAACATCGCATAATTGCATTAAACCTGCCTGTTCTTTCAGGAAAGCACTTCCTGGCGGTATCAAGGAGGAAATGAGTTAAGGGGAAGCTTTCAAATCTTAGGATACCACACCTATCTCTCAATCCCCCTGCCTCAACCCCTCAAAAACACTTTAATGAAAAGAAAATCTGAATTTAGATGCCCTTGTGTATGTTAGTTTTGCTATATTATACTTGGTCTTTCCTCGTTATTATTAAAGTGACTTTTGTTGGGCATAGCATTTGAGGCAGCAGGAAATAGATTATATTTCTGTAAGGTAGAACCAGGCTATCACTAATTCCATTGTACTTTCTCAGTATTCTATTCTGCTTTCAAAATCCACATTAAATAGTAGTGTTTCTCAAAAAGCCCTCCTGTTTCTTTGTTACCACAAGCTCAGGCTGTCATATCTCCCTCCCTCGTGCTTTCCCAATTCTTTATCATTTTTATGGCACTCCTTCATCTGTCCATTCCCCCAACAAGCATTTATTGAGTTCCTGCCTTATATTTAAAGCAGTACTGGACAGTTTCATATATTATTCATTTAATCCTCACAATAACTCTTTCAGGTAGTTAATATCATCTCCATTTTACTGAAGACACCTAAACTCACAGAGCTGAGGAGCTGGATGAAGGTCAAACAGCTGGTACTACAGTACTTAGCTTTAAATCCGATGCCCAGTCTGCCTTGAATCAGCTAGTACTTGTCTATCGTCGCCACTTAGTAAATATCTATTGGGACCTACCATGTGTGAGGCTCCCACTTAAGCACCAAGGATGCACATATCAAGTCCTGGTCCTAAGAAGAGAGACATATTCTTTATGATTTATTTGAGTCCAGCAGTCATGCCATTTATTCATTCATCAGACATTTGCTGAGCACCTGCTATATCCTACGTACACCATGCTCTAGGCATAGAGAAATGGCATAGACATGCTTCCTGTCCTCAGGACAGTGTTTGAATAGAGGCACAAGCAGACTGTCACTGGAGCACACAGGGGAGAGTAAATCATTATGTATGGGAAGATTGGAGAAGGCTTGTAAAGAAGACGCCATTGAGTTGGGCCATAAAGGATAAGGAGAGTTTTTGATAGGTTAAAAAAAAAAAAAGACAGGGGTGGGGGTGGGAATCCTAGAGAGAATCCTTATGAGCCAGGACATGGAGGTATAAAGCTGCAGGGTAGCGTCAGGGTAATTTAAATGGTACTCTGTGGCTGGAATGTAGAGGGTGAGGCAGGGAGTGGAGAAAGATCGAAAAGTGTACCTCAAATACTGTGCAAAGGAGCATAGATTTGGTCTTATGGAAATAGAGAGATTTCTGAGCAGAGGAACTTATCTTTCCTTGTGTTCCCTGGCGTGTGGCACACTGCCTTATTCTTGGTAGCAGATTTTAGCATTTGTCACTTTCCTGGCACCAGAAAAGACTCTGGCCCCCAACCTGATGCCATGCTCTGTTTACACAAGCCAGACAAAGCCCATGCTATTGCATATAGCAATTTTCTCGCCAGCCCCTCTGCCAAGGCATCCCAGATCTCAGAGCAATCTTTCTCTTTTATCCAAGGCCAAATTGCTGCCTCCATGTTATTGTCACTGCTACAAACTGCTAATTTCTCCTTGGAGATCAGAAGTTGGTCCAGTGGAAGATACACTAGACTGGGAGGTTTAAAGAATCAGGGTCCTGATCCTGTTCTACAAGGAATGGAACCTTGGCCTGTCTCTCCTCTACAAAATGGATAGATGATCTCTAAACTCCATTTCAAACTTAAGAGTGTCTGATTTTAATTTCAGGGTCAACATGCTTCTGATTTTAATTTTAGTTAGGGCAGTGTCTATATCAGCAAAGTTCTGCTTTAACATGTGGCAAAATCATTTCCTATGGTTGTAAGCTGTTTTGTTCTCCCTGTACTTTGCCTCACAGCTCCAGAATCTACCTCCTTCTTGCCCATTCTAGGAAGGTTGCCAGGAATGTTTGCATATATGCCTCAAGAGAGTTTTGTGTTGCTAAGCTAGGAACAGAACTTGCTAAAGGAACCCCTCTCTGCCAAAGAGGATCTGATTTGAAATCCTAAATGCAGTGAGGATGGAGGCCACTTGTCCCAAATAGGATCCAGAGAGAAGGGAGCAGTTTTCAGAAGAGAGAGGCAGGAATAGCCACATTGAATAGACCTTCTTTCTTAGGATGATTATAAAATTGATCTTTTGTGGGAGGACATTTTGTAGATAAAAGGTGACATTATTTATCAATAATTAGCCTGGAAACCAGGGAGTCACCCCACACCACCATAAAATCCAAGAAGAAATGTGGTGGCACACCCAACCGTCCTACAGAAATCACTAATCAATCCCACACTCTTACTATCCAGCCCAGATGAATCACATATTCCACCACTTAGAACAGTACCTGCCCTCAGGAGGGACTTAATAAAAATGAGTGACTAACTGTCCCAGTTTGCCTGGGACTGAGCAGTATTTCTTGGGAAGTGAAACTTTTTTGAAGCAAGGTGGGTCTGACCTTGGTATCCCTGCATCACCCAGCCAGTCATTGGTCTCCGGTGGACTTGAGAGAGGATATGACCTTGGCAAGGCAATTCCCTTAAGCTGTGGGCAACGCTTGGTTGAAGGGCCAAGCTGTCAGCCATCAGCAGACAGTAGATTCAACTGCTTAGGAATGGATTCATGGCCTCCCAGAGGGGATCTGGGCATAGTACCACAGTACCCACTAGGCCTTATTTTCATTACAAGGTTAACTGTAGTAAAAAGATTTCAACTCAAGGGCCCACACTGATGGATTAGTAGTGTCAGGAACACTAGTTGGAGTGATCACTTTGTAAGTTATATAAATGTATAATCACAGTTATATACCTAAAACAAATATAATATAGTATGTCAACTGTTACTGAAAAAAAAAATTTACAAAGACTTAAGCCCCAAAGTTAACTTTTTAATTTGTATCTTAACAGAATGGGTCAATTAGCATATTTTCTTGTTCCCACATTTAATTGATCTTAATATAAAAGCTGCCCTGGAAAATATATGCTCCTTCAATATTTGCAATCAGAAAAGGGCAAGTCTTTCTCTGATCTCTAATGGAAAAAACAAGACTGTTGTGTGTTTCCACAGCAATAAAGAGGAACAAACATTTTTAGGGAGACAGGAGATCTGGGTTTTGGTTCTGGCTTTGCCAATAACTCACTATGATGTATGCAAACCATTTACTTTCTCTGGGTAGGTCCAAATTTACTTGGCTATAAATATAGGACTTATTAGAAAAATTATCCAAAACTTGGAAATAAGGCGGAAAGGTAGGTCTCACATTCTTTCAATGTTATGCAGAACGAAGACCATAGATTGTCCAGAGGAATGTATTTAATTGCTCTCACCATTGCTATTGATTGAAGGTGCCAGATTTAGTAAGGTTGCTTATGACCTGGTAGAGTTTTGTCCCGTAGATATGAAAATAATTTCTGTCCATGAAACAGATAGCCATAAAAATTTATGACCTAGTTTTAAAAAATGTAATCCAGTAAACTGCCCCTTTCAATGCTTAATATATATTCTTGGCTTCTTAAATGTTCTTTGAACCAATCATCCTCTTAGTGATTCCATTGCTAATTCCTGAGTTGAATAGACTCTCTTATGTGTGGTTCATTTTATATTTGTCTGAGAGTCCTTCTACCTTTTTAAAAATTATACTTTATCAGGCTTGATGTTCTCCATGATAATGATCCTGGAAGACAACCCATCTGCACACCCATCTTGAGAACTCAGGGATCTTATGGTTTTAATATAACACAAAGGCATCTAGTACATCATTCTGTAGCAATATTCTGGACCATGTTACCCTCTGAAGAGAAGTCAGCAATACCAGAGTTACCAGATCCACCATCCTGAACACTGTGGCTGGGGTGGAGACGGAGAAAAGAGCAGCACAGCCAAGGCTTAGTGAGAGGGACTTTCCCAAGGTCTGCAAGGTTTGAAAGTTATATATTGTCAGAGCTGGGACTCACAGCAGACTTGTCTTGCACTAAAGGCAGGCCCATAGCTACACTCCTCACACATCCATGCCATGTCTCATCTGCCTGTATCCCCAATGTATAGCACATATGCCTAGTACATAGTAGGCACTCAGTATATACTCCATGGAATTAAGAATTTTTAAATATTCCTAGGGATGTTTCCAAAGGAGAAAATCTATCAATTAGCCTCACTTCAGAGCACTAGAAAAGACAGCCACCAGGAGCCAGACAGACCTATGTTCTATCCCATCATTGCCATTTCGTGGCCAATTTAGCAGTGTAACCTCGAACCAAAAATGAAATCCTGTGAGCCTCAGTTTCCATCCTGTCACACGGGATTAATCCTCACATAATTGATTATTCATCCTTGTTCTGAGGATTGAAGTAGGAAAAGGAATGAAGAGCACTTAGCACAACACCTACCCCAAAGGTGCCTCCACCAGAATGGCCTTTTGGTCTTTCCCTCCCCTCTCCAGACCCTGGAAGGCTTTGAGGCCTTGGCTGTGTTGCTGATTCTACCAGCCCCCTCCCCAGCCACACAGTGATCAAGGGATGAGAAAATCACTCTGTTCAAACAGGTGTCACTATTCTAAACCTACAGTCTCATTTCCTGATTGTGTCTTAATCTGCTCGTCGGTGGTGAAAGTTGATTTCTGGCACATTCTTATATCAGTGGGAATTTCTGCCCTTGGCTGACAGGCATTATGGGCTGGCTTTGACATACAGCCCTACAGGGCCTGAACAGCCCCTATTCTTTCCCAGTCCTGAAAGGGAGCTTTGTGCCAAGGATTCATTAAACTGCACTGCACAGCCCCTTCATAAATGGAGCTCAATAATGAACAGTCGATTTAACTGGAAAAGCTGCTGGAGCTGTTAAATTAAAGGGAAATAAAGTGCACTTTAGACTCAGTCTGCCAGAAGAAATGGTGACCTAAAAGAAAAATCTTTATTTTTACTGAATTGAAGTTTTTAAAAAGTTTAATATGTCCAGGAAGCTTCCTCATGACAGACAATGAGACGGGAAGACTCAGAACACAGGCTTAAAATAGTGTGTGTTCTATCCACCACCATCATCCCCAAGGGAGTCTTGGGGGCTCTTAGAGGCTGCAAAGGAATGATCTAACTTTGAGAAATAGATATCAGGGGGTGTTGTAATATATCACACAAAAAGTGGGTTTTTAAATTTTTTAAAAAGTGTTTTAAAACCAGGCTTTCTCTTTCACTCTGAATATTTGAAGGACCAAGAGCCATTTGTTACTGTTTTTCTGCTCTCTTTCAGGGAGGAGACCCATTATTTCTCATACTCCAGCTCAGTTATATTTGATTTGAGTAGCGTGCACTGACGTCTGACTCAATAGCCTCTCCTTTAGGTTTGAGATTTTCAGAAATATGCGTAAGTGCTCCAAAGAACTTTCTCTTCAACTTCATCTCCTGCGTTACAGACCTTTTTAGCATGATAAGCAAGAACTTCTACTCAGATATGCTGGGATCTGTCATTTTTAATAACTCAACACACAAGAAGCCAAAGCCACTGTGCTTTGTCAGGTAAAATAACCATATGGTCGTCTTACCTTTTCTCTCCTAAGCTGTGGTGAGCTAGGAATTCTTAACATGTCCCTCCATCCTCCTTGTTTTTAGATCTTTACATAGAATCTGCTCCTGAGTATGTTACAGGCATTACAGTCCTAGTCAAGGCTGTTTCTGGTTTTCCTCTGAAGCACTGTTTTACCAACAAAAATGATGAAGTCACTCATCTTGGAATTTAAAGAGAAATCTGAAAGGCACTGTAACATAAATAAAGGCCCACTTCCAGCCTCATTGTTCAGGATCACTGGAATCCAAGCACCGATTTTCAGTTGCACAGCAATATATAGGGTGTCCCAAAAGTCACGCAAGATTTGAAATTGAATTGAATTGCAAATCTTGCGTGAATTTTGGGACATGCTATAGAAAAGGCAAAACTTCCTAAGAAGGTTTATGTTCTCTTTCTGAATCTCCTTTATTTTTCATTTTTAAACCTAAGGCATCTATGTAATTTTTTAGGATTCTGCATTATACAATTCAAAGCTACCTTGAAAATATCTTGAAGGTGAAATATATAAACCTGTGCATGTATTCATTTTAATAGTAACTATGGTGACCCACTAAATAGTGTTGTTTTATTCTTTGCCCATCTACCACTAATGGGTCACAGTCAACCAAAATAAATCGTGGGCTCTCCACACCATGAAATTCTGGGTTCATAATAAAACTGCAGCCTGTGACCACTCCTGGGATGGACTTTGCACATTGTGAGCCCTAATAGTTATTTCTCTCCAACCCAGCAGAGCAAAGAAAGTTTCATTCATCTTCATTAAAGATTACCAGAGTCCAGCCTTGGCTGGGTTTCTCAGTGATTGGAGCACCGTCCCATATACCAAAAGGTTGTGGGTTTGTGGGTTCAATTCTGGTAAGGGCACATATCTAGGTTGTGGGTTAGGCAACCAATAGATACTTCTCTCTCTGTGTGTGTCTCTTTCTCTTTCATTAATTAAAAACACACACATATACATATCCTCAGGTGAGGATTAAAAAAAAAAAAAAAGATCATGCCCTAACTGGATGGAGCGTCGGCCTGCGGACTGAGGTGTCCTGGGTTCAATTCCGTTCAAGGGCATGTATCTTGGTTGCGGACACATCCCAAGTGGGGGGTGTGCAGGAGGCAACTGATTGATGTTTCTCTCTCATTGATGTTTGTAACTCTCTATCCCTCTCCCTTCCTCTCTGTTAAAAAAAAAATCAATAAAATAAATTTTTAAAAAAAGATCGCTAGAGTCCAAATTGGCTATGCCATTCTATGTGTATTGCATGGGACTGATTACATCTTGACATTTAGCAATGAGGTAAATATTCATTAAGAAATACATATTAGAGCCCAGCTGGTGTGGATCAGTGGTTGAGCATCAGCCCATGAAGTCACCAATTTGATTCCCAATTGGGGCACATGCTGGGTTTCAGGCTCTATCCCCAGTAGTTAGGAGAGTAGGAGGTGGCCTCTCAAATCATGTTTCTATCTCTTTCTCCCTCTCCCTTTCTCTATCTCTCAAATTAATTTTTAAAAAACATTAGAAAAAGAAATACATATTAGACCAGGCCAACTTTTACATATGGCATCGGCCATTCAAATGCCATTACATATGGCATCAGCCACTCTTCTACTCATGAATTATCCCTACTCTAACAATTACACCTGATTCAAATGATATTCAGCCTTAAAGATGGGAGGGAAGAGGACTTTCTGGATCTCCATAGGTTCAACTACAGGCAGGCTACAAGTGAAGGAGAATGTGAATATATTACAGCTTATCTAGAGAAAAATGACCAGAAAAGTGATGGTGATCAAAATCAAAGTACAGGAGGAAGCATGCTCCTATAGGATTCATTTCTTAGTTATTCCATTTGTTTCAATGACTAAATTTTTTAAATCTTCACCCAAGGATATGTTTTGTTGATGAGAGAGAGAGAGAGAGAGAGAGGAACATCGATTGGTTGTCTCTCATACATGCCCTGATCAGGAGTCAAACCCACAACCTAGGCATGTGCCCTGGTCTGGAATCGAACCCTCAACCTTCCAGTGTACAGCTCAACACTCCAGCCAATTGAGCCACATCGGCCAGGGCTAATAACTAAAATTTGATGTGCCATTTTCCTACCAGTGTAATCTTTCTGAGGAAAGAAGTTATCCTCAGTGCCTGTGTGACAGTTACAAAAGGTATAAATATTTGCATAATGGGAAATACAAGAAGGAGAAGAAAGGGAGAAAGGAACAGAAGAAATATTTAAAATGACAATATCTGAGAATTTCTTCCTGAATTAATGTCAACATCAAATCACAGATTCAGGAAGATCAGAGAACACCAAGCAGGATAAATGCCAAAACAACAACTACAAAATACTACACTTAGACCTATCATTTTGCAACTACAGACAATGAAAGACAAATAAAAAATCCTGAAAGAACCCACAAGAAAAAACACCTTATCATAACACTAATCAAAAGAAAGTGGGAGTAGCTATATTAATTTCAAATAGAGCAGACTGACAGGAACATTATCAGGGATACATAGTGACATTGCATAATAATAAAGGGGTCAATTCTCCAAAAAGGCATAACAGTCCTTAATGTATATACACCTAACAATGGTGTCAAAATACATGAGGCAAAAACTGATAGTACCACAAGGAACTTTGAAGTTCAATATCTCTGTAAGTAACGGACAGATCCACCAGGCAGAAAATCAGTATGGACAGAGTAGAACTCATCGACACCATCCATCATCAATTGGACATAATGGACATCCATAGACTACTTCATCTAACAACAGCAGGATGCATGTTTTTCTCAAGCTTTCATGGAGCATTCACTAAGACAGACCATATTATGGGGCATAAAATACAATATAACAAATTTAAAAGAATAAAAATCATATAATGTCTGCTTTCAGACCTAATGGAACCCAACTAAATATCAATAACTGAAAAATAGCTGGAAAATCCCAAATACTGAGAGATTAAACAATGCATTTTTAAAAAGCATATGGGCTAAAGAAGAAATCTCAAGAGAAATTAAAGAATATTGTGAACTGAAAATTAAAACACAAGCTATCAAAATTTGTAGTATACTGCACAAGCAATGCTTGAAGGAAATTTTAGCATTGAATGAATTTCTTAGAAAACTATATAGAAAGATCTGAAATCGGTCATTTAAGGTTCTACCTTCAGAAACTGGAAAAGAAGAGGCAATAAATTAAAGAATATTGTGAACTGAAAATTAAAACACAATCTATCAAAATTTGTAGTATACTGCAAAAGTAGTGCTTAGAAGGAAATTTTAACATTGAATCAATTTCTTAGAAAACTATATAGAAAGATCTGAAATCAGTCATTTAAGGTTCCACCTTCAGAAACTGGAAAAGAAGAGGCAACTAAATCCAAAGTAAGCAGAAGAAAAGGAAATAATAAAAATTAGGTATATCCAAAGAAACTGAAAACAGTGATTTGAAAAAATACATATATGCACTCCTATGTTCATTGCAGTGTTATTTGCAATAGCCAAGATTTGGAAGCAGTCCAAGTGTCCATCAGTAAATGAGGGATAAAAAAGCTGTAGTCCATTGACACAATGGAATATTACTCAGCCATAAAAAATAAGGAAATCTTAACTTTTGCAACAGTATAGATGGACCTAGGAGGTATTATGTTAAGTGAAATAATCCAGTCAGAGAAAGACAAATACCATATGATTTCACTTATATGTGGTATCTAATGAACAAAATAAAC
>NW_005361735.1:0-3136 GCF_000412655.1 Myotis brandtii | reverse complement strand
CTAGGTGAAACAGGTGGAGGGATTAAGCAAAAACCCCTCATATAGAGACATCAGTATGGGAAAGGGAGTGAGGGCAGGTAAAGAGGGTAGAGGGCGAATAAATGATGATAGGAGAAGACTTGACTATTGGTGGTAAATACACAGTACAATATACAAATGATGTTATTATAGAATTGTATACTTGAAACCTATTTAATTAACCAATGTAACCAAAAAATTTCAATAAACATATATTTTAAATACATTAGAGCAGAAATCAATGAAATAGGTAACAGTAAATCAATGGAGAAATACAATGAAACCTAAAGCAGATACTTTGGAAAGATTAATAAAAAATTGTAAGCCTCTAGCCAGGTCAACTAAGTAAAAAAGAAAAAGAGAGGACATAAATTACTAATATCAGAAATGAAACAGGAGACATCATTGCAGATCTCATGGATATTAAAAGGATAATGAAGAAAGACTATAAATAAGTGTATGCCTGCAAATTTTATTACCTATATAAAAATGGATCAATTCCTTAACAGATACAATCTTCCAAGACTTGTGCAAGAAGAAATAGTCAATCTGAATAGGCCTGTATCTATTAAAGAAATTAAATCAATAATTAATAACCTTCCTAAACAAGAACCACCAGTCTGATATAAAGCTTGACACTGCATGATGGTGAATGATGCAGGCAGGTCCAAGTAGAACACAAGGGAGAGACAAAACGTTTCCCTCTAGAAAAGCTGTCATCTATGGTTTTGACAAAGATGAAGAGAATCACAGAAACCTTCCTTGGGAAGATAGCTCCCAATGCTGTTGTCACAGTATCACCTTACTTTCATGACTCTCTGCATTTCTGGTCTCAATGAACTTAGAATCATCAAGGGTCCAACTGCTGTTGCTTTTGCTTATAGCTTAAACGAAAAGGTTAGAGCAGAAAGAAATGAGCTGATCTTCACTTAGGAGGTGGCACTTTTGATATGTCAAACCTCACTATTAAAAATGAAATCTTTGAGGTTAAAACTACAGCTAGAGAGAGCCACTTAGGTGGAAAGGACTGCAACAACCAAATAGTCAACTCTTTTATTACAGAGTTCAAGTGCAAGCATAAGAAGGCTATCAGTGAGAACAAGAGGGCTGACTGTTATCTATGCACTGCTTATCAATGTGCTAAGTGTACCCTCTCTTCCAGCACCCAGGCCAGTATTGAAACTGAGTCACTCTATGAAGGTATCAACTTCTACAATTTCATTACCCATGCACAATTGAAGAATTGAATGCTCACTTATTCTGTGGACACTGGACACTATACACAAGGTCCTTTAAAACACCAAGCTAGACAAATGCCAGATCCCTGAGATTATCCTGGTGGGTAGTTTTATTCATATTATCAAGATTCAGAAACTTCTGTGGGACTTCTTCAATGGAAAGGAACTGAATAAGAGCATTAAGCCTGAGGAGGCTGTTGCTTGCTCTGCAGCTGTCCAGGCAGCCATCCTAATCTGGAGACAAATCTAAAAGCATTGGAGCTTTGATCTTGAATATTACTCCTTTTTCTCTTGGCATTGAAACTTCTGGAAGAGGCATGCCTGTCCTCATCAAGCCTAACACTACCAATCCTACCAAGCAGATGCAGACCTTCACTACCTACTCTTACCACCAGCCAGGTGTGCTCATAACCTGGCTGATTAGTGCACCATAACCAAGGATAACAACCTATTTGGCAAGTTTGAATGCACAGACATACCACCTGTACTCTGTGGTGTTCCTCAGATTAAAGTCACTTTTCGTATTGATAGCAATGGTACCTTCAATATCTTTGCTATGGATAAGAGGACAGGAAAAGAGAATAAGATTACCATCACTAACCACAAGAACCCTTTGACCAAGGAAGACAGCAAACATATGGACGAAGCTGTCCCAGAGTGCAGGAAGTAAGCCAGGAGGAATGTCTGGGGCTTCTCTAGTGATGGAGCTCCTCCACCTGGTGGTTCCTCTTCTGGGTCCACCAATGAAGAAGTGGATCCAGGCATCCTGAACATACATTTAGTTTTTGTTCTATACAAAACATCAAAAGATCCAAATTTGTAGCAAACTGCATGGCAATTTTAAGGCTGAGCTGCTATAGAAACTGGCATTCTTGATACTTGAATGTAGAACATGTGCACAGGGAAAGGAAATAACCTTGCTCTTTTTTTAAAAAATTACCTTTTTGCTGAGAGTATTACAAATGATCCCCTTATTTTTCCCCCATTTTCCCCTCCACCCAACTCCTGTCCCACCCCAGGATTTCACCACACTATTATCTGTGTCCCATGGGCAATGCACATATGCATACAAGTCATGTGTTAATCTCTTCCCACCCCATCCCCCTTCCCTCTGAGATTTGTCAGTCTGTTCCATGCTTCCATGTCTTCAAATCTAAACTCGCACTTTCTAAGCACTATATTGTAAGTGGAAAATGCAATGTCTTAAATCAACATGTATTTGAAATTGGCACACAAAAAAAATAAAAAAACAAACAAAAAATCACAAACTTATATTGCATCCAGATACAGTTTTCTTTTCAGGATACAGAACAAAATAATGGAAGTATGTTTCTCTTGAGCCTGAATAGTGTTAATTATGAGAGTGGATGTTTGAGGGTGTAAGTCTTACTGAGCAATGATTACAAAGTGACAGTGCTGTCTACATTTTCTTTAATAAATACATTTTGTATGAGTGTGGAACCTAAGCAAAGACCCATCTTTCCCAGATGTTTCAGGAATTATTAATAAACCCATGTAACAGAGGTAAAAACTGGGACTTCAGTGTATCAGTCAGCATAAAGTATAGGAAATAGAAACATCTCTAGATGTTAAATAAATAAAAACATTTCTATTTG
This sequence comes from Myotis brandtii, assembly GCF_000412655.1. Taxonomy (NCBI): domain Eukaryota; kingdom Metazoa; phylum Chordata; class Mammalia; order Chiroptera; family Vespertilionidae; genus Myotis; species Myotis brandtii. The sequence continues at coordinate 264 of NW_005361735.1, read as the reverse complement.
TAATTCCCAGAGAGTTCAAGCAAAACAGGAGTCAATACACAAATTAGGAGTTCACAAAATGGTAAGATGCCTAGGGCATGGAGATAGAAGGCTATTTTCTTCATTACAACAGAAAAAGAGAAATTACATACAGATGAAGTTGGGCTTTGTTTGGGGAGAGTGGGTATAGATATGTAATTGAGGTAGAGGAGATGAAAAAGTTTCCATCCAATGGCTTCTTCTGGTCAATAAAATGAGGCAGCTGAGAAGACTAGCAATGAGGTA
>NW_005361734.1:0-887 GCF_000412655.1 Myotis brandtii | reverse complement strand
AGGGACTTAGACAAAGAACCTGCCATGTCAGGGAATTAGTTTCTTCATTTATTTATTACATTTTTTCTTGCTGCATTTTATTAATTTAATTTTAATTAAATTTATTGGGGTGATATTGTTTAATAAAATAATGCAGGTTTCAAATGTACAAGTCTATGATACATCATCTGCATATCATATTATGTACCCACCACCCTATGTCAAATCAACATTTTTTAAAAATATCTTTTTATTGATTTCAGAGAGGAAGGGAGAAGAAGAGAGAGATAAAAACATCAATGATGAGAATCATTGATTGCCTGCCTCCTGTATGCCTCCTACTGGGGATTGAGCCCGAAACCCGGGCATGTGCCCTTGACTGGAATCGAACTCGGTATAAATGAAGTTGGAGAAGAAAATATTTGAAATTTAAGGAGAATTCAGAAGGTTGGAAATAGCTGTGTGGTGATTTGGAGGGAGAGCCAGTTACTGAAACAAATCCTAAAAAGGGTGACGAGGGAGATTATCTAAAATGGGCTATGGATATATTTAAAATTTTATTGTAATCTTTTTCTGCCTTTAAAATGATAAAGATAAGTGTACTGAGAACATATGGTTCCAAAGGAAGCAGTGCATAAGGGTTTTTCATGATGACTTTGTGAAAAAGATTATATAGTTCTAGAAGAATGGCCATGGGTAATGAGGATGAATATAAGATAGGGCTAAAGGCATTTCCTCAGATAACTCTTAAAAATTGACAAAATATAAAGCTGTTCACATCAAATTCAAGAAGTTAGAAACTTCTTTGAAACTAAACATCATATATCGAGGCTCATGATTATTCCATTGTATGGGTTGATTCTCTTATCACATTATGTACCCACCACCCTATGTCAAATCAACATTTT
>NW_005361733.1:0-802 GCF_000412655.1 Myotis brandtii | reverse complement strand
AGAGACAAAAATCACATAATCATATCAATCAATGCAGGAAAAAATATTTGACAAAATCTGACACACTTTCTTGATAAAAACTCTCAGCGTGGGAATAGGGGAATAGAGGGATCATACTCACCATAATAAAAGCCTTATATGACAAACCTACAGCCAACATCATACTCAATGGGCAAAAACTAAACTCATTTTCCCTAAAATAGGAACAAGATAGAGATGCTCACTTTCACCACTCCTGTTTTATATAGTACTGGAAGTGCTAGCCATAGTGATCAGACAGGAAGAAGAAATAAAAGGCATCCAAATTTTTAAAGAAAAGTAAAACTGTCCTTATTTGCAGATAATATGATACTATACATAGAAAACCCCAAAGACTTCATAAAAAAACTACTAGATCAAATAAATGAATTTGGCAATGTAGCAGGATACAAAATTAGCACCCAGAAATCTATGGCCTTTTTATACACCAATAATAAACTCACAGAAAGAGAAATGATAAAAACAATCCCATTTACCATTGCACCAAAAAAATTAAGGTACCAAGGAATAAACTTAACTAAGGACGTAAAAGACCTGTACTCAGAAAACTACAGGACATTGAAAAAAGAGATAGAGGAAGACATAAACAAATGGAAGAACATACCATATTCATGGATTGATACAATCAATATCATTAAAATGTCCATACTACCCAAAGCAATGTAGAGAACAATGCAATCCCCATTAAAATACCTATAGCATATTTCAAAGATCTGGAACAAACAATCCAAAAATTCATCTGGAATAAAAAGAGACCCCGAAT
>NW_005361732.1:897-1419 GCF_000412655.1 Myotis brandtii | reverse complement strand
GGGGCTGCTCCTCCCATAAACCCCTTCTCCTGGCCTGGTCCACAAGTCTCAAGGTCTCTCTCTATGTCCCTAGCCCAGGAGCCCTGTGCTCTGCCCATTCCCTCTCCCATGGGGTTCCCCTCCCAGCCAAGATGCCAATAATGTATTTGATGCTTCATTCCATTGATGGGACAATAATGCGACTCACCTGGGACCAGGAGCTCCAGGGGATCACTGGGGTGTGAGCAAACCTGGGGGTTGTTCCTGTAGCAGCCATAGCATTTGAACATCCACCTGTGGCTGGGGGTCACAGAGCCCACAGGGAACAGGGCCTGGAACTCCCCACTGGGCTGTCGCTGTGAGTCCTGGGTCCAGGAGAGCCTGTGATCTCCTTCCTTAGTCAGAATGAACCTGCCAAATCCCTGCCCTGAGCCACACTGGAGGGTCACGTTCCCTCCTGAGGTCACAACAGGGCTGGGCAGGGCTGAGAGGCTGGGTGTGCTGTAGGATCCTAGGAGAGGAGGAGGCAGCGTGTTAAATGGG
>NW_005361732.1:0-880 GCF_000412655.1 Myotis brandtii | reverse complement strand
CAGGGCTGGGCTGTGAGAGGGAGACACCCTGAGAGCAGACCCCCTTCCTGAGGGCAGAGCCTGAAGCTGGGACCCCTGAGTGTCCTCTCACCTGTCACCACCAGCTCCAGGGGGTCACTGCGCTCTGACCAGGCAGCAGGGCTGAGATAGACACAGTAATATCTCCCTGCCTGTAGCTCTGTCATGCGTGTGAAGAAAAACTTGGCCTTGTCCCCGGGCTCCAGTGGCTTCTGTATGTCCCAGGGCACTGGGGTTCCCTCTTTATACAGATGGTACTCCTTAGCCTCTGGGGTCCCCTGACACCAGATGATCACAGGGCTCCCCCAGGGGATCACAGAACCAGGCTCAGTCCAGATGGTAGGTTGGGGGAGGGGCCCTGGAAGGAAACCAGAGGCTGGGATAGAAGGCATTACTCACCCTCACATTCCTAATTTTTTTAAATTAAATTTACTGAGGTGTCATCGGTGAACAACAGGACATAGGTTTCAAGGGTGCACGTCTGTAACACGCTGTCTGTGTGTTTCACTGTGTTTTGGACAATGGGGGGTTTCAGAGACAGCGCAAACCAGGCAAGCCCCTTCAAACAACCAGGTCTTAATACCAAGGGGTGAGGTTGCTGCAGAAAGCACACAGGTGGCCTCCAAGGGTAGGTGAGGGGCGTTTGGAGTCCAGAAAGGGCATTGGGACCTCTTGTGGGTTCATCTCTTGCAGAATGGATTGTGCACCTTGTAGAATGATTCCAATAGCCGGCATGCTCTGGACTCAGGAGATGGGGACTCCACACAGACATGAAGGTCCATATAAATAGAAATAAAGGAAAACGTGTTCTATGAAAGTGTAGGGTGTTGTGGACCTGTAGCTGCCATGTAGGATGAATGCA
>NW_005361731.1:0-524 GCF_000412655.1 Myotis brandtii | reverse complement strand
CAGAGCCCATCAAGGAGGCCACCGCCCTGTTCTATGGATCCACGGCACCAGCCAGCGGCACCCTCCCTGAGGGCCAGGTAGACTCACTGCTGTCCATCATCTCCCAGAGGGAGGAGCGTTTCCGGACCCGGAACCAGGAGCTGGAGGCTGAGCACCGCATGGCCCAGCACACCATCCAAGCCCTGCAGAGCGAGCTGGACAGCCTGCGTGCCGACAACATCAAGCTCTTCGAGAAAATCAAGTTCCTGCAGAACTACTCTGGTCGGGGCGGTGGCAGCGATGACACGGAGCTGCGGTACTCGTCCCAGTACGAGGAGCGCCTGGACCCCTTCTCCTCCTTCAGCAAGCGGGAGCGGCAGCGGAAGTACCAGAGCCTGAGCCCCTGGGACAAGGCTACACTCAGCATGGGGCGGCTGGTTCTCTCCAACAAGATGGCGCGCACCATCGGCTTCTTCTACACACTGTTCCTGCATTGCTTGGTCTTCCTGGTTCTCTACAAGCTGGCGTGGAGCGAGAGCGTGGAG
>NW_005361730.1:0-525 GCF_000412655.1 Myotis brandtii | reverse complement strand
GGGGCGATCCCTCAGCCTGGCCTGCACCCTCGGGGGATGTCCCTGCAGGGAGTGGGCCCAAGCCATCAGTCAGACATTCTTAGCACTACCGCAGAGGCCGGAGAGGCTCCTGCCACCGCTGCTGTGCTCGCCAGCCATGAGTCTGGCTTCTGGCTGAGTGCACTCCCCCAGTGGGAGTGCACTGACCACCAGGGGGCAGCTCCTGCGTTGAGCATTCTGCCATTCAGTTGATTTGCATATTAGCTTTTTATTATATAGGAGGATATTGGACAGTGTTAATATAGAACCTTAGAGATTGATCATTTACTCTATTTTAAGCAGGCTTCAATTCTTTCCTTTTTTTTTGTTTTGTTTGTTACTTGTTATTTTTTATTGATTCCAGAGAAGAAGGGAGAGGGAAAGAGAGAAACATCAGTGATGAGAGAGAATCACCGATTAGCTGCCTCCTACCCGCCCCCTACTGGGGATCCAGCTCGCAACGAGACATGCGCCCCTGACCGGAATCGAACCTGGGACCCCTCAGTC
>NW_005361729.1:0-636 GCF_000412655.1 Myotis brandtii | reverse complement strand
GAATTTCTCCACTCTCCATTCAACTCATTCCAACTCTTGCTTTAGAAATGACTGACTCTTGTTCCTAATAATTTTGAAATCTGGGGTCCTTGTCTCAGAGGCTAAAGACCTCAAAGGTTCATGGCTAGAACTGACTCTATATAACTGGTTTGCTTTGTAATCTCATGTATTTTATTTTATGCATCCTATATAATAAAAGGCTAACAGCAAATCTACTGAATGATGGAATGACCGGTCATTATGACACACACTGACCATCAGGGGGCAGATGCTCAATGCAGGAGCTGCCCCTGGTGGTCAGTGTGCTCCCTCAGGGGGAGCGCCACTCAGCCAGAAGTTGGGCTCACAGCTGGCGAGCTCAGCTGTGGTCACAGTAGCCTCTCCCACCTCCGCGGCAGATCTAAGTGTCCCTCGTGCGATGCCCACCTGCCAGCTTAGGCCCATTTCGTGCTAAGCGGGCAGGCAGACATGCCCAGAGGGGTCCCGGACTGTGAGAGGGCACAGACTGGGCTGAGGAACCCCACCTCCCAAGTGTATAAATGTCGTGCACCAGGCATCTAGTTTAAAAATAATTCTGAAAAAGGATCCATAGGTTTTACCAAACAGGCAAAGAGATCTATGATATACACAAAAATG
>NW_005361728.1:0-811 GCF_000412655.1 Myotis brandtii | reverse complement strand
AATCAAAGTGTAATATGCTAATGATATCCTAAGGCCATGCAACTGCTCGTTATAACGTGGACTGACCACCAGGGGGCAGACAGCTGACCAGTCGCTATGATGTGTACTGACCATCAGGGGGCAGACACTCCGACCGGTAGGTTAGATTGCTGCTGGGGTCTGCCCAATGGGGACTGAGCAAGATGGGCCAGACACGCCTTGGAACCCTCCTGCGGTCCCTCCCAGCTGGCCAACCTTCCGCGTCCCTCCCTGGCCCGATCATGCACCAGTGGGGTCCCTCGGCCTGGCATATCCCCTCTCGCAAAATCTGGGACCCCTTAGGGGATGTCGGAGAGCAGGTTTCGGCCTGATCCCACAGGCCAGGCCGAGGGACCCCACTGGTGCATGATCGGGCCAGGGAGGGACGCGGAAGGTTGGCCAGCTGGGAGGGACCGCAGGAGGGTTCCAAGGCGTGTCTGGCCCATCTTGCTCAGTCCCCATAGGGACAGAGAGCCAGAAACATCAATGAGAGAGAAACATCGATCAGCTGCCTCCTGCACACCCTCCACTGGGGATGCGCCCGCAACCAAGATACATGCCCCCGACTGGAATCGAACCCGGGACCCTTGAGTCCGCAGGCCGACGCTCCATCCACCGAGCAAACCGGTCAGGGCAAAAATAGATTTTATTATGCTATAAGTCATAGATATTCATTAGAGAATTAGTAGAGATTTCATTCAAGGATTGAATCCTCTACAGGAAATAATATACAAAAATACCGTTTGGTAAGAATGAATTTTTTTTTAATCCTCACCTGAGGATATTTTTCCAT
>NW_005361727.1:4486-4779 GCF_000412655.1 Myotis brandtii | reverse complement strand
ACTGTCGCAGGTGGAAAGGTGGCGGTGGAGAAAGAATCCCACACCCGAATCCCCGGAACACGTGTGTTGACTAATTTGGCAAGAGGGTTTTTGCAGGTGTCATCAATTTAAGGAACTAAAGATGAGCCCAACCAGGCACTGGCTGGGTAGCTCAGTGGGTTAGAGCGTCATCCCCATATGCCAAGTTGTGGGTTCGATCCCTGGTCAGGGCACATCCAAGAATCAACTAATGAATGAATAAATCAAACTTATGTTTCTCTCTCTCAATTAAAAAAAAAAAAAAAAAAAAGAAC
>NW_005361727.1:0-212 GCF_000412655.1 Myotis brandtii | reverse complement strand
ATAGGTAGGTACATCGTTATTAACTTAATTAGGGTACTCCTACGGCTTAGGAAGAGCCACACTCAAGGGGCCAAAGAGCTGCATGTAGCTTGTGAGCCGAAGTTTCCTGACCATGGGTCTAAGAGACGGATACAGAACACTTACCAGATGATTCCTGCTTTGTACATATGGGTATATCCACCAACACATATAACTTTTTTCTCTATACACGA
>NW_005361726.1:0-1213 GCF_000412655.1 Myotis brandtii | reverse complement strand
CAGAGAAAAATGTGTCTTTCAAATTCTGCCCCCCCACAATACCAAAATGGAGGAAACTTTCTTTATACTTTTTCTAGTCCTTTGTCTCCCAAATTTGGAATGAGACTTTCGGGCCTGCTGAGAAAGAAGGCCTGTGTTCTGGGAAGGGGCCATGAGACCGTATCTCAAGGCCTGGCCTGATGTCAGTACCTTCCTATGTATGTGTTTTAGGAACAGACAACACAGCCTGACCCGTCTGGGCAAAGCCCAGATATGCAGCCCAGCACGTTCCCCACTGGTTTTATGTACATGGGTTGAATCATTGACTCTTCTGGGTTATTGTTTGGGAGGGAGTTATATTGACCGCTGAGGACTATAGAATTAATTCTTTGCCGAATAAAGTCAGTGGGACTGTTTATAAGATAAGGGCCTGAAATGAGGGCCTACTGAGTCCTGGACTTTTTATTTTGCCTGGGCTGTCTTAAGCCGGGTGTGATGAAGCCATGTCAGGATCCTGTCGACCTTGGTTGCCGTGGGGTTGGTCTTTTCCAGGCAGGAGTCAGTCCTTGGGTGGCAAATTTGGTTGGAAGGGATGAACTGGATACAGGCAGATTATCTCGGACGTGCTTCTGGTCTGCTTTCTGGGTAGACTGTAAAGCCTGAAAAAACTTGAGTAAACTGGTGAGATGAGTAGTTCAGGGTCTGGAAGCGTCACTAGAATCGGTAAAGGCCCCACTGGTTTTAGGGAAGCCTCTTGGGCTGCTTTGTCTGCAGCCTAGTTCCCTCTTTCTTCTGGGGAGTCCGTGCCAGTTGGCCCATCGTCCATGCTCTGCTCATGTCTGTCTAACTGCCTACTATATTACCTCAAGGACCTGGCTCTGGAATTCTTTCAGGGTAAATGGGCGTTGGATTTCTTCTGTAACTGCTTCGAGCTGAGGAGGGTCAGAAGTTTCTCTCAGAGCCAAGGGATCCTTGCTGTCTATCAGAGGGACGATGAGGCCTGGGCACAGTAGGAGGTGGGTTTGTGACCTGGCGGAGACAAACTATAACAAATGGTCTGGTGGGAGAGAAAGAAACCATTTCAATTTTAATAACCTCTATTGAAATAGAGTTTTTCTCTTTAAAATTACCCCTCTTTTTATTAAAATACTAATTTATTAATTGTATTCAATTTGTCCTGATTGTTTGCATACACATAACAAGAATGGTAACTGACAACCTTTGCTGGAGTCCT
>NW_005361725.1:0-767 GCF_000412655.1 Myotis brandtii | reverse complement strand
AAGATATTTTTCCATCCCTTCACTTTCAGTACGTGTGTGTCCCTTCTAATGAGGTGGGTACCTTGTTAGCAAATGTTGTATGGGTCAATGTTTTTTTATCCATTCAGCCACTCGATGTCTTTTGGTTGGAGCATTTAGTCCGTTTACATTTAAAGTTATTATTGAAAGGTACTTGTTTGTAGCCATTTCTTTTTTTGTGTGTGTGGCTGTTTTCTTTCTGAGCTTGTTATTTCTTCTTTTTACACCAGTCCCTTTAGCATTTCTTGCATGGCTGGCTTGGTGGTGATAAACTCCCTTAGCCTTTTTTTGTCTGTGAAGCTTCTTATTTCCCCTTCAATTTTGAATGATAGCCTTGCTGGATAGAGTATTCTTGGGTTCAGTCCTTTGCTTTGCATCACTTTGTAGATTTCTGTCCATTCTTTTCTGGCCTGATGTGTTTCTGTTGAGAAATCATTTGATAATCTAATGGGAGATCCCTTGTATGTAACTTTCTGTCTCTCTCTTGCAGCCTGTAAGATTCTCTCTTTGTCCTGAACATTTGCCATGGTAATTATGATGTGTCTTGGTGTGGGTCTTTTCGGGTTCACCTTGTTTGGGACTCTCTGGGCTTGTGTGACTTTTTTCTTCCCCACCTCAGGGAAGTTTTCTGATATTATTTCTTCGAATAGTTTTTTTAATCCTTGTTCATCTTTCTGTTATTCTGGCACCTCTTGAGAAATTATTTGATAACCTGATGGGGGATCCTTTTTAGGTAACTCTCTGTCTCT
>NW_005361724.1:0-473 GCF_000412655.1 Myotis brandtii | reverse complement strand
CTTGCCAGGTTTTGGTATCAGGGTTATGTTGGCCTCAAAAAATGTATTAGGAAATATCTCCTCTTCTTCAATGTTTTGGAAGAATTTGAGAAGGACAGGTTTTAAATCTTCTTTGGATGCTTGATAGAATTTACTTGTGAATCCCTTTGGTCCTAGACTTTTACTTTTGGGCAGTTTTTGATCATTGTTTCAATTTCTTCAGTTCTGATTGGTCTATTTAGATTTTCCAATTCTTCATGATTGAGTCTAGGAAGGTTATATATTTCTAGAAACTTATCCACTCCTTTTATATTATTGAATTGCATGGCATATAGTCCTTCATAGTATTCTAGTATGATCCTTTGTATATCTGTGATGTCTGTGATGACTTTTCTTCTTTCAGAAGAAATCTTGAGTTTGATGTTGTTGGCTGAATGAGTATATTCATCATATTCATATGTCAGCATATTCATCTAACACTGCTCCAGCTGGGC
>NW_005361723.1:0-787 GCF_000412655.1 Myotis brandtii | reverse complement strand
TTAATCACTATGCTTTAATTAAGTTCAATTTGTAACAGTGAAATGGGGGTCACCACAACATGAACTGTATAAAAGGGTCGCGGCATTAGGAAGGTTGAGAACCACTGCACTAGAGGCCCAGTGCACGAATTCGTGGGTGGGGTTCCTCTGGGTGGCCTGCAGGGATCAGGCCGAAACCTGCAGTCCAAGGCCGCCTGCAGCTCCTACCTGCCGCTCCTGCTTATCCCGGCACTACTGTGCCTGCCACGGGCTCCTGCCCAATCAGTCTCAATCAGGAGAGGCTCATGCTGCCGCAGCAGTGCTCACCAGCCATGAGCCTTGCCTCTGGTGCCCTCCCAAGGGGAGTGGCCTGCGGGATCAAGCTGAAACCAGCTCTCCGACATCCCCCAAGGGGTCCTGGATTGCGAGAGGGTGCAGGCCAGGCTGAGGGACCCCACCGGTGCACTATCGGGTCAGGGAGCGACCATGAGAGGGCTCCAGGGTGTGTCCAGCCCATCTCAGTCCCAATCAGCCGGACCCCAGCAGCAAGCTAACCTATCGGTCAGAGCATCTGCCCCCTGGTGGTCAGTGCACGTCATAGCGACTGGTTGACCAGTTGACTTCTGCCCTCTGGTGGTAAGTGCACATAATAGCAAGCAGTTGAGCAGCCTTAGCATATCATTAGCATATTACGCTTTGGTTGGTTGGTTGGTTGGTCTGCTGTTTGGTCTATTTGCATATTACCCTTTATTATATAGGATGAGTGTTTTCCATGTGGAAGTAAATTTCTTCTTACTGGCTGTAATGT
>NW_005361722.1:0-720 GCF_000412655.1 Myotis brandtii | reverse complement strand
AGTCTGTTTTCCTGTGAGAACGTTGAAATCAGATCGATTGGGCTGGTGCAGAAACCTCACTTGTGCTTTGTTAGTAAAAGCCATCTTAGACGCAAGAAGTGAAATGATTTTCGCGGAAAGCACGCGGGCCCGCGTTAGCTGGGACTCGCCCAGCAGCTGGACAGGCTGGCAAAGCAGTTGGTTGATCTCAGGTTCGCAGTGAACTCCTTCCCGGGGAGTTTGGCAGCTTGTCGGTCTGACGAGCCAGGGGCTGGAGGCTGCTTTGCCATCAGGGCACTGGGGGGAGCGCAGGCCACGCGGGAATGTGCCGCTTTAGCCGCTTGAGGAACCTGACTGCACAGAGCAGCTCCCACCTCTGCCCGTTGAGTGGAGCCACCCAGGGTCATCACGCTGACGTTTCTGGAGCAGGAAGTAGGGACAGTGTCGCCTCCTTCAGCTGTGACTGGCCTGGGTGCCAATACACGCGCTCCGGCAGGCCTGCTCGGCCCCTTGCCGGCTGGCAGTGACGAGGTCAGACCCGCTCGGGGTTGTCTGTGCCGGTGAGCGTCTGTGTGCTGGAATTAGCAGAGCACTTTTCAGCAGCTGCTTCGCAGGTGCTCATGCAGTGACAGCGACCGCAGAGCTCCAGGCCCCCCAGGAGTTGATGAGGGGCGTCTGCGCACTGGCGCTCGTGGTCATAATCACAGTGACCCGAATGCAGTTAGTGGAAAGGCCAGACCC
>NW_005361721.1:0-528 GCF_000412655.1 Myotis brandtii | reverse complement strand
GCTAAAAATTATTCCAACCACTAAAAAGAGGATAATTGTGCAAGATGACTGGTAATAAGTGTGGCTACAGTGGCGGTCATGTTACAATGTACAGACGTATGAAAAGATGGCGGTGGAGTAGGTGGACGCTACACTCACCTCCTGCCCAGGACCAAAGCGGAATTCCACCTGAATGACAGAACGAGCAAGGGGCCAGCTCTGGACGGGAGGCTCACAGCCAAGGGCTTACAAAGGGGAGGCTCACAGCCAAGGGCTTGCAAAGGCGCCGCATTGAGACACAGGGTTGGCCCGAGCCCACCTGCTGCTGTGAGAGTCTGGAGGGATGTCTCGGCTGCACAGGTTCCCCCTGAGGAACGAGGGTCCCAACCCCCTGCCCTGCCCCCCAGCTAAGAGCCGAGAGAGAGAGAGAGAGAGAGAGAGAGAGCGCACCAGCCGCAGGAGGAGCCTGCCTAACCCCTTGTGGCTGTTTCTCCACCAGGAAGGTGGGAGCCTGCTGGAGACCCAGGTGCCTTCTTACAGGGCCAATGC
>NW_005361720.1:1846-6373 GCF_000412655.1 Myotis brandtii | reverse complement strand
AGATAGTTGGTGGTCTTGGAATCAATGAACATGGATGACTTTTCAGTTTTTTGTTTCTTCTTTACTTTCAGAAATGTTTCGTAGTTTTCAGTGTAATTCATCTTCCACCTTATTATGTTTAATCCTAAGTCTCTAGTCTTTTTTATGCTATTGTAAATGGAACTCTATTCTTTATTTTATTTGAGGATTGTTCATTTTTGTTTAAAGAATGGAAATGATGCTGAGTGTTGATTTTGTCTCTGGCGACTTCATCTTTTATATTAGTTAAAATAGTTGTTTTAGGTATGTATGTGGTGAAATCTTCAGGGTGTTCTACAATAAGATTATGTTGTCTTTTTTAAAAAGATATTTTCTTATTCCTCTCTAAATTGGATATCTCTAATCTCATCTTCTTGCCCGATTTTCCTGACTAGTTGCATTAGGGGAAAAACAACATCCTTGTCTTATTCATGATCTTAGTACTGTTTTCAGAGGTTCTCTGTGTGTTAGCTGTGGACTTTCCTGTGTGGTCTTTACCATATTAAGTAATTTCTTCCTATCCCTACAGTTTCTGTCTTTTTTAAAAAATCATAACCATTTCTCTTTAGTGATTTATTTTACCATTATATGCAATCAGCAGGCCTGGAAATAAAGTACTGTTCATACTGAAGAATCCTATAGATGGAACTTATCCAGATCCAAGGTCATGAAAACTGGGTTTGGCCATCTTTATTGCCTAATGAGTTATTTAACAATAGTTAGATGCCCATTCACTTTCTGTAAAGTCCCCTTGGCCCCAGTAGTAGGCAGAAGTGGTAAGATTGCCTTTCCCAACATACATGGAATTTTTAAGTCAAAAGAAATTGTAGGAAAGGGTCAGTAAAAGCTCATCAGAGGAAAACTCCTCCTTACGGTGAGGTTATAGGACACGTGGGCTGCGAAAGGGTTCCCTGTGTTGATACTACAAAGATGTCTATGGGAACAGGTCAGGGGTGATCTGGGTTCAAAGAAGAGGTGCAACCCTTTCCCTACACATCATCCCCTGAACAAAGACAATTGTCCTTCTGCAGAGATCAGAACCATCCTCTGGTGACCTTACAGAGCTCACAGTGGACTCTGAGTGGCTAAGATGTCTGAAGAGCTTGCATGGCCCAGGTCCCAAGCCCACTCTCAATTAGCCATGCCCTCTATTTCTCCACAGAGCGATTGAGAGCGCCCACCATCCTACACACCAACTTAACAGTCGTGGAGAATAAGGGTGCCGTGATCCTGGCCTGCTGCACAAATGCAGACTCCACCCAGTGGTTCTTCAATGGCATGAAACTGCGGCTGACGGAGCGAATGAAGCTGTCCTTGGACAACAATAAACTCATCATAGACCCCGTCAAGAGGGAGGATGCTGGGAAATACCATTGTGTAGTGTCCAACCTCCTCACTTCCGCTAAAAGTTTGCCGGTTGAGCTGGATGTAAAATATTAGTGACCCTCCTCCTCTCCTATATGTTACTAAACTCAGAATAATCTCTTGTGTCCTTTAAATAGATTTCTTGTGAGAGTGGAAAGTCCTTAGAAGATTTGCATTGAGTCAATAAATGCTCAAAAAGAGAGCTGACATTGTCATTATTGTTGACTTAAGGTGATAGTCTATACCAGATCCCACCTCTGTGGGGTCTATCTTGTACGATCTCCACAGTGGAGGTGAAACCGATTCTTTCCAGACAATGGCAGTGGCTGTGTGATTACTCTGGGTGCAGGTGATGAGTTTGCATAAATCCAAGCTCTGTCCCCCTCCAGGGGGACATGTAGTGGATGCACAGCCACTGTTGCTGTCAATGAGAATGGACAGGAGGACACCCATGTGGGTAACAACATTGATCTTTTTTTTTCCCTATTTGACTTATTTCAAAATAACTTAAGTGTTTTTTAGTAATTTTATTTATATGGCTGTAGAGTTATTTACATAAAGTAAATAGGACTCTGTCTTCTGTGTTAATAGGGTATAATTGGAAACCTTAGTAATACAACCAAGGCTTTGGCTCAAATGTCCTGGTTCAGACTGATGCCCACAGAATTAGAAATGACCTCACCTTTCATGGAGCTAAACTTGACCTGGGGGGGGTTTTGGAATCTCTTGAAGATGAGGGCATTACCCAAAGCTAAAAAGTGAGGTTTCCTAACCTCAAGAGGCTGTTAGAACTCCCATCTTCGGTTTCATAGAAAAACCTGCATCAGAGCAAACTATGTGGTAAATGTCAGTTCCTCTGCACTTAGGTCACTAATCAGGCCAAATCCAGTGACACCAACAATGTTGTAGGATGGAGAATACTCTTCTTCCTTGGAGGTGACCTGTGGTCAAAACGAAGGTGACTGTAGAGAGCAATGTAATATCTCCATGGAGAACTCTAGAAGCAGAGCATTCTGGGAGATCAGATCCTGGCTGTGTTCAGGAACTCTCAGCTACTTTGCATCTGTTCATAAATTGCTAGGAAATTACACCTCTTTATACATTCCTGGAAATGATAAAAATGTCAACTGGGTCTTGGCTAAAAGAGATTTAGTTGTGTTTCCCTTCACTGTGCAGAAAGCAGTTTTGTTCTGAACTAGAGGCCTTAATGTTCCCTCGAGTCACTAACCTTAACACAGTTTCTTCCTGACAACATGCCTTTTTCTTCCATCCTTAGACCATTTCTTTTATAAATGTAATTAGTAATTGCAGGTTCTTTCTCTGCACTTTTGAAATATACAGAAGTCTCCTCAAAGGCTTCTTGCCAATGTTATGACCCAGAGAATAACTGTCTCAAGGACCTGGCCCCATCCGTTTGAAATTTAATCCTCCTGGTGTCCCTGTTTCCCAGTCTCTGAGGGAGAGTAGGAGCCTAAGTTGGATGGGGACATTTACAACCAAGATGTGAAAAAACCTGCTGCCAGGAGTTCAGGAGATGGTTTACATTTCCTTTCTGTAAAGCCCATTAGCAAACACAGATGTCTATAATTCCTTCTTCTTTCTTAAAATCTCCCCAGCCTTTTCTTTCAGGGGTGTTGAGTCTCATCTCACTGCCCTATTACATGGTTCTGAAGAACGTCTTCCTTGCCTCTTTAAATTTGTTGGGCACATGTTTTACTTTGTCATCATCTAAAGGTAACTAGCTGATCCTGACATTTTGCTCACATGGTCGATCCTTAACTTATTTTCAAATCTTCCAATTTCTTTCCTTATCAGGCTAAAATCCTCCACATAATGGTCTCCAGTTTCCCTTCCTTCCTTCTGTCTTGGCGTCCACAGCAGCATCTGATGTTACTTCTTAGATGCTTTTGAGGCTCCAGATTGCCTCAGGATGGCCTTTGCACCAGAATCTGAGGAGACATGCAGGCCTGAGAGGGCACATATCCACAGGGACCAAGCCATCAACAGTGTTCACATTCATTTTCACTGCACCTTCAAGGAACAAGATCACAGAGATTTTAACAAATATTCTGTCTTGAACCTTAGAAACTCTAGTAAACATGCTAGTCCCTGACATGTCAATCACCCACACTTTGTCACTAAAAGATACTCTTTTGTGTCCCCCATGACCTGGAGCTCAGGCCAGACAGGTGTCCTCATACTTTGTTTTCTTCATTGTTTTTACAATCACAATCGCCAGGTGCCTGTGCGTAGAGAATCCATATCGAGAACCTGGGAAATGCAAATAAATCTTTCTGGTGCCTTGTGGCCTCTGGGCTATTTAGTTATACTCCTTTGAGACTTAGCCAGAAGTGGATTGTGGGTAAGCAGAAGTGAGCATAGAGGGGAGCTGTTGAGTGATAGGATCTGTTCAGAGCCAGAATGATAAATAGTAAAGCTTGGGGGGTATGGAGATGTTAGGCATTATATGAGGTCAAGGGGACCTAAAGGTACCCTGCAGGTGGGTTCTTTTGGGGAGGGTTCTGGATGGGGCTGAGGGATATGAGTGAGGGGCTACCTTATACCTGTTGAGATAGAAGCCACTGGAGCTGGTGTAGTGAAGAGGGAATGCCGTTCTCCCAAACTTGGATAGGTGAAAAGGGTGAGACATGGGGTTGGGGGAAAGAATAAGTTTCTTGAGGATTCATATAAGTGTCCTGACATTTGGGAAAAGAGGGAGCACCAGATATACTAGATGGCAGGAGTTACAGAATAGACATAAAATAATAAACAAGAAGGAAAAGCAGATGAGCATCTTGTAGGGAGTTAGGAGTCTGAAAAGTGAGGAGGGATGGGGACTCCATGAATGCAGAAGATGAGCCTAGGGAATGTGGCATTTGAGCCAGGAAATTAGTTGAAGTCCAGGGTAGTTAGACTAGAAAAGGGGATGGCATGGAGCCTGGGGAAAGTGGGGAATGCAGGGAAGGCTTGAGGGTGAGGACCAAATTGAGGGCCAGAGGTATCCATCCTCCAGCTCCAACCCAGGAGAGATGTCTGCATTTGGCTCTCAAAGCAGGTTCCCCACGGCCTGGGAGAGCCATGAAAGGCCAATCTCACCTCTATACACCAAGATGTGCCTCAGCTGAGTAAACACGTTAGCCATGT
>NW_005361720.1:0-873 GCF_000412655.1 Myotis brandtii | reverse complement strand
GTGAAGGGATGTAGAGAAGTATTTGGCTTTTTCTATTCTGTTTATGGCATTACAAGTGTCTAATGAGCAGGACCATCCCACGCCCACTTCTGTAGGTCTCAGAAGGAAGGTTCTCTGTCTATGATGTTCTCTGGAGATTAAAATTTAAAGAAATCTCAGGTAGTTGGCTGAAATGTGAATGGCATTTAACAGACACAATAAGCCTACACTAAATATTGGTCTTTAAAAAAATACTGGAGAGACAGGAGAGAGAGAGAGAAAGAGAGAGAGAGAGAGAGAGAGAGAGAGAGAGAGAGAGAGAGAGAGAATTGGTGATGAGAATGAAATCAGCTGAGTTTTCATCTTCCAGGAGGAAAGACCTTCAGTAGATAATGCAAAAAATTAGTAACTAAGCTCAAAGAATGTCATTTAAAGAAATTTGCTTCCATCCAGGGGAGCTCTCATTGTTTGGGGCAGATATTCTTAGTATGGCCCAAAGAAACCAGAACCTTCCTGAGATAACTTTTAACAGAACACACAGAGACACAGGGCTTATCAGGCAACATTCAGTGTTGTAACAAATACAAGGAAGAATATCCAACAGGAGAGAGCTGAGACCTGGCTTTGCTTACAGTGTGAATATCAGACATGGAATAACTATTTCACGTTCCACCTGCAGAGGGAGTTAAAATCTCCTTGAGTTGTAGAGGGTCACCTCAAAACAATTTACCTTCTCTGGGTCTTACAAACTGATTAAGATTTGTCCTTGAAGCCCAAATGACTTGGCTCTTTGTCCAAATAATATATAATGGGCACTGCCATATTTTTTGTATTTGTTTTGTTTTGTTTTTTATATCAGGATAAAATTAAAATAAATTGTGATAGAAATAAAAT
>NW_005361719.1:0-255 GCF_000412655.1 Myotis brandtii | reverse complement strand
GGGGGGTGGGGGGAGAGAAGAGGATGCTCACGTTGACCTGATGCCGTGACACAAAGGAGTGGGAAAGGATGGTGACGTTTTTGGTGGCGTTTCAGTGAAATGAGTAGTTTTTAAAGGTTTTTTTTTTAAAGGTTTTTTTTTGTCCTTTTTTTTTTTTTGGTCCCCCTCCCCCTCCCTGCCTTTCTCGTGTCTCAAGGTAGTTGCATACCTAGTCTGGAGTTGTGATTTTTTTTTTTTACCCGCCCCCCCGAATGC
>NW_005361718.1:0-634 GCF_000412655.1 Myotis brandtii | reverse complement strand
TGGGGAAGCAGTGATGAGAAAAGTTGTGAGCAGAGAATTGGGGAAGAAAGAGTAGACTGTAGAGTTGAGGAAATATCAACTTACCATTCTCAGCACCTCTTTCTGGTGCCCATTTGTTACCTTCCATTCTCCTACCCCTTTGTTTCTCTCCAGGCGCCTCCAAGGCAGTGATGGCTCTCCAGAAGACCCTTTCATTGCTTCTGCTCTCGCTGCTGACCCTGCGGCTGGGGCTGCTGGTGCAGCCCTCCTATGGCGAGACCAGATATGAAAAATTCCAGCGGCAACATGTTGACTCTACAGGGCCAGGTGGCACCGACTTTTACTGCAACAGGAGGATGGACAAACAGGGGATGACTAGGCCTAAGTGCAAGGATTTCAACACCTTCATCCACGAAAACATCAGGACCATTAATAACATCTGCAACAACCCCAATATTCTGTGCAAAAATCGCTATGACATGAACTGCCATGAGGGTGTAGTGAGAGTCACAGACTGCAGGCTTAAAGAACGTTCCCCGCACTGCAGTTATCAGGGCAGGGGCAGCACTAGGCGTGTTGTCATTGCCTGTGACGGTTGCCCCCTGGTGCCTGTGCACTTTGACAGCTAGATGCTACCCTGCAGGGGTTATGGCCC
>NW_005361717.1:0-1050 GCF_000412655.1 Myotis brandtii | reverse complement strand
TCTCTGAAATCAATAAAAATATTTTTAAAACATTTTTACTCCTGCTATGCCAGGGAGAGGCCCTAGAATTGCATCTCTGTGTACTCATATTTCATTCTTCCTGTGGAGATGCCGTCTCGGTCATTACTCAGATCATAAAGGTTGTAGAATATTTTCAGATTCCTAAAAGGAACATGATTCCAAAGGATCTTCTACTCTGATTTGCAATGGTGGTAAAGGTTCATAAAAATTCCTGGAAAGGGAAATTTCCATGGATAGCAAAATATTTACCTGGAAAGTTTAGTATATCTATAAAGCTAAAGCTAGAGTTGGATTCTAGTCATTTAGAAATAATATTGCAGTTTGGCAAACACACCAGCTTTCTAATTATTGACTTTTTTTTTCTTGTAATTATCCCTTGAAAATTTTAGAATGTACCAAGTGAGGGAATATGAGAGTCCAAAAATGTATAGAGAACACAGGCTCTTTCTCTTCCAAGTTAATTTCACCATCTGAATTGTTGACACTCACCACCCCCCTCCCACCCCCAGAACTCCAGAGCTTCATGCGTGTTCACTCTCCCCACTGTGCACTAATGGGGAAGAGTTTACCTCACACTGAGAATTTCAGCTCCTAGCTGGGAAAGGGGAGGACAGGAGTGTTAAGATCCTGTTGCCATAGCAACCCAGCGCTCCATGTAATACATCCCCCTTCCTTTGGCTGGCCAAGCTCAGTAATTCTGTGAACAGAGCAACACCACATTCCCAGACAGAGAATCACTACTACCAACAGTCATTTTGTGGGAGAAAGGGGAAAACAGTCCTAGAAGATGGAATAGGAAGGAGGAGAGAGAGGGGGGGGGAGGGAGAGAGAGAGAGAGAGAGAGAGAGAGAGAGAGAGAGAGAAAGGGAATGATTGTGGTAGTAACTGTCGGATAAATTGACCATCTATACCTACACTTAAGGCATTTGCAAGGAGGGGAAAGGATGAGTCAGAGAGACCTGGAGCTCCCTCTAGAGGCAACCCCTATTAAAGGTTAAATGAGCTAGCTCTAGCTGGTTTGGATCAGTG
>NW_005361716.1:4574-5016 GCF_000412655.1 Myotis brandtii | reverse complement strand
CATTCATCTAGGTAAGGCTCTTTGTGACAACCTGTGCCAGGTTATTGTCTTTACTTACATGAACCTCCATGGCTTGGGCGGGGCGGGGTCCCTGGGAATCAACATTGCAGAGCAAGCAGTTATGGCTGCTCTCAGTCCTGCCCTCAGAAGCCCCACTTCTCAGTGTCCCGACAATCGCTGCAAGCACCTCCAAGAGAAAGCCACCTTCGAGTTCCGACCAATGCAGCCAGACAGTCCAGTTTCTCCGGTATGAGTCTGGGTCCACAGAGACTCGCCCGGAACTGGAGTTCTGAGCAGTCGGGAGCTTGAGACTCCATCCTGATTGAAAAAGACAACCGTGTCCTCAGTTGCTAGCCCTCTCGGCATGCGCATCCGTACCTCTGTACTTTACTTCTGCACCATACCTCCTCTGAGTCTCGGTATGCTTTTCTCTTTCCTTCTA
>NW_005361716.1:0-1576 GCF_000412655.1 Myotis brandtii | reverse complement strand
TCATTTTGTTGGTCCTATGCATTGCCTGGATTGATTTGAAAGCACACTTGGGATCTGTCTGCATGTCCAGGGGAACAGATATTGTGGGAATCCTCAACCTGCTGTGCTTCCGAAGGCAAAGCGTGGAGTCAGAAAATCACTTTGTCCCATATTCACTTGTAATGCAGTGCTGCCCAAGACCTGGAAAGAAAGCCGGCATGACGTGGTGGTTCTCATTTTCAGCCTGGTGCCTCCTGTGATTGAGGTCTGAGGTCATCCTGAAGATGGGGGTGGGGGCTTTGTTGTGCTTCTGTGAACAATGTTAACTATATTCTCTGTTCACAGTGTGTATTCCATACTGTCAAGGTGCCCTGTGCCGTTATGAATGACATTTCATAGGCTGGTATTGCTTGTATTGAGATTCTGAGGTTTAGGTTGAACTGCAACTGGGTCAGAAACCCTGTATTTATAGTGATTGGGAAAGAGTGCAGTGAATTAAGTGAATCGCACCTCTTCTGAACGGTTTTTATTATTTTTAAATTATTGTACTAATTTCCATGCCAACAGCTCTACACCTACTTGTGCCACATCCTGTATTTACCTCTTGCCCTTTTGTAATCTCTCCTTCTGCCTTCCCCAGCCGTAACTGCAGTCATTCATTTTCCTTCCTTTACACGATTAGTTAATATTTTTTAAAGATTAGTTAATATTTTTTATAATTTCATAATCACTATAAGGGGTATACAAATATTGCTTTCCTTCATGCTACACAGTTATTTTGAGATTCAACACGAATGCTTATGTGAATAGTTAATTATTTTTTATGGCTGAGTCATACTGTGTTCTGTGAATAACCAGTTTGCCTATTGATCTGTCTATGGTTTTAGTTATTTCCAGGTTTGGGATATTAAAAATAAGTCTGCTGGGAATATTGCCTTCAATTCTTTATATAGAGGTATGTTTTACTTATCAAACTGATGCAGTGTAGGTGAATGTTTTACCTGTTAGTGTATGCAGAACTGTGGTCTAAAATGGTCATTCCCTCTGCCTTGCCACCCACCCACATTAATGAAAATTCTAGTTTTTCCACAAACCTGCCAGCACATGTGATGTTTAATCTTTCTAATAATAGGCTGAATAATGAATATCGTTTTAACTTGCTCTGTTTTAATTCCATTTCTCTAATAAATTTTTATGTTGAACTTTTTTTCAAGCAAATCTTTACACTGTCTTTGTGTCCTTTGTTGAAATGTGTGGTGAGAAACTTTTCCCAATTTTTAAAATTAATTTATTATTTAACTAATAGGTTAGTGCAGCATCGAAGATATATTTATTCAGTCCTCAATGACTCAACTGACTTCTTTGCAATGTGATACTATATTTATATATATTTATAAAATATTCTTTATTGATATTAGAGAGGAAGAGAAAGGGTTATAGAGATAGAAACATCAATGATGAGAGAGAATCATTGATCAGCGGCCTCTTGCACACCCCCTATAGAGGATCAAACCCATAACCTGGGCATGTGCCCTTGCTTGGAATCAATGCCAGGACCCGTCAGTCCCCAGGCCAAAGCTCTGTCCACTGAGTCAAA
>NW_005361715.1:0-839 GCF_000412655.1 Myotis brandtii | reverse complement strand
TGCTTTTTCTGCATCTATTGATATGATCATGTTATATATTTGTCTTTCAATTTGTTTATATAATGTATCACATTTATTGATTTGCCAATATTATACCAGCCTTGCAACCCTGGAATAAATCCCACTTGATCCTGGTGTATGATCTTTTTAATTATTGCTGGATACGATTTGCTAATATTTTGTTGAGGATTTTAGCATCTATGTTTATCAGGAATATTGGCCTGTAATTCACTTTTTTTTAGTGTCTTTATCCAGTTTTAGAATTAGGATAATGTAAGCCTCATAAAAAGAGTTTGGAAGTGTTCCTTCCTCTTGGATTTTCTGAAAGAGTTAGAGGAGTATAGGTGTTAGCTGTTCTTTGAATGTTTGGTAAAACTCCCCTGTAAAGCCATCCGGACCTGGGCTTTTGTTTGGTGGGAGTATTTTTATTACTGCTTCAATTTCATCAGTTGTTATTGGCCTAAAAGAGTTTTTGAATCTTCTTGATTTAGTTTTGGGAGATTGTATTTTTCTATGAATTTGTCTATTTCATCCACATAGTCCAGCTTGTTGGCATATCGTTGTTCATGGTATTTTCTTACAATCCTTTGCATTTCTGTGGTGTCAGTGGTTACTTCTCACGTTTGTTTCTGATTTTTTTTTTATTTGGGTCCTCTCTCCTTGTTTCTTGATGAGTCTGGATAATGGTTTATCAATTTTGTTTATCCTTTCAAAGAACCAGCTCTTGGTTTCATTGTGTTTTTTTTGTATTTTTTTTTTAGTATCTATGTTATTTATTTTTACTCTAATATTTATTATTTCTTTTCTTCTACTTACTCTGGGCTTTTGTTGTTGTTCTT
>NW_005361714.1:0-841 GCF_000412655.1 Myotis brandtii | reverse complement strand
TATATGGCTTTTATTATGTTGTGTTATGATCCTTCTATTCTCACCTTGCTAAGAGGTTTTATCAAAAATGGTTGGATTTTTTTGTCAAATGCTTTTTCTGCATCAATTGATATGACTATGTGGTTTTTTTCCTTCAATTTGTTTATGTGATGTATCACATTTATTGATTTGCGGATATTGTACCATCCTTGCATCCCTGGGATAAATCCTACTTGGTCATGGTGTATGATCTTTCTGATGTACTGCTGGATCTGATTTGCTAGAATTTTGTTGAGGATTTTGGCATCTATGTTCATGAGGGATATTGGCCTGTAATTCTCTTTCATTGTGTTTTCTTTATCTGGTTTTGGTATTAGGGTGATGCTGGCTTCATAGAATGAGCTGGGAAGTGTTCCTTCCTCTTGAATGTTTTTGGAATAGTCTAAGGAGGATAGGTTTTAGTTCTTCCTTGAATGTTTGGTAAAACCCCCCTGTGAAGCCATCTGGCCCTGGGCTTTTGTTTGCTGGAAGCTTTTTGATGACTGCTTCCATTTCCTCCATAGTTATCAGCCTATTGAGATTTTTAGATTCTTCCTGATTGAGTTTTGGAAAGTTGCATTTTTCTAGGAATATGTCCATTTCCTCCAGGTTGTCCAGTTTGTTGGAATAGAGTTGTTCATAGTATTTTTTAACAATCTTTTGTGTTTCTGTCGCGTGTGTTGTTATTTCTCCTCTTTCATTTCCGATTTTGTTTATTTGTGTTCTCTCTCTTTGCTTCTTCGTGAGCCTGGCTAGAGGTTCATCAATCTTGTTTATTCTATCAATGAACTAGCTCTTGGTTTTGTTGATCTTTTGTATTGTT
>NW_005361713.1:4802-24575 GCF_000412655.1 Myotis brandtii | reverse complement strand
ATATTTCAAGAATAACAATTTAAATATAATAATATTACCACAGCCTTACTAACAGAGTGTAATATCACAAAAGTTGTAGGAAATATTAAAAACCTGCAAATAACAGGATTACTTCTATTATATTCTAAAATACTTTTTATCTCTGGATCTATGGATGTTCATCAGTTTATGTTGTTTATTATATTCCACAAATGAGTGAGATCATGTGATATTAATCTTTCTCCGACTGGCTTGTTTCGCTTAGCATAATGTTCTTCACCATCCATGCATTCATGCTGTTGCAAATGGTAAAAGTTTCTTCTTTTTTACTGCAGTGTAGTATTCCATTGTGTAGATGTACCACAGTTTTTTAATCCACGCATCTGCTGATGGGCACTTAGGTTGTTTCCAAATGTTAGCTATTGTAAATGGTGCTGTTATGAACATAGGGTGCATATATCTCTTCGGATTGGTGTTTGTGATGTCTTGGGATATATTCCTAGAAGTGGAATTACTGGGTCAAATGAGAGTTCCATTTTTAATTTTTTGAGGAAATTCCGTACTGTTTTCCACAGTGACTGCAACTGTCTGCACTCCCACCAGCAGTTCAAGAGGGGTCCTTTTTCTCAGCATCCTCGCCAGCACTTGTCGTTTATTGATTGTTGATCATAGCCATTCTGACAGGTGTGAGATGATACCTCATTGTCGTTTTGATTTGAATTTCTTGGATGATTCGTGACTTTGAGCATTTTTCCTTTGTCTCCTGGACTTCTGTATTTTCTCTTTTGAAAAGTGTCTATGTAGGTCCTTTGCCCGTTTCTTGATTGGATTGTTTATCTTCTTTTCCTTAAGTTGTATGAGTTCCCTGTAAATTTTGGAGATTAAACCCTTACCAAAGCCCCTTTCCCCAGCTGCCAGTAGGGTGCTTGGTTCTACTGAGGAAGCTAAGGCCGCGTTTGGGTGAGGCCCTCACTTTATCCAGAGACCTGCCCCGCTCCAGGCAGCATTGGCCAAGCACTCACCCTCACAATGGCCACAGTCTCAGAGCTCGCCTGCCTCTACTCAGCCCTGATCCTGCACACGGATGAAGTGTCGGTGACTGAGCATAAGATCAATGCCCTCATTACAGCAGCTGGTGTAAATGTTGAAGCTTTCTGGCCAGGCTCGTTTGCAAAGCTGAGGAGAAGACAGTGGAAGCAAAGAAAGAAGAATCTGAGGAGTCCGATGATGACATGGGCTTTGGTCTTTTTCACTAAACTAGCTCTTTTGTAACACATTCAATAAAAGCTGACCTCTGTTGCAAAAACAAAACAACAAAACAAAACCAACCTTATCGAAGATAACATTGGCAAATATGTCCTCCCATGCAGTGGGCTTTCTTGTTGTTTTATTGATGGTTTCTTTTGCTGTGCAGAAGCTTTTTATTTGGATGTAGTCCCATTTGTTTATTTCCTCCTTAGTTTGCATTTCCCTAGGAGCTGTGTCAGTAAAGGTATTGCTTGACATATGTCTGATATTTTGCTCCCTGTGGGTTCCTCTTAGATTTTTATGGTTTCCTGTCTTACATTTAAGTCCTTTATCCATTTGACTTTATTTTTGTGTATGGTGTATGTTGATGGTCTAGTTTCATTTTTTTGGCATTTTTTGGCAGTTTTCCCAACACCATTTATTGGAGAGACTATCTTGACTCCATCGTATGCTCATGCCTCCTTTATCAAATATTAATTAAGTATAATGGCTTGGTTCAATTTCTTGGTTCTCTGTTCAGTTCCATTGGTCCATATGTCTGTTCTTGTGCCAGTACCAGGCAGTTTGGAGCACAGTGGCTTTGTAATATTGCTTGACATCTGTTATTGTGATCCCTCCAACTGTGTTCTTCGCTCTTAGGATTGCTGTGGCTATTCAGGGTCTTTTTTTGTTCCATATGAAATTTTGAGAGTTTGTTCTAGGTCTGTGAAATATGCTGTTGGTATCTTAATGGGCATTGCATTGAATCTATAGATTGCTTTGTATGGACATTTTAATGTTGATTCTACCAATCCATGAACACAATATGTTCTTCCATTTGTTTATGTCTTCCTTTATCTTTTTTTTTCAATGTCCTGTAGATCTCCGAGTACAGGTCTTTTACCTCCTTAGTTAAATTTATTCCCAGGTATCTTAATATTTTTTGTTGCAATTGTAGATGGCATTGTTTTTTTAAGTTTCTCTTTCTGAGAGTTCATTACCGATGTATAAAAAAGCCCAGATTTCTGGGTGTTAATTTTGTATCCTGCTACATTGCCAAATTCATTTATTAAGTCTAGAATGTTTTTAATGGAGTCTATGGGGTTTTCTATGTACAATATCATGCCATCTGTAAGTAATGATAGTTTTACTTCTTCTTTTCCAATTTTGATGCCTTTTATTTCTTCTTCTTGTCTGATCTCTATGGCTAGCACTCACAGTACTATGTCAAACAGAAGTGGTGAAAATGGGCATCCCTGTCTTGTTCCTGTTCTTAGGGGAAATGTTTTTCGTTTTTGCCCATTGAGTATGATGTTGGCTGTAGGTTTGCCATATATGGCCTTATCATGTTGAGATATGCTCCCTCTATTCCCACTTTGTTGAGAGTTTTTATCAAAAATGTTGGATTTTGTTGAATGCTTTTTCTGTGTCTATTGATGTGATCATGTGATTTTTGTCTTTCAATTTGTTTATGTGATGTATCATGTTTATTAATTTGTGAATATTGTACCAGCCTTGTATCCCTGCAATAAATCCCACTTAATCATGATGTATGATCTTTGTAATATATTGCTAGATACGAGATTTGCTAATATTTGTTGAGGAGGATTTTAGCATCTATGTTCATCAGGAATATTGGCTTGTAATTCTCTTTCTTTGTAGTGTCTCTATCTGCTTTTGGAATTAGAATAATGCTGGCTTCATAAAAAGAGTTCCTTCCTCTTGAATTTTCCGAAATACTTTGAGGAGTATAGGTGTTAGTTTTTCTTTGAATGTTTGGAAAAACTCCCCTGTGTAGCTGTCCGGACCTGGGCTTTTGATTGGAGGGAGATTTTTGAATACTGCTTCCATTTCATCAGTTGTTATTGGCCTCTTCAGGTTTTTGATTCTTCCTGATTCAGTTTTGGGAGATTGCATTTTTCTAGGGATTTGTCTATTTCACCCACATTGCCCAGCTGTTGGCATATAGTTTAGTTGTTCATAGTATTTTCTGGAAATCTGTTGTATTTCTGTGGTGTCAGTGGTTACTTCTCCACTCTTGTTTCTGAATTTGTTTATTTGGGTCCTCTCTCTTTTTTTCTTGATGAGTCTGGCTAATGGTTTTTCAATTTTGTTTATCTTTTCAAAAAACCAGCTCTTGGTTTCATTGATTTTTATTTTTTTATTTTTTAGTCTCTATGTTATTTGTTACTGCTCTAGTCTTTATTATTTTCTTCCTTCTACTTACTTTTAAGGACTTTCTTGTTGTTCTCTTTCTAGTTCTTTAAGTTGTAGGGTTAAATAGTTTGTTGCTGATATTTCTTGTTTGTTTGCTTTTTTTTAAAGGTATGCCTGTAGTGCTACGAACTTCCATCTCAGGACTGCTTTTACTGTGTCCCAGAGATTTTGGATTGTTGTGTGTTCATTTTCATTTGTTTCCAGGAAGTTTTTTAGTCCTTTCTTGATCTCCTTGGTAACCCATTCATTGTTTAATATGCTTTTTAGCCTCCATGCGTTTGAATGTTTTGGGGTGTTACTCCTGTAGTTGATTTCTAATTTCATTCCACTGTGATCTGAAAAGATGCCGGATATGATTTCACTGTCCTTGAACTTGTAGAGAATTGTTTTGTGTCCTAACATGTGGTCTATCTTTGTGAATGATTCATGTGCACCTGAGAAGAATGTATAGTCTCCTGCGTTGGGGTAAAATGTTCTATAAATGTCAATTAAATCCCCCTGATCCAATGTGTCCTTTAGAGTTTCTGTTTCGTTATGAAGTTTTTGTCTGGAACAACTTTCCAGTGAAGTGAGAGGTGTGTTAAAGTCCCCTACTATGACTGTATTGTTGTCGATCTCTCGGTTAAAGTTCTCTAGAAGTATTTTTTTTTATATACGTAGGTGCTCCTATATTGGGTGCTTATATGTTTACCAGGGTTATATCCTCTTATTGGATCGATACCTTTACTCTTATGTAGTGACCTTTTTTGTCTCTTGTGACTTTCATTATTATAAAGTCTATTTTGTTGGATATGAGTGTTGCAACTCTAGCATTTTTTTGTTTTCCATTTGCATGGAAAAATGGATTCCATCCCTTCATTCTCATCTTGTGTGTGTCTTTTGTTCTGAGATGGGGCTCTTGTAGACAGCATATAGTTGGGTCATGTTTTTGTATCCATTCAGCTACCTTATGCCTTTTGATTGGAGCATTTGATCCATATCGGTTATTATTGATAGGTACTTATTTATTGCCATTCTAATTCTGTATGGCTAGGTTTCTCTCCCTATTTCTTCTTCTCATAAAAATATGGAACGTTTCATGATTTTGCGTGTCATCCATGTGCAGGTGCCATGCTAATCTTCTCTGTATCGTTCCAATTTTAGTTTATGTGCTGCCGAAGTGAGCACCAGGAGCCTCTTTCTGATGGACTTTGGCTGTCTGCCTTCCAGGGGAATCAGATCCACTTAGAAAAAAAGAAGAAGGTGAGCAGTGGTGGGCCCTCCTTCGGGGCAGCAGAAAGGAGTGACAATCATAGATGCCCTGGCCAGCACACTCCTGGGCTCCATCCCTGCATCTTCCATTTATTGGGAGAGTTTGGTAACAGAAGTGGGAGACCCCTCCACTTGGTGGCTGGGGGTAGGGTGTGGCATCAAGGATACCTTCCTGGAGGAAAGTGAATGCCCGTCTCTGAGCACAGGAAGGGCCTGGATGGAATTAGGGGGAAAGACAGTGCCCATATGTGCAGACTCAGGACAGGTCACCTGACCCACTCCTCACCCCAACTCAGGCAGTGTCTGCATCCTCTCCTTCCCTCTGGCCCCAGGAGCAGAAATTAATGGAGGAGATAGTGTTTCCGCAGGAGGCTGCCCAGAAATATCAAATAGACCCTGAGGAGCAATTCAGGGCCTAGTTCTGGGCCCTGGAGCAGCTCAGCGAGAATGAGAGGTGAGGCCAAGCAGGTGTTGAGCGAGGGCAGGGGTGGACTCTCCGTGCTGGTCAGTGCACAGAACCTGTGTCCATGGCTCCCTGGTCCTCCCCAGACCTTGCTGGGTAGCAACTCCTGGGGCTCCTGACACTGGGAGGGACACCTGAGTTGTGGCTCCTGGGAACTCACAGGTGCAACTCTGTCCTGCAGTTACATATGGTCTTGCCAGTGGAACACTCAGACTTTTATTTTGAGACAAACGGAAGTCATTGAATGATTGACAGCAGAAGTGGAAATGATTTTTAACATGAGCTCATTTTTATGGCCTTTGACCTCATGGAAAACATGTTTGGGTACAAAATCTCTCATTTTGGAAACTCTTAAGTTTTAGCTAAAAGTTTAATGATGTCAGGAAATACAAAATATTCTTTTTAAGGGTAACACAGCAAATACCTTATATTTTCCTGGATATGTGTAATGGCCAGCAATGAAATTCTACATGAAAACCAGAAAAAACTATGAGAACCAAAACAATTTAGGAAGTTGTGACTTTTTTCATGACTTTAATATAAATCTTTTTCTTCAGCTATGTTAGTACGTGATTTAAAAGAGGAGAAAAACATAAAGAAAACAGCATAGCAAGAAGCTTAAAGAATGGACAAGATGACATGGAATGGAGTGGAAATAGAAATAAATATAAATCGTCAGCAGAGAGCCAGGCAATTGAGTGTCCTAAGACTGTGCTGAGAAATGAATAAAGCGGAATACTCGAGAAAACATGTGTGAGGGTGAAGAAGGGAACAAACCTGAGATATTTGTGTGTCTGAATTTTATTGCATTAATGTTCTGTGATACAATTAGTTGAGTGTATCTGCTTCTGACCCAGTGTCTTGCCACAATGCAATTTGATTGTAGGCATGGATTTATTTTTATAAATACAATTTGGTTCAGAAAAAAATTAAAACAACTGCCCACTTTTAGGCAAAACCAACCCCGGTGCTCCTTTCCAGAGGATTATACTGGACACACATATTTATTCCCACCTTCACTACTCAAATACATCCATAATTTATATCTTGAGACCAATTTCTTCACCTTTACAATAAAGCAATTGGACTAGGTACAATTTTTTCTTTTTCAAAAAAAGTAGATTTTTCTTATTGCACAAATATTTCATGGGTATAGGTGGAAAAGAGAAAAGTTTAAAATAAGCGATCATTCACACACTATGTTGGAAATCATTATACATATTTTTATATGTATCCTTTCAGATATGCTCACTGTATATATAAATATATACTTACCTATATTTATAAACCATTTTATGTTATATCACTCTTTGATAACGTATTCTATTAATATAAAAATATTTCTGGAATATTATACCTTCTAGTATCTTTTGTCCTGCTCCATCATAAATCATATCATTTGGCTGTAGT
The DNA here is from genome assembly GCF_000412655.1 of Myotis brandtii. Lineage (NCBI taxonomy): Eukaryota > Metazoa > Chordata > Mammalia > Chiroptera > Vespertilionidae > Myotis > Myotis brandtii. The sequence continues at coordinate 18,028 of NW_005361713.1, read as the reverse complement.
TAATGGATGTGAAATTATTTTGTTTTCTGCTTTATGAGCAATTCTATGATGATCATCATTGTATAGGTACCTCTAAACATTTATTCAATTCGTTTTGAATCAATTCCTGCAAATAAAATTAGTTTCAAAAGTTGCACATATTCTAAATTTTAGTATGTATGAATTTTGAATCACTTGATTGAATTTCCTTGGAGTTTCAATTGGCATCTCATGAGATTTGTAGACTCATTCCCTGGCTCCTTTATCACGTATGTATTAAGTGCCTCCTATGGGCCAGGCACTAGAAACGCAGTGCTCAATCCAAAGAGCTTGTCATGATGGCATGTTTGCATGAAAGAGTCAAGCCAGCCAGCACATGCATAATGCGAAATCAGGATGTGCTGCGTGCTCTGAACTAAAGGTAAAACAGAGAAAAAGACAAATGGTGAGGAGGTAATGTTGTGTGTAGGATGATATGAAGGTTTGTGGGATCAAGGTGGGTTGAGGCTGCTTTGGGAATATGCATAGATAACTAGCAAAATATAAATATCCCAGCTGAGCCCTCATTTTGGGCTCTGGTTCCAAAGTGTTCTCAGTGACTCTGGATCTTTTTTTTTAAGCTTGTATTTACAAGTAAAATAATTGATATTTTTGTGTAATATAAGTTTATTTCTTGAGGAATAAGAATGGTAGTATTTCCATTTTACATATAGTGCTGCTTATTCAGTAGCATTTAAAATTAAATTTTGGATGATGCTCTACGTCACTAATCAAGGGGGAAATAGTACAATTCAGAACCAGAATATATCGCTTCCCACTGCCAAAATGGCTGTTATCAAAAAGACAAGAAGTAACAAGTATTGGTGAGGATGTGGGGAAAAAAAAGGAACCCTTGTGCACTGTTGGTAGGATTGTAAATTGGTGCACCCACTATGGAAAATAGTATGGAAGTCCCTCAAAAAAATTAAAACTAGAACTAGTATATGACCCTGCAATTTCACTTATGATTACTTGAAGAAACCCAAAACACTAATTCAAGAGGATATGTGTACCTCTGTGTTTCTTGCAACATTACGTAGAATAGTACAGATATGGAAGCAACGTAAGTGTCCATCAACAGATAATTCGATAAAGAGGATGTGGTACATATATACTGTAGAGTGTAGAGTATGTTCTATATATCTAAAAGCCCAGTGACCTGAACGGTGAATGACCAGAACAACCAGTGGCTATGACGCATACTGCGGCAGCCAACCAGCTTGATCCCGGCCCTGATCGACCCCTGCCCACCTCTGGCAGGCCCCTAATGGGCTCCCAACACCCCGATCGGGGGCAGGGCTGGTCAGCTAACCACCTGCAGCCCCTCCCTCGGCCGAATCGGCCCGATGGGCCCTTATAGGGACAGGTGGGCTGGACCCTGCTCCGTGCACAAATTCATGCACCAGGCCTTGAATCCAGTCATCAAAAAGAATGAAAGCTTCACATTTGCAACAACATAGATGGTCTTCTAAGGCATGATGCTAAGTGAATTAAGTTGGACAGAGAAAGACAAATACCATGTGATCTGGCTTATATGTGGAATTAAAAAACCAAGTAACCTCATAGACACAGAGGACAGATTAGTGGCTGCCAGGGATGGGGGATGCTAAAAGTGGATAAAGCAAGTGAAAAGCTAAAAAGGGAACACCATATGGTGCATTACTGAGCAACACCAGAAAAGCTTACTATTGGCTAGTGATTGGTGACAACCAGCAAAAAAAACAACAAAACACACCTTTTTTAAAGAAGAAAAACAAGCTCAAATCGGATGTCAGCTACATGTATTGTGAAACTAAACAAAGCCAGACCTCAGGTTCTAAAGGTTATGGGCCAGGTAATGGACAATTTATACCCAGGGTTTTCCCTCTCTCCTAGAGACAGAGACCACCTTGTGAATGTGGATTCTAATTAAGGGACCTTGCCAAGTGGTGACTTTTTAAAGGGAACACCAGAAACTTGGATTAGCTGAACATCATGTGAAGTATTGAGCCAGTGGGTGTGGGTCTGTGATAGTAGTTATATGTCTCCATAGTCTAATAGCTTGAAAGATGTGGTATATATTGTGGGCCTCGTGGCAAACCAGAGAGCCCACAGTTCTTCCATGGATGGTCGTACACCGTCCTTTCATTTCTCTAAGGCAAATTTATTCATCTGTGTAGTGTGGGCAGGACAGTAGGGGAGCAGGTCCCTCAATGGGCCCCAGTCGCCTTTGACAGTTGACAGTGGGATAAAGTTCTGAGCAGGAAGGCCCTTGAATGGTTGAACTTGCTCATTTCTCTGTTTCTCTCTCAGGTACACAAGGCTTCCTGAGCTCAAGTGCTGTGGGTGGGATTGGAGCTCATCCCATCACATGTGTCACTCAGGGGACTTAAGCACCAGCTACCACCTCATCAGTCATGTGCAGGGACTTTCAGGAGCAATTTAACTGGATGGGGTTTTTGCATCACCATGAGCTCTGCAACTACTGTACACAGGGACTCCGCTGTGCTTCCATTTATTTCTTGTGAGGAGTGTTTTAGTCTACAGTATAAAGTGACTTTGTCCATTTAAAAGGACCTGGTATGAGCTTATAAACTGAACTGGTTCATACTGTTTCATCTATGTTTTTATGTCTTAGGTAGCCCGTGAAAAAGGTGAATTAAGCTGTGGTTGTTTCTGAAACATTTTGAAGCCTGTAGAATTCCTAACCCAGCATAGAAAGTTGGCTATAAATTCCTTCCAAGTGGGTAACTTTGTAGAAATTTAGTTTTTAGAATCTAGTATGTATGTTATGTTGGCATTTCAATAACTTGGGGGGAGAGGAATTTGATTTTAATTATTATTGATTTCCTAGTCCTTTAGGGCAGTGGTTCTCATCCTGTGGGTTGCTAACCTGTGGGTCGCGACCCCTTTGGGGGTCGAACGCCCCTTTCACAGGGGTCACCTAAGACCATCGGAAAACACATATATAATTACATATTGTTTTTTTTTATTAATCTCTATGCTTTCATTATGTTCAATTTGTAACGATGAAAATACATCCTGCATATCAGATATTTACATTAAGATTAATAACAGTAGCAAAATTACAGTTATGAAGTAGCAACAAAAATAATTGTATAGTTGGGGGTCACCACCACATGAGGAACTGTACTAAAGGGTCACGGCATTAGGAAGGTTGAGAACCACTGCTTTAGGGAATGTGTGAAAGCAGCATGTACAGTCTCATGCTAGTGAGGGAAATGACATAGAAAAGAGATTTTTTTTTCAGAGAGAAGGAGAGAGAGAAACATCAATGATGAGAAAGGACCATCAATCAACCATTGATCAACCACCTCCTGCATTACCCTCTCTGGGGATCAATCATGTGCCCTGACCGGAATTGAACTATGATCTCCTGGTTCATGGATCAAAGCTCAACCACTGAACCACACCAGCTGGGCTGAAGAGATGTTTGAGAGATGTTTGTACCACTGTCTGTTGAAAATGTTCTTCAGTGATTTGCTATGGATTAGCAATCGTCATGGTGCTGAACCAGTCCAGTTTCCTCCAAATGGAGCGAAAGGTGGGTCTTGGTCCCAGCTCCTCTGTGACTCTGCCTTTCCTCTGTAGGTGGGACGTTGACATAGGTGTGGCAGCCTGTGGGAACCATGCTAGAGCCACCAGATGCTCAAGGCTAATTAGAGTGTGAAAGGCCCTCTCTACAGTACGCCGGATGGCCAAGGCCACTCTGAGAGTAGGAATCTTCATCAGGGTGTCCAAGGATTATATGTGCACAACAAGGTCACTATTTAGAATGAAGCCTCTCAGTAGAATCATACATACTACTGAGTAGCTAGAGGCGAGAGAGAGAGGAGACAGAGGCTAGAGGGAGAGGCTACTGGGACTACTGAGGTTAGGGAGCTCAGGTACTGCTGCTATGTGAGGCACTAGCTCTAGAGGCAGCGTGGGGTTACTAGGTGAGGCTGTAGGTTCAGAGGCTGCTACTGCTTTTTGGGAAAGATGTATTTGTTAACTAGTTGGAGTGTGACTTTCTACCTATATGCAACTGTTGTGAAGAACTGCTTTGCCTGATGGCTCCCAGAATAAAGACTCATTCTTATATACCCACAACTTCTCATGGTTTCCCTGTCTACCACCCAGTGACCAAGGAGGTCCAGCCCCTGGCAGAGAGTCTTGGACCTAACAGTTAGTGTAATAGGGCAAGATCAGGACCTGTACTCCCACACTTGGACCAGCAGGCAGGATGGAGTAGTGAGAGCTTCCAACACTTAGTCCAGCGAGCAGGGTTCAGAATATGTACACTTAGAGCAGTTACACTCTGACACAGCCACTGTATGCAAATTTAAAACTGAACACCGATAGGTACACTGCAGCAAATATTAATAGAAGATTAGTATCTTCAATATCAAAAGAGCCCACAAAAATTACGAAGACAATTTAAAGTCTAAAATGAGCACACACACAGAAATCTAAGTCTAGGATATAAATGGGAAATTCACAGAGAGATACAGTTGGGCTGTCAGGAAGAGGATGAGGAAGATCCCAGATTTGCATAAAATTCAGGGCTCTAGGCCCTGTGTCTGTATCACTGGGTCTCCAAGACCCAGTTTCCCCCAATTTTAGAATGGGGGATTATGATAGTTTCTAACCTCCAAAGGTTTAAAACAGGTGATGACCCCCTGAAGCACCCACCTCCACCTTTGCTGGTACCACAGGTCGGAGGGGACCTGATTTCATGGACGTGGCTTAGTCATTTCTTGCTGTGGAGCCATATCCCCACTGGCCTGGTGACACTACACATTCGTGACTGTCTGACAGCTTCTGCAGTCGGGAGCAGGGCATGGTGTAAGCGATCCCTCTGAATCGGGACTCATGAGACCAAGGATTTGGCTGAGACTGTGGTCTCCCCTGAGTGTCTAGGAGGAAAGGAGATGCTTCCAATCTCAGCCCGGTTGTGGGCAGAATTCGGTTTCCTGCAGGTGTAAGACTGAGGGGTGGATTTCTTGTGGCCGTGGCTGCAGGCGTCCTCAGCTCCGAGAGGCCACAGGGAGCTTCAGGGGCCTCCCCAGCCCAGCCACTTGGTGCTGCACAGCCCACAGAGCAGAGGGCCAGCAACTCCAGCAGAATGGGCGTTGCAGTCTGTGTGAGGGAACCCGTCATTGTGTCAGTGCCACCACAGTGGACATGCGCTCTCCTGCTGTCTTCAGATGAACTCATGGACGGGGTTCGATGGGGTCAGGATAAGCGGGGTGGGTGGCAGGGTCTCTTCCCAGGAGCCACCATTTGGGGTTGAGTGACAGTGTGTGTGTGAGGAGGGTGTGGGCACGAGGTGCCTGTGGACTTAGAAACTTGAGAGAAGTGGCCGCTGAATTGTCATTTGAATGATCTGACTGGGTGTGTCTCTGTCCCACAGCCTGACCATTCCCTGACCCAAGGCCCTGAAGGTCAGCAAGTGGAGCAGGGGCCCAGGACAGGAAGCACTTACTGGGCTTTTCCCCAAAGGCCTCGGCTGGGAGTCCAGCATCACCGTCCATGGAATGACCAGGGAGGAGGCACAGTCTCCTGAGAGCTGGGGCTGCATCTGTGATTCTTGGGGGCAGGAGTCCTGCAGCTGTGGGTGCGGGTTTGCGTTTCCTCCAGCTCCCACTCTAGCACCCAAACTAGCCGTCCCTGACCAGGCCACTCATGGACTTCCACCCTCTGCCCTGTGCACAGGTGCAGGCCCAGGTTCATGCAGCCCAGCCCAGGGCCCTGGGGGGCACCGCAGGGAAGTTCCCGTGCCCTTGGAGGAAATGGGTGAGAAGCTGCTGCCTCAGCTCCAGCCCCCAGGGATGTCGAGGACACGTCCTTCCCGATGGGTGTTGGTGTGACTCAGCTTCAGGGCAGCCCCAGGTCATCAGTTTCAATAAAAGTATTTGAGGTGAAATACACGTCACACAAAACTGACCATCTGAGTCGTTTTTACGTCTACAGTTCACTGGTATGATGTATATTCACACTGCTGTGTAACCATCCCCCCCACCATATTTGTCCTCCTGTGATGGGATCATTTCCCAAGCACAGTGCCCTCAAGATGCATGTGCTTGGTCCCAGCAGGTGTCAGAATCCTCCTCCTTCTGAGGCTAATACTGTGGGAGCAGGTGGTGTTATGGGGGATGGAGAGAGGTGGCGGGGAGGCGGAGGGCTGGCAGCTCCCTGCCCTCAGCCCCTGTGGGCTCCTTCCTTGGAGGCTGAGGTTGTCCCTGCAGGGCTGCAGGTTCCCAGCACCACATACCCATCCAGGTCTGGTGCCAGGAACACACCTCCAGCTGCTCCTGGGTGTGAGGTCCTCGTCCTGGCCCCTCAGACAGCCCTGCCGCTTTCACTCAGGTGGTTTCAATACTGGGCACATGTCTAATTTTATACAAAAGTTGAATTTCTAGCATCCAAAGGAGCCATTCAAATACCTCAGCCCAGGGCCTTCCATGCGGCAGGAGCAGCCAGTGATATGGACCCTGAGAGTGTCCTCCTGGCCTCTGCCTGTTCCACCTGAGCCTCCTGGGCAGTGTCTGCTCCCCTTCTTGGCTTCCAGGCCCAGGGCAGGGGCAGGTTCTGTCCTCAGCTCAGTGCTCCTGCTTTTCCCTGGAGAAGGCTTGGCTGAGCCTGAGGGCCACCTCCACCCCCACCCAGGAGGTTCCATCTTTCTCCAGAAGTCCCAGGACCCTGAGAAGTTTGGGTCTCGAACCATGAGTAAATCCACACAGACAGGAAAGAGGGGACTTGTCCAGGCCTTCCATAGAGGCACTCATTCTACTATTCATCCTGTTATGCAGGGCTTCCTACCATTGTCCAGGTGCTAGTCCCCACCCTTAGGCACTTACAGACACTGGAAGGAGGTGTTTAAGTGGGTTTAGAACATGTAGACAGCCCCCTTGTGATATGCCAAGTGTTCCCTCCATTTTTCAAACATTAACTTTTTAACACTCTCCATAACCTCAGAGAGCATAGGTTGTTTATTATTGCTGAGTGTCCAGTGGGAAAACTGAGGCACAAATACCATTGCTCTCAAACTTTGCACCTTAAAGTACAAATATTAACACCACACAGGTTCTGTGGAGCAGGCCTCTGGGCACCATTGGTTAGGTGCCTCAAGGTGTCTGTGAAGCAGGAGATGTGTTTTCACTGAGGCTCGACTGGGGATAGATTTGCCTCCCAAGGTCACTCGTGTGGTTTTTGTCAGGATGCAGTTTGAACTGAGAGCCTGAGTTCCTGCCTGTTGGCCTGGGCACTTTCTCAGTTCTCTCCTGTGGGGTCTCTACATAGGGAAGCTCAAAACATTGGTGCTTGTTCTCCTTGTTCCACAGATAAGACAGACAGACAGACAGAGACACAGACACAGAGAGAAAGTGAAATCAGGAGGAGAGGAAGGGACATCAAGGATGAGAGTACCAGCCCTAACCGGTTTGACTCAGTGGATAGATCGCCAGCCTGCAGACTGAAGGGTCCCAGGTTCGATTCCAGTCAAGGGCATGTACCTTGGTTGTGGGCACATTCCCAGTAGGAGGTGTGCAGGAGGCAGCTGATCGATGTTTCTCTCTCATTGATGTTTCTAACTCTCTATCCCTCTCCCTTCCTTTCTGTAAAAAATCAATAAAATTTATATATATAAAAAGAATGAAAGTACCAGAGAATGACTCTATGTTGTTCAGAAGCCAGTTACTGAGCACTCAGCGGACACACAAGGATGTTCACACCAGGAGGCTGGACTCACTCAAAGCCACTGTGAAAGCTCCCACCACATGGACCCACATGAGGCACTGGGTCTGATGCTAAGTTTAACAGAGACCACTGTGAGGTTTTAGGCCAGTGAGTGACAACATCTGAATTTCCTGTGATTTCAAACCCTTAAAGGTGCAGACTTGAAAATGAGGCCAAATGAGCAGTGACTTCCCTAAGATGACACGCTGGACTCCAGGCCTGTTTTGTCTAGTGTTCCATGCTGTGTCCCACTCATTCTTGTCACTCGTTCACCTCTACCTTTGTGTATCAGATTCATGGGACACCAATCTACAGGTGTTAGGGGCCCTGTCGCATCTACACCTGCTGACTTCCTGTGGAAATGGTGTCGAGCATCACCCTCATTGGGCAGGTTGGGAGCCTGGGCCGGCCCTTAGAGGCACAGAGGTTTCCACAAGACACAGAACTAGTAAGAAAGAAGAGGTATGAATGCAGCTTTCTCCCCCAAGCAGGGGGCATGGTACATTCCCAGGGAGCTGGGGAGCTGTGTTGGATATTGGTGTACAGGTATGGAGACAACATGGGCATAGAGGGTGAGAGGTCACCAACCAGAGGAGGCTTAGGGTGACTCTGATTGGAGGAAGGCCCAGGTCATGGAACCTTCAAGGGGTGACCTCACTTCCTTTGTGACAGATCCTTAACAGAAATTGGAACCGTGGTAACCAGGTACCCACATTCTAGAGACAACTGCCTTTCCCGCTCACTTGAGTAGAGAGGGTGAAGAGACTAGGATGTTTCTGTGTTGTTTCCCGTCCTTGCGAGGCTCTGGGCAGAAGAGAGCCCAGAGTGAGATATGTGTCTGTGGCCGTAGAAATCCAAATGAGCCCCACCGCCGACTACCATCAACCTCTGGCAGGAAGACCCGTCGGGTTACTGTGGGCATCCCAGGGAAGGAATATCCAAGCCAGGCCATAAAGTGGGTCCGAGCTGGGAAGGCCCACACTTCTTACTCCTCATGCCGGGTATGTGTTTGTTGGGGGTGGTAAGGGACAGCGTGGGATGAGGGACACACATCCTGGGCAGGAGCAGGTTGGTAGGTGTCAGAAGCCTGGAGGCTCTGTCATGTTCATTACCCAGGTCATGGTTCATAGGAAGGGAAGCTGAATGCTGGGGACTGAGCTCCACTATCCACTTGTTAATCAGGGATTCTTACTAGGTCATCTTCTTCCCTCCCTGCCTGGAGGTCTTTGCAGATGCCCCTCTCTGCCTGATCTGGGGAGCAGAATGGGTGGTGGGCATCTCCCCCGCTGGTAATGCCCGGGCCCCTGATGCCTCCTGGCCCGGTAGCGGGCTCTGTCTTTGCAGAGCTCCAGCCATGATGTCGTAGAGGAGCGGGTTAACAGGTTCATTGATGCCAGCAACGGGTACAGAGGACAAGTGGACCAGACCAGGAAATCCATCCATTGCCAAACTGAGGTGAGAACCTGCCCACACCCAGGACCCTGAGATGACTGGGGTGGGACCAGAACTCAGACTCAAATCTGGGGCCTCAAAGTTTTCACAGGCCCACTCTCAAAGGAATCTGTTCCTCCAATCCTCCCGACCAGTTCCCTGGTAGGGTGGAAAAGCAGTCTTCGTGTGTTTGTTGGGATCATAGGAAAACATTTTTGTTATCTTTGCATTTTTCTCATTTCAAATGTTTAACTCCCTGCCCCAAGTATCCTGTGGACCAATCCCAGCTCAACTGTCCTTGTAGACTTTCTCCAAACCTTATACATCATCCCACTTAATAGTGCTGTGTATTTAAAGAAAATGGGAAGGGATTAAAGTATTGGATATATTTCTCTACAACCTCACATCCCATAGAACACGGCCAACCATTGAAATGTGGCCCGGTCAGGAGCTGTGGCCCTACCCATCTCCATATCATCCCATTGAGGACGTTGTTTTCCTCAGTGATTCAGGCTTTCACTGTTGTTAGACCTTGACGTGAATCAGTTCTTGCTACTTCAGCAGGGCTGCTGGAACTTCCTCACTGTGTCCTAATAGACTGTATGATTGTGCTAGGTCAGCCATTACACAGGAACACAGATGTGGTGGAAGGTTCCTGACACTTCCTGGCTCAGTACCCGCTCTATCTTTGCAGAACTCTGAGGAGGACATCACGGAGGTGGTGACCCATGGGCCCGGCTACACCACCAACCAGGTCAGGGTGCAGGTGAAGCAGGCTGACGACACCGTCCAGTATCTGTCTGAGGTGAGAGCTGGCCCAGGGTGGTCTCCACACGCAGGACCCCAAGATGGCCAGGGCCTGCCGAGAATCCAGACTTCAATCTGCAAACTCCCCCAGGGCCCTCCCAGGGCTTTTCCACTAGCGTGTCCACAGTCCCATGACAAAGCAATCTGGACCTCCACTGCCCCCACCAGCTACACGAGAGAATGGAAAGACACTCCTCACATATTTGTGGGAATTTTAAAGAAAAAATATGTTGTTTAACTCACAGTAGGCCAGGAGCACATTTGGATTTTGTTATTTTGTTGTTGCAACTACCCGCCCCAGGTCTCCTGTAGAGCAGTCAGCTCCACTGTCCTCGCAGACCTTCTCTGAGCCTCACTCATCATCACACTTGACTGGTTGGTTTGTCAAAAAGATGGGAGGAAGCAAAGTACTGGATACTTTTCTCTGCAATTTGTCATCTCACAGAGCAGGGCAAACCACCCTAGGCCCACTGGGCCAGGAGCTGTGGACTACTCACCTCCATATCATCCCATAAAAGACGCAGTCTTCCTCAGGGACGCAGCCTTTCAGGGTTGTTGACCGTGACATGCTGCACCTCTGCTGCTAGTTCAGCAGGGCTGCCGGAACATCCTCACTGTGTCCTAACAGACTGTCTCAGTTTGCCAGGGCTGCCATGGGGTAGAGCCGCAGATTGGGGTGGAAGGTTCCTGAAGCCTCCTGGCCCGGTACCGGGCTCTGTCTTTGTAGAGCTCCAACCAGGACATCACTGAAGGGCTGGTCAACGGGTTCAACTACTCGACCTTCCTCGACCCAGGGAAGGTGCATCAGGCCACAGATACCATCCAGGGCTGGACTCAGGTGAGAACTGGCCTTGAGGGTCTCTACACCCACAAACCTGAGTCAACTTGGCAGTGCCCAGAACCAAGACTCAAATCTGGGGACCCTGGATGCTCTCCCATGGCCCCTAGGGTGTGCCTCAGCCCCATGACAGAGGAATCCGGGCCTCCACTCTTCCCTCCAGTTACATGGGAGAGTAGAAAGACGCTCCTCATATATTTGTGGAAATATTAGAGTGAAATAATATTGTTTTATTCATAGTAGACCAGGAGCACTTTTGCCTATCGCTGTTTTTGTTGTTTAAACTACTCTTGCCAGTATCCTGTGGAGCAGTCAGCTCCACTGTCCTTGCAGACCTAGTCCAATAGCGGAGGTCGTTTGGCCAGTGCACATGGACATGGGTCTGATGCAGTTCAGCTACCACATCAGCAGTGCTGCCCGGAACACTGATGTGTGTCGGAATGGACTGTGTTAGGTTGCTTGCTCAGGCTGCCGTAACATAGGACCACACTGGGTGGTGTTAACAGCAGACATTCATTTTCTCACAATTCCGGAGGCTAGAAGTGAGAGGTGGTGCTGTCAGCGGGGCTGGTTTCTCCTGAGGGGGTCGCTCCTCAGCTTGTAATGGCTGTCTTCTCTCTGTGTGTCACATGGACTCCCCTCTGCACTGCCATGTGTCCTCCCCTCCTCTTCTCAGGACACTGGTCAGATTAGATAAAGACCCACACCACTGATTTCACTTCACCTTAATGACTTGCTTAAAGACTAAAACTCAAATGCAGACACATAATGAAGTTCTAGGGGTTGCAAAGTCATGGAATTGGGGGTCACAATTCAGATCACAACATGTACCACCCCCCCTGGAGATGGACGCCCACTGCTGGTGGAAGAATGTGCAAATGTAAAATGTAACAGATACAGGCATATTCCAAACCCAAAGGGCTGTAGCAGGGACGGTGCCAACAGCAGTTTCTGATGATGGCTGCTGCCTTGCTCCCAGCCTGGCTCGGGGTTTTCTCACTCATTGAAATTTTCACCTGTCTGACGTCAGGCTGTCCAAGGCAATCACAGTGTTCCTTCATTGGCAATTGCCTCACAGGGACACTGAGTCACCTGTCACTTTACACTCACCACATGGATTTTCTCCCTCTCGAGTCCTCTGCTCATATTCTTGCCTGTTGATCACATTTCTCCAGTCTGGAGTCTGCAGGCATTTGCTGCTTTGCAGAATCTGGGATCTCCACAATGAGGGTCTTAAAATGCCCTTTAATGTAAAAGGATGAAACAAAAGTGTCTTTTTTGAGGTCAGTGGTTTTCATAGGCCATGTTTACCATGTTCACTGTCCCCACACAGGGATGGACAAGGTTCCCACACCCTTTGCATCCATGTCAGGAGCAGATCAGTCTCAGGTAGCTGAGACAGAATGTCATCCAGGACAGTGCACAATTCTGACGTGCATGACCTTGAGAAGACATGTGACATCACTAAGCCTCTGTGCTCTCATCTCTATAATGGGGGTGTTTCTTGAGGCCTCACGGGGACAATGCTCATCATACAAACTATTAATACAAGGAGGTGTGTTGTTCCTCAGCTAAAACACACAAACAAAAAGTACCCAGAAGGTAACAATTGTATGAACATCCCCCACCCTCCAAACTAAAGTGGAACTCTGAAAACCTAGGTTACAGTGATGGCGAACCTTTTGAGCTCAGCTTGTCAGCATTTTGAAAAACCCTAACTTAACTCTGGTGCCATGTCACATATAGAAATTTTTTGATATTTGCAAACATAGTAAAACAAAGACTTATATTTTTGATATTTATTTTATATATTTAAATGCCATTTAACAAAGAAAAATCAACCAAAAAAATGAGTTCACGTGTCACCTCTGACACGCGTGTCATAGGTTCGCCATCACTGCCCTATGACTACTGTGGACCCAGCACTGCCCCCCCTAAGGCTCCTGGAGAAGTGGGCGATGAGTGTGCACACGGGGGGGTCACATGACCAAGAGCAGCGCCCCGAAAGGAGACACCCTGTGCTTAGCTCTCACTCAGCTTGGTCCGTACCCAGACAGTCGTGGGGCAGGGAGAGGTTTGATGGCTTTGAAGGGAACCGCTCAGGGCTCAGACGAAATGACTGCATACATTTCTTAGGATGAAGATTTTTATTCCCTTTCAAATTCCTTTATTTTGTATTTTTCAGACTTTTCATTAGCTTTTGTTTTTGGAATAAATAATAGATGCACAGCCCAGCCCGGCATGGCCAATGGTTGAATGTTGACCTATGAATCAGGAGGTCACGGTTCGATTCCCGTTTGGGGCATATGCCTGGGTTGCGGGCTAGATCCCCAGTGTGGGGCGTACGGGGGCAGCCAATCAACGATTCTCTCTCATCATTGATGTTTCTCTCTCTCCCTCTCCCTTCCTCTCT
>NW_005361713.1:0-2274 GCF_000412655.1 Myotis brandtii | reverse complement strand
ATGTGGCCACCTGTGTGATCACCACCTGCCTTGGGGACCCAAGCATGATGGCCCAGGACAGGGCCAAAGTGGTGGAGCACTGGATTAAGGTGGCCAAGGTCTGTGAGGGGAGGCCCAGCAGCGTCCCTATGCGGAGACTTGAGAAATTCCTCTGCTGCTTGGTCAGCTCTCAGGACTGAGGCCTGAGGTCTGAGCCCCAGCACAGCCTCCAGGTCCTCTCTGCCAGGGATTCGTGGACCATGATGCATAGGTCCCGGTGTTGGGAGGCTCACTTCCTACCTGACTCCTTCCTTGGGTTGAGCTGGGATCCTCCTCGCTCTGAGAGTTGGTCTTTGGGTGCTAAACGTGCCCTCCCTGAGCATCTGTCCCACCAGGAGGGGGTGTCATTCGAGGGGGATTGAAGCACCAGCTGCAGCTCCCACCTCACAGCCCATGTCTCCCCTTCCCCAGGAGTGCAGAATCCTAAGAAATTTCTCCTCCCTGCATGCCATCCTGGCTGCTCTGGAGAGCGTGGCTGTCCATCGAATGAAAAAAACATGGGGGAAAGTTTCCAGGTGCGTAGGCCTCTCCATCAGAGGAGGCATGGGGAGGTGTCACCCAAATGTCTCCCAATGTCCCCTCACCTCCTGGGAGGCAGCCAACCATGGGGACAGGCACTGGGCTGGTGGGCGGGGTGTCTAAGGCTCCCTGGGACCTCAGGCCACTACCTCTGCTTCAGGAGTCAGTTTCCTTCATTGTCAGAGACGGCATTGAGCCAAATGGGAGATTCTCAGCACCTGAACCGTATGCCCAGTTCAAATCCAAACTGGTTAAAACAGCTGCTCCATAGACATGGAGAGGGGCCAATTACCAGTATGAGAGCCCTGCCCCAGTCTCAAGGAGACCTGCTGCTCAGAAGGAACCCCGAGGCAGTTTGAAACATAACATTGTCAACAAGAATTTTCCTTTAATCAGTCTCCCCCATCTTTCCTAAACATGTCTTTCCTCTTTCCCTCCACTCAGGAAGCGGGCACTTACAATGAAAAAACTGTGCGTGCAAGAAAAACAACTCACTGAGCAGGGAACAGTTCATCAAGGTAGAGGGAGCCAAGAGGTCTGCAGAGAGGAGGGCATGAGGGAAGGGGGGACTGCACAGGATGCGGCTGTGATTTGGTCACTTGAAGATTCTCTGAAAATGTTCACTTTCTTGGTCCCAATTACCCGGAAGAGGGATGTGTTTGGTCCTTGGGCAGGTAGGGTTCGGGGGGCACTTTCAAGGGCAGGAGGCCCCGGTCATGGCACACAGGGTGGTACACAGGCTGTTCCAGGACGGGGTGCAGAGCTGGCACATTGAGCGGGTCTCTGGCTTCCATGCTGGTTCCTCCCAATTGCACTTCGCTTCTTCCAGGCTGTAGGGTGAATGGGTGGGTGGGGGAGGTTTCTTCCCCAAACCAGCCCAGCCTGTCCTCAGGATGCCAGGGCCCTGCTCCCACTTCTGTCTTCTCCACACCTCTAAGGGGAGCTCCCTTCCTGCCCAGGATGGGCCCTGCATGGGATTGCCACGGAAAGGGGAACAAAAGGGCTGCTTGGCCTCGGGTCCTACTGTCTGACCAGAGACAAGAGGGGTGTGCTCTCTGAGACTTCCCACTGCGCCCCTAGAGCACTCGCTGCCAGTCAGTCTCCTTGTGATTGACATGGAGGGGTGACCACCCATGCTACAGGCCTCACAGGGTGGTCAGGAGTTCAAGACAGAACAGGACAGTGCAGAGCTCCCTGCCCTGTGCCACCTGGAGGGCTGAGGGTGAGAACCATGGTGACAGGAATGACACTGAGTCCTCAGGAGAACCTGTGAGCTCGGTGGAGGTCTCCCACTTTCCAGAGCAGGGAACGGGTCAGGGAGCCAGGCCCAGGCCTAAGGTCACACACAGCGAGTGAGCGTTGTAGCTGGGAGTCGTCCAGAATCAGAGCATGCTGGAGTCTGGGTGGCACTGGTACCAGCTGACTTGGGTCAGAGGGCCAGGGTGTGAGGTAAGGGGTGGTGGGGGAAGTGGGTGAGGTGAGCATGACCTCAATGACCCTGTCCTCCACCCTGGTGGAAGCAGCCTTCCAGGTATGCCTCTCTGATGGTCTATGTCCCTGGATCCAAGCCCAGGCTGCCCAAGAAGGTGAGTGAGCTTATCTGGGGGGTGATTAGGGTCATAGGAGGGGGCTCTGTACGCCCAGCTGGAGGCTTCCAAGTCAAGAGAGGGAGGCCTTCTTCCTCCAGCCCCACCTCCTGTGCCCACAGAACCTGAA
>NW_005361712.1:0-897 GCF_000412655.1 Myotis brandtii | reverse complement strand
CCACAGGAAGATAGTTCTGCACACAGGAAAGTGCATTACCCCCACAGGGAGAAGGGTTCCTTCAGAGGAAGTATTGTTTCCCCAAATGAAGTTCCCATTCCGATACAGGATGATGGGTCTGCATACAGGAAAGTGAATTTCCCACACAGGTATAAGGGTTCCTACACCGGAAAGGACAATTCCCCCATTGGAAGATGGACTCCTACACAGGAAGAGACATTTCCCCCACACAGAGAAGGGTACCCCCGCAGGAAGTTCTGTTTCCCTTCAACAAGTTGCGATTCCATCAGAGGATGATAGGTCCACTTGGAGGAAAGTGCATTTTCCCCAGTGGAAGACGGGTTTCCTGACAGGAAGTGCTTTTCCCCAACAGGAAAAGGCGTTCTCTCACAGGAAGTTTCAATTCCCCCACAGGAAGGTGAGCTTCCCTCACAGGAAGTTAGGTCCACACACAGTAAAATGCAATTTCCCCACAAGAAGAAGGGTTCCTACATCGGAGGGGACATTTTCCTCACAGGAAGAAGGTTTCCTACACCGGAAGAGACATTTCCCCCACAGAGAGAAGGGTTGCCCCACAGGAAGTTTTGTTTCCCCCAGGAATTTGCGATTCCATCACAGAAACATAGGTCTGCACACTGAAAGTGCATTTCCCCCACAGGGAGATGGGTTTCCTCACAGGAAGGGCATTTTCCCCACAGGAAAAGGAATTCCCCCACAGGAAGTTTTGAATCCGCCACAACAAGGTGCGATTACATAACAGGAAGATATGTACACACACAGGAAAGTGCATTTTCATACAGCAAGAGGCGTTCTTACACATGATGATGCGTAACCTTCACAGGAAGCTGTGAATCTTCAGTAAAAAATTGGTCCGCTCAGAAAAAATGCATTTCTCCC
>NW_005361711.1:4718-4999 GCF_000412655.1 Myotis brandtii | reverse complement strand
CCAGGGGCAGCCTCACGGGGTGAAGCTGTGCCTGCCGCACCCCCCTTCGGCCCTCTGACTCCTGCTCCTCGTTCTGTCCCTGGTTCTGGGGAGTCTCTCCTTCCCTCTGAGCTCTGGTGCTGGGACAGAGGGAGCATGAGGTGTGTCATGGGGTGTGGCTCCTTGTTCAGACCCTGCCCTGGGCTGGGACTGTGGGCGGGGCCTGTGCCTAAGGAGGAGGGGCCTGGGCCTAAGGAGGCGGGGCCTGGGCCTAAGGAGGAGGGGCCTGGGCCTAAGGAGGC
>NW_005361711.1:0-327 GCF_000412655.1 Myotis brandtii | reverse complement strand
GAGAGCGGTCCTCAAGGTCAGTGAGGAGCGGGGTGCACCCCTGGTGGGAGGACACCAGCTTCTTCTGGGGGCAGGGGGGGGCCCAGGAAGAGTCCCAGTCATTGCACAGCTGGAGGCGGGTCCGCAATTACAGAGAGTGTGTGTGTGTGTGTGTGTGTGTGCGTGTGAGAGTGTGTGTGAGAGTGAGTGTGCATGTGAGTGTGTGTCAGTGTGTATAAGTGTGTGTATGAGTGTGTCAGTGTGAGCGTGCGTGCGTGTGTGTCAGTGTGTGTATGAGTGTGAGAGTGTGTGAGTGTGTGTCAGTGTGAGTGTGTTTGAGTGTGTATA
>NW_005361710.1:0-206 GCF_000412655.1 Myotis brandtii | reverse complement strand
CAGCAGTGGTGGTACTACTCAGGGCCCAGCCTGGCCAGGGCTGGCCCTCCCTCAAGAGGACACACACACACACACACACACACACACACACACACGGGGTGCCTGCTCCAAGTCTCTGTGACCAGACTGTGGCTCACTGAGCCGTCAGTAGGACAACCCCTGAGGGCTTCTGGACTGTGAGAGGGGGCAAGCTGGGCTGAGGGACC
>NW_005361709.1:0-1087 GCF_000412655.1 Myotis brandtii | reverse complement strand
TACATTTATAATATTGATCATATATTAGGCCACAAAGTAAAGCCCAAATATTTCCAAAAAATAACTTGATCAAGGCTGCCCAGCTGCAAGGTAATGGAGATGGTAATTCAATCCAGATTCCCCTCTTTACTCTCCCAGTATCTCAAGATTCTCCAAGGACAACAAGGGAATAGTGATTCTCTTCCAAGTACTGTAATTTGATGATAAAAATTACAACTTGGCAAAATGCTGAGAACAGTGTAAGTAGTCAATAAATATTAGTTGAATGAATGAATAAACTAGTGAAAACATGAAACAAAAAAGGCTCACCAAGGAATTTTTGTATTTTATACAGAATATACTCAGAAACACCACCCTTTTCTAGGATATGTCTGAGACATCGTTGGAGAAGGCAGCTGTTTCTTTATAAAGCAAGGGATGTAACCAAGTTGTCATTAGATACCATTAGAGGAAGCATTAAGGCAAGGATATAAATGTGACTGAATTGCAGTAAATCTTCCCCAGGTTGATAGGGATTGAGAGGAGATGGAGGCCTAAAGCGCCATAATGGTCTTCACTTATTTTCCCTCAAAACTTTTTAAGCTTCCCTCGTGGTGACCAACCCCAGAGTAATGCACATTTAATTCAGCTTCTAATGCAGGGAAATCGATAGCATTGCACCACAGACAGTTTATTACACATACTCTGAAGTTTAACATATAAACAAATAAATAATAGATACAAACCATGGCACTTAAGAGTATAATTTGGGGGCTCATCTTTTCCTACAAATAAAAACACATATCTTATTAAATATTTCACTTTAAAAACAGTAAAATAATTTAAATATTTTTAAGTCATTTTATTGCTTAAAGTATTACAAAGAGTATTATATATGTCTTCTTTTTTTTCTCCCCTGATTTTCCCCTAGTCTCCCATACCATCCAGTGTCTTGCGTCCATTGATTATGCTTATATGCATGCATACAAGTCCTTCGGTTGATCTCTTTCCCACTCACCAAACCCTCCCCGACTTTCCTGCTGTAGTTTGACAGTCTGTTCGATATTGCTATGCCTCTGTATCTACTTTTGCTCATCAGTTTATAATG
>NW_005361708.1:0-805 GCF_000412655.1 Myotis brandtii | reverse complement strand
CGGCCCCTTTGGCTCTGCAGCCCTGACATCTGGCGCAGCAGCCCCCACATCAGTGAGGACAGCGGGCAGGCCTGGGGGATGTGCAGGCTGGGCACAGCCCGGGGGCGAACACACCCTTCCCCTCCCCTCGCCACCACCCGCAGGGTCAGCATCCTGTTCCCATTTTGAACACTGGGAAGCCCAGCTTCTGGCAGGGCCCACCTATGCCTATGGGCGTGAAGCTGCCATTGGAGATGCTGAGAGGAACTGACACCTGAGCTCCTGGGAGAGGAAGGCCTCCCTCTCCAAGCTGCTGCTCACACTTCAGGACACGGAATTGCCCACAGGTGAGCG
The DNA here is from genome assembly GCF_000412655.1 of Myotis brandtii. NCBI lineage: Eukaryota > Metazoa > Chordata > Mammalia > Chiroptera > Vespertilionidae > Myotis > Myotis brandtii. Next base: position 472 of record NW_005361708.1, on the reverse strand, counting down.
AGCGGGTTGCAAGTGCTTTTGGGAAATGAGGCTCCGTGCAACGAGGAGGGAGTATTCTGTGGCTTCAAGCACAGGGACTGGGGTTATGGGTGTAGCATGTGCTTCTCTGTTCAAAAGTGAACTGGCAGCCATGCAAGGTCAGGCCTCGAGCCCTCACATTTCTCAGGCTGGAATCAGACCACTTAACTGACTAAAATACATTTTTTTTTTTTTGTAAAAAAACAACAACACACTGTCAGACAAATATGTGAATTAGGACCAAAAGAGCCTTTCCTACAGGTCCTGAGAGGAGTGACTCTGTGATCTGAGGGGATAGTGGGAGGCGGGGAGAGTGGCTGTGTCAGCATCAGGGGGTTGAAGAAGCTTTGGGAGAGAGGCAGCCCCTCCTCCTACCACCGAAGCCCTGCCCACTGCATGCTCAGTGACACCCTTGGGTGTCACAGTGTGTGTGTGTGTGTGTGTGTGTGTGTGT
>NW_005361707.1:0-761 GCF_000412655.1 Myotis brandtii | reverse complement strand
AGAAACATCATAAGCATTTTACATATTGAAAGTCCTTTTGATCCCATTGTAATTAGCTAGTTATTGATAATAAGAAAGGAGCAAAAGGAAGGCCAGACATGATAAGCATGCCATTTGGCCAGCTTCACCAGGAAGCTGCCACTTTACACTCTCCAGGGAACCGCTGATCCATTCCCTGCGAATCACAGGGGAAGCAGGTCCAACAAAGGGGCAATAGATGCACATGCAGTAAAGGAGGGTTAACGTAGGGAAGGTGCCTGCCAGTCAAATCTGGTAACAGAGATCATTGACCAAAGGGGCAGAGCCACTGCAAGCCCATACAAATGTGAGAATACATAATCCCCCAAACAAAGAAGTTCACTCTCTAGGGTCATGGCTCTCTGGTTCCTCTCCTTTGCCCAATTTCTCTCCATAGTAACATGGCCCATGGTCATTGGGGCCCCACATGCAATGGACGGATGGACCGCAACTGAGAACACAAACTGAGCCAGCCTGATGCTTGTTTGGACTATGCCCTAACAGGGAGCAAAACTCGGGGAAAAGGCTTTGATCCTCACTCTGCTGAAAGCAAATGAGACTTCTTCCTTGGCAGGACAAAGGGAAGTGGGACCTCGGGAACTCAGGGGGTTAATTGCACAGAAATAAAGCTTTCTACAACAGCTCATCCGCCACGCAAGTCTCAGAAAATTTCTTTTCTCATGACATTGCAAGAAGCCCACATCCCCTGGCAGCAGGTGGAGATAAGGAGCGCTCCCCACCAA
>NW_005361706.1:0-518 GCF_000412655.1 Myotis brandtii | reverse complement strand
GCAGTGCCCAACGCCCTCGCCCAGTGGAACGACACCATCCCGAGCTGCGTGGGTAAGAAGGGTTCCTGGGCGGTGGCTGGGGCAGCGGCCCAGATGGAAGTGGCCTGGAGGAGGTGGCTGGGAGGAGGCGGCCAGGTGGAGGCAGCCGGGATGGAAGTGGCCGGTGGAGGCAGCCAGGAGGAGGCGGCCGGCCCCCTGCAGTGCGTTGAAGGGCTGTTTGTCCACGCTCTGCGGGCTCCGTCCATCCACCTTCCTGCAGACCTGGCTAAGGGGCAGTGTAGTTGTGGAAAGAACTGAGTAGCAGCCAACCCTGCAGGTTATTGTTCCATGAAACCACTTGTCAGATGGACACGAGGAAACACGTTTTCCTTCTCAATCCTTACTGAGTCCACCTTCAGCTCTCAAGCCATGAGTATGCCACATACTTTCATTTTGGGGGGAAATCATCATACATTGATTTGTGTAGTGCCCTTTTATTTATTTTTTTAAAAATATCTTTATTGATTTCAGAGAGGAAG
>NW_005361705.1:298-609 GCF_000412655.1 Myotis brandtii | reverse complement strand
TTCTTATTTTTTTTTTAATTTTTAATATTTATATTTACTTATTTTTTATTTTAAAATTCATGTTTCTTGAGAACATGAAGCATTTAACATTATTCTATATTCCTTACAGAGAGCTAAGCATGGTAAACATAGCAAATACTTAATACTTATGGGCTTCTATACAAACACTTTCCAACCAGGAATGTTTTAATAGGTAGTCTCCAAAAACTTGAACTGGAAAACCTAAAAGTAGAGTGCTCAGATTTCAGGCATCAGGTGCTATTAGCAGGATTTCTATCCCAATTAAACTCTAATTCTTAGCTCTCAACAGT
>NW_005361705.1:0-255 GCF_000412655.1 Myotis brandtii | reverse complement strand
GTTTTTTGTGATTCCAAAATAGAGATTTAGTTATTAAGAATTATTTAGTGTTTGCATAAAAATCACCAATTGTTCCTCATTGGGTTTTTAACACACATGAATTCTTTGGGGTCCCTCTATTCACCCCAACACTTTCAAAATACAGCTCTTGTTAGTGCCGGGGGGACAGTTAAGGCAGCAAGGTGTTTCCTTGGGTCTCGGCATCGGAAGGGCTCGTGGGTCTCCCCTCTGAGAGAACACACATGATAGGTAGTT
>NW_005361704.1:0-787 GCF_000412655.1 Myotis brandtii | reverse complement strand
ACTGAGCACAGAGTTAAATAACTTGTTCAAGGTCACATAGAAAGAGGCAAACCCTGTAGTCCAAGCATGTCAAACTCGCAGCCCGCGGGCCGCATGCCTTTGTTTGGTGGTCTGTGTTAGCCTTTGAGTTTGACATGCTTGCTGTAGTCTCACCCCAGACCTCATGTTCTTAAACTGTATTAGTCTGTCCTCAGTGGACATTCAATAAATGGTGAGGGGGTTGAGGTTTGTTTTCTTAACACTTCATATAAACACGAGTATGAACAGACTGGCTACTAGGCACTATATAAAGAGCATCAGGGCAATCAAATGGATTGGTTTCTTCCCAAGTTATTTCTACGAGGAAGCGATGCATGTACCTGTTAAGTGCAGCTGTCAGCCTGAACTCAGGATGCTTTTCTTCCTTCCAAGGACGCTGCTGCCTTTAGAAACCAGAATAAGATAAAAAGAAAAGGAGTTCAATCCACAAGAAGCAAAGCAGAGACTCAGACCGGGGCCTGAGAACCGACCTTTCCCCTCGCCTGGCTGTGCAACCTGAGGAGTCCCTGCAAAATGCCCGTGCTGCTCATCACGATGAAAATGAGGTCAGACTGGATGATCTCTCTGGCTCCTAGGATTTCTGATTTCTATGATCAAACTGCCCCCAATCCGTGAGAATGGGATTAGCTAGCTGGGCATAGAGTTTAAAAAGGTGTGGGGCAAACAAACGCCTTTGAAAACCTTTTTTAAAAATATTGTTTTATTGCTTTAACAGAGGAAGGGAGAGGGAGAGAAAGATAGAAACATC
>NW_005361703.1:0-837 GCF_000412655.1 Myotis brandtii | reverse complement strand
AAATGAAAATAAACACACAACAACCCAAAATCTCTGGAACACACCAAAACAGTCCTGAGAGGGAAATTCATAGCACTACAGGCCTACTTCAAAAAGCAAACAAAAAAAAATTAATAATAAACTATTTAACCCTACACCTTAAAAAACTAGAAAGATAACAACAAGAAAAGCCCGAGGAAGGAAATAATAAAGAGTAGAGCAGAAATAAATGACATAGAGACTAAAATAAATTATACAAAAAAATCAATGAAACCAAGAGCTGGTTCTTTGAAAGGATAAACAAAATTGATGAACTGTTAAACAGACTCATCAAAAAACAACGATAGAAGGCCCCAAAAAATAAAATCAGAAACGATATTGGAGAAGTTACCACTGACACCACAGAAATACAAAGGAGTGTAAGGAAATACTATAAATAACTACCATATTTTTCCATGTATAAGATGCTATTTATTTCTAAAATTGTTAGACTGAAAATTAAGGGGCATCTTATACACAGAAGTCAGCTGAGGAGGGAGCCACATAGCTGTCCATACCTTGTCAAACAGGCTTCCTCCAATCACAAGCCTTATTGTTACTGACGTCAGCTGATGTCATAATTGGAAGTGGAGGTGGAGGTGGAGAGTGGGTAGATGCAACAGGGACCCGAGCATTCTGAGCCCATAAAGATGTCAAAAATAAAACGATAAATACCAGTAAGTGATTGTCTTACTCTGCAAAATTCAAACTGAATATAATCAGCTGTGCAAAATAGCATGGAAATAGAGCTGCAGAGAGCCAATTTGGACCTCCTCCCATTGATGTATGATCAGACAGTGGAGAAAACAGGAAGAACAA
>NW_005361702.1:0-217 GCF_000412655.1 Myotis brandtii | reverse complement strand
AGCGACCATCACAACCAAACAGATGACCGAACAGGCTCCATGAGGCAACTAGGCCGGCAGGGGGGTTAGTGAGGGGCAACCAAACGACTGAGCAGCAGGCTGTGTGGGGTGACCAGGCCAGCGGGCAGGGGGGTCAGTTGGGGGCGACCAGGCTGGCAGAGGGTTAGTGAAGGGCGACCAAACGACCAAACAGCAGGCTGCATGGGGCAACCAGGCC
>NW_005361701.1:0-776 GCF_000412655.1 Myotis brandtii | reverse complement strand
GTGATTCATTGGACCACATGACTTCTTTCCAATGCTCGACTGTACAATCCTGGTGCGAATTGGAGAATTGGAGACATTTTATCTTGGTAACTGCAGACAGCAAAGGTGTTTGAGCAGGCCTTCAGCTTCCATATCCCATACGATGCAGTGTACAGCTAATTTGCCTACAAACGTCAGGTGGTCATAATAATCTGGCCACTCAGATTTATATATATCCCACGTTCAAAGGCTGTTAAATCGCATTGTTTACTCATATCTTCAGGGAAAAAAATCACTTCTACTGTCGTGGTAAACAACCTGCTTCCCTATTTATAATGGTCCGGCCCTCTAGCAACTTCAGCACAAAATTATAGCTAATTTGCCTACAAACATCAGGTGGTCATAATAATCTGGCCACTCGGTGTATGTTTCTCTGAAGGCGTTTTGAAAGAATAAAATGTCTGTGCTTGCATCATCTTTACTGAATACTGTCTGTCTTCCTTGGGAAACATTTCTTCTGTCTTAGCTGCTTCACGGCCCAGCTAAGCTGGGCTTCCTGCTGGAGTGACCACAGCAGGGAAGCTTGTCCTAGGAGACCACATGAGTGCAATGGGAGAGGCTCCCACCACTGCTGCTGTGCTCGCCAGCCATGAGCCTGGCTTCTGGCTGAGCGGCGCTCCCCCTGTGGGAGCGCACTGACCACGTGTGGGAAGCTTCTGCATTGAGCGTCTGCCTTCTAATGGTCGGTGCACATCATAGCGACTGGTCGTTCTACCGTTTGGTCAATTTGCATATTA
>NW_005361700.1:0-518 GCF_000412655.1 Myotis brandtii | reverse complement strand
GTGGGGTCAGTTGTTACTAAACCTCTTCTGATTCTGATTTTGTTTATTTTAGTCCTCTCTCTTTGTTTCCTTGTGAAGGCTAGAGGTGGTTCATCAGTCTTGTTTATCCTTTCAAAGAACCACCTCTTGGTTTTATAGATCTTTGGTACTTCTCCCTTCCTTCCTTCCTTCCTTCCTCCCTTCCCTCCCCCCTTCCTTCCTTCCTTTCTCTCTCTCTCTCTCTCTCTCTCTCTCTCTCTCTCTCTCTTTCTTTTTTGGTCTTTATGTCATTTATTTCCAATCTGGTCTTTATTATTTCCTTCCTTCTACTTATTCAAGGTTTTTCTTGTTCTCATTCTAATTCTTTAAGTTGTAAGGTTAGATAACATTAAAATTCTTTCTTGTAGTGCTATGAACTTCCCTCTCGGGACTGCTTTCACTGTGTTCCACAGATTTGGGTTGGGTTTTTTTTTTTTGTATTTTCACTGTCATTTGTTTTCAAGATGTTTTTTATTTCTTCTTTGATCTTTTTGGTAACC
>NW_005361699.1:0-267 GCF_000412655.1 Myotis brandtii | reverse complement strand
TGTTGTTAATCCTCACCCCAGGATATTTTTTCCATTGTTATTTTAGAGAGGGAAGAAGAGAGGGGGAGAGAAAGAGAGAGAGAGAGAGAGAGAGAGAGAGAGAGAGAGAAACATTGGATATGAGAGAGACACATTTATTGGTTGCCTCCCACACGTGCCCCAACTGGGGCTGGGGATTGAACCTGCAACCCAGGTACGTGCCCCTAACAGGGAATCGAACCTGAGAACCCTCGGTGCCTGGACTGACACTCCAACCACTAAGCTACA
>NW_005361698.1:53506-55377 GCF_000412655.1 Myotis brandtii | reverse complement strand
CTACCCTATTGCCCGTGTCCATGGGCTATGCATATACTTATATTTTTTCTTTATCTCATCATTGATGTTTCTATCTCTCTCTCCCTCTCCCTTTATCTGAAATCAACAAAAACATATTAAAAAAATAAAGAAATAGAGGTGATAATTGTAAAACTCTGTGAATGTATGAAATGCCACTGAATTGTACACTTTGATTAAAATAGTGGATTTTATGTTATGTGAAATTTCCTCAATAAAACAAATTATTTAAATATCAGATAATATTGTATTCCTCCAAATTTAATAATTTTTTGAAGCCATTTCTGTTTTATCTTAAATTATTTAGTATAATTACTAGAGGCCCAGTGCATGAGAATTGGTGCACGGAGCGGGGAGGTTTCCCTCAGCCCTGACCTGTGCCCTCTCGCAGTCCAGGAGCCCTTGGAAGGATATCTGACTGATGGCTAAACTGGTAGTTGGAGCGCTCACCAGCCATAAGCCTGGCTTCTGGCTGAGTGGTGCTCCCCCTGTGGACACGCACTGACCCCCAGGGGGCAGCTCCTGAGTTGAGTGTCTTCCCCCTGGTGATCAGTGCATGTCATAGTTGTTCTGCCGTTTGGTCTATTTGCATATTAGCCTTTTATTATATAGGATTTCATTGGCTGATAATTAATATTACAATGAAACTGTTTAGTATTGATAATTTTTTTCATTTACTTTTCATCTTTTATCTTAATATGTTTATGAGATTAACAGGGAGGTACAAGTGTGATCACTTAGCTCTAGTGTGATGGGAAGAGGAATGAGGTGAGGAGCACCCAGAGCAGAACTTGGGGGTAGATGGGGTTACTTGCCTGTTCCTGCAGCTGTCCTGAAGGTCAGTGGCCCATTGGGCAAGGCCTTGCTCAGCTCTCTCAGGACGTCCTCCCGGCCAGTCAGCAGGTTAGTGGCCACACAGTGCTGCTCTGAATGGGGCAGAGTATCCAGGTCCCCCGGGGTCTCCAGCAGATTATCCACCTCCTGTATGATGTCCTGGGGGGATAGGGACACAGAACCAGTGGATCTTGTGCCAGAGAAGCTTCAGGAAGACCCTGCCCACTCAGCTTCTAAGAACAAACCCAAAAGCCTGTCTATTTGGGAATAAAGGTGGTACCCAATGGATTCCCTGGGTCTTTGCTAGTGAAATCCCCACTCAGAGGTCAACCCCTGGTCATGACTACCAAGGACAATGCAAGATCAGTGGCCAGAACAAGAGGAAAGGTGTTAATAGGTGTATGTGGTTCTAACAGTGAGTACAAATACTTGGTCTGCTCTTCCCACCCACCCTTGGACAGCGAGGCCGCAGAGCAGGGTGCCATTGTGTTGGGGTCGGTCTCTTTCCAGAACAAGGCTTCCTTGAGTCTCTATGGGATGCCTCTACCTGCCTCCCCTGGGTCCTGTCCTTACCTGGATGTTGTCCTGGGCCGAGGCAGACTTGAAGTTTCTGAGCAGGTCATGGACTCTTTCAAAGAAGTGAGAGAGACTCTGGGGAAAGAGGAGATGAGGCCTTAGTGGTTCTCATATATGGGTGGGGGAGCGTGGGGAAATGGGTGGATGGTGAGCTGAGTGGAGGGACCTTGCCTTCTGGTCTGGGCTGGAGTCACTCACCTGGCTCTTGATTCCAGGGGGCGGGATCCAGGTGGGGAAGGAGATCTCTGCAGGGGACAGAGCAGCTGTCAACTAGGTGTGTGTGAGTGTGTGAGTGTGTGTGTGTGTGTGTGTGTGTGTGTGTGTGTGTTGGAGGCAGGGTCAGGCTCTACTTTCACACTGAGTAGTCCTTTGTTTATTCAGGAATCTGGGCCCCTGTCCTCTCGATGCCCCACCCCCTTCCCGTGTTCAGTCCCCCTCCTCCC
>NW_005361698.1:48366-49178 GCF_000412655.1 Myotis brandtii | reverse complement strand
GGGGGGGGCCGGGGGGGTGGGGCGGGGGTGGGCTGGTGTAGGTCAATGGCGGAAAAAGGGGACTTATGTAATACTTTCAACAATAAAGATAAAAAATAAAGAGAAAGAATGAATTTAGTCTAAAAACCCAACAGCCTCCACTGTGCTGTGCTCTATGATCACATGTACTTTCCCAGCATTGTCACTCCCTTTTACTAATGGGAAAACTGGGGCACAGAGCAGTGAAGAATGTGTCCAAGGTCATACAGCTAACAAAGGCAAAGCTACATTTGTTTCCATTTGTAAAAAATAAGTGTTGTTGTTTTTTTAAACACAAAGCCACAATGGTATTATCACATCTTGCACATTACTAGTGATTTCTGAATAAGTGTCCTGGCTGGCGCTGCATACACAGCTGTTAGGTAGCAATACCAGGACTTGGTCCTTGGCTCTCATGCCACCCTCCTCCTTGTGCTAGTGGGACAGGCACAGGCACACTTGTCCCCACTCAGACCTGGAGGCTGCACCCATCACCAGGGCCTGGCACCCTGTATGCTGCAGGAATGGCTCTGGTGACTCCAAACCCCATGGACAGGAAGATGGAAGATGCGGGGTCATTCTTACCTTGACACCTGTTCTCACTCGCATCACTGAACTTTGCTGCCCCAGAAACAAGCCTGTATCCTGGGCTGCATGTGCAGTAGTAGCTCCCCACCGTGTTATGGCACTCTGCGACTCTTCCACAGGCCTTCACTGTTCCGAGTACTTCACATTCATCAATGTCTGCAACAAAACGGGATACAGGGTCACCTCCCAAAGCCATGAGTGCCCTC
>NW_005361698.1:37797-47255 GCF_000412655.1 Myotis brandtii | reverse complement strand
AAACATACTGGAGCCAGATGGCCTTGGTTCTACTCCCAGACCTTGGTCAGGTGCCTCAATTCCTCAGTTCCCCCTTCTGTAGAATGGGGATGAAGAGGAGACCCATTTCCTAGAGTGTGAGAGTTAAGCAGACAAGTACTCCCTGGTGTTTCAAAGTGCTTACTGCCGTAATTTCTTTATGTAAAAATGAAGGGGTTAGCCCAGGTGTCCTCTCAGAACTCCCAAATCTAAGGTGCTCCAGCCCACACCCTTTCTCAGTGACACAGGTGCAAGCACACTGCACCCACATCTGTCAACCACATGACCAGCTTGGGACCCAGTGGTGACATTTCACACCCTGGCTCCCTGCACACAGGAAGATGCTGGGGGCTCATGTTAGGGGTGGTGCTGCACGGATCCCCCAATCCTGCTCTTCAGAGGCACCCCATCCCAAGGCATGTCCCGGGGGTTCTCCTTAAGTCAGCAGGGGGTCTAGAGATGAGGACCCATACATCAGAAAGACAGACAAGGTGACAGAGTTGGAGAGAAAATAAAGAAGAGGAGAGAGAGAGAGAGAAGACAGAGAAATGGAGAGAGAAACAGAGAGGCAGAGTTAAGAAGACAGTGATCTAGAGAGATGGACAGAGAAATACGGAACTCCTAGAAAGGAAGAGACACAGATGCCAGAGATTAGACAGAGAGACATGAGAGATAGAGAGATTGAGAGCCAGATAGAGAAACAGAAGGGGAAGAGAGGGAGGGAGGGCAGTCGCCTGGGAAGCATGTGGGGTGTGGGGAGGGCTTGAGGATCCATCCAGTCCCTGCAGATCTAGAGATGCTGGGAAGGCAGCCCAGACCCAGATAATCCAGGGAGACAAGATGGGGGGCAGCGGGTGGAGGCATGGGGGCCAGGGAGGCAGAGCAGAAGTGAGTCACTTCCTGGGCCAAATGAAGGGATAACTCATGGCTACCAGTCCCCCATGGAGGGGCTCCCAGTCCCCCATGGAGGGGCTCATAGGGGAATTTTGGGGTTGATCATTGTGAGCACAACTTGAGGAGCTGTGGAGGGTGCAGACTGGAGGGCTCCCTGAGCACTCAGTCCCAATGTCCAAACTTGATGCCCCTCAGGCCAGCAGAGGACAAAGACCCCCACACCCTCCCCGAGGCCCTCGAAGATGCGGTGAACAGGCTAGAACTCCTGTCTTCCTCCTCTCTGGCCACAGGTTTTGGTGAGTTCTCCCTTTGGTGGAAACCAACTTCATCTTTGTAGGACAGACCACAAAATGACCTTCCCTGGCAGCGTGGGCCCTGGGCCGATTTGTAGCACCTTCCATGCTCACAGATGCTGAAGGAGACAGGGGCTCTGTTTATGTCCACTCTACAGAGGGACAAACTGAGGCTCAGAGCCCAGAAAAGGCTTATGGAGAAACTGGCGAAGAGGGGGCTCGGGAAGATGGAAGTGAGGGGTAGAGTCTACAGGGAGGGGGTTCTTTGTGCTGAGCTGGGCTTTCCTGCCCCACCACAGAGGCTGCTGGGCCAGACCTCCACCTGGGGCCCAGGAAGTCACCCAAACAGGAGCCTGGAGAGGGGTGGCTGGCCACTGCTCCCAGTCCCATCTGGTCTGCATTCCCCTAGTTGAGCCCTGGGCAGTCAGATTCCTGCCTGGGGCCCCTGTGGCAGGGTGGGGCAGTCAATCTCTCCTTACCCCTCCTGCTAAGGATCACCCCCACACCCCCCACCCCAACACCCAAACCCACCAGTGAAATAATAATAGTAACATTAACAACAACAACAATAATGTTTACTTAATTCTTACTGTGAACAAGGACTCAACCCTTAACACAAGCCTGTAAAGTCTAGACCAGTCTTGCTCTGCCCCATTTCACAGATGTGGAAAGTGAGGGTCAGGAGCTCTGTGACTTGCCCCTCTGACACTTAGCCGCCTTCAGCTGTGCTCCAAAGGGACTCAGCAAATTTACTAAAAATCATCTAATTGTAATCATGCAACAGGAAAATTACATGCTATGTAAACTACACCTCACCTTCATAAAAAACTCACAAAAAACAGCTCACGTCTGGCACCCTGGGCCAGCACAGGGAGCCCCATCCTGGTGGCCTGAGGAGTTTTGATTGGCACCCCAAATGTCATTTCTTAACTCTCTGTTACCTGGTTGTCCAGGCAACAAGCTGCCCTGATAACCATTAGAGCCACCCTGGGTGGGGCGGGAAGGGAGGCAAGGGGGAAGTCACAGCAGAGCTCAGGTTCAACCCACAGCAGCAAAGCCCTTCAAGGCACAGCTGAGTCCCAGCTGGGTCTGGGGGTGTCTCTTGGCTTCCCCTGCCACACAATGGGAGAAGTGTGGGGGTCACCCTGTTGTTGAAGGGTCCCCCCTTAGCTCCCTAGCCCCCTCTCTGCCATCTGTTAAGAGTGACTTCCTGAGGGAGTCACAGAACTCATTTGCCCCCTCTCTTCCACCTGCTTCAGTTTTTCCTTTTAGGGAGCAGCTTCCAAAGTGGACCTGGAAGAGAGCTTGGAGATCCCTCTTGGGGTGGGGAACAGACCCTTAGAGCACCCGGGGGGTTCCTGCCCAGGCATGAAGGTTCCCGGGCACTGCCAGCTGCTCTCCCATGTGCGGTGGCTCTCACCTAACCATGTGGCTTCCTCCATGTCAGGCCCCTGAGTTGCCAGCGGTGCCTCCTATTTCTCCTTGGTAGGGGTGGGCAAACAAGGAAGTGGAGACACCAAAGGGGTGCTGCCAGGGGTTCCCTTATCCCTCTTATAGGGTCCCCAAATTCTCACCTTGTAGGATGTGAAAGGCGCTGAGGCAGGGACCTCCCATGGTCTGGGCAGGGCGGTTCTGTATTCACAGGCTGGGCAGCTGGGCATCCCTTTGTCTACTCCTGGCCCTTATACAGTGTGTGAGTGGGGGTGCCCCAGGTCCCTCCCCGGAACTGGTGTAGCAGCTGGAAGCCTACAGGAAGTGAGTAAAAACACAGACGGAGTGTGTGTGTGTGTGTGTGTGTGTGTGTGTGTGTGTGCGCGCGCAAATCCACTGCCCCCCCCCTACTCCCCCACCACAGAAGTGTAACCTGCTCTCAGATCCTTTGCCAGCAGCTCCACCATTTGAATTTCTGACAAACATGCTGAGCCCTGGGGCTCTAGGCACTCAACCCAGGGCAAATGGGGGCCGTGAGCACCGGGGTGGGGGAGTCTTGCCCGGAGGACTATTTAGCTTCGTCAGAAACCCCTTGCTTTGGGGACGCCCCTGTGCACGGCTTTGGCATGTCCTAGTCTCCAAAGCCAGCTCCTGACCTAACATTCCCCGTCTCCTCCCCGCCCCATTTTTCAGAGGAGGAAACTGAGGCACAGAGAGTTCAGAGTCCTGTAGGAGCTGCAGGAGCGTGAAGGTGTCCTCATGGATGCCAGGCAGGCACCAAGAAAAGAGATGCCAGACACCCAGGGGCCACCACCCTGGAGACAGCCTTTCTGGGCGAGGTTTCCCCTGGTGGGAAACTTGCATTTCAGGGGAGCGTGGGCACCACGTTAAACCACAGAGAATCACATGATAGGAAAGCTGTTTCCTTTTTGAATAAGTCACATGACTGGCTTGTCTCTGGGGCCATCTAGCAATTTTTAAAATCTGCTATTACTTATAAAGTGCTTAATCCGGGCCGGGCCTGTCTGTAGGTGCTGTGCCTATTTCAACCCGTTGACTCTGCCAAACCCCTATGAGGCAGGTTCGTCTCTGCTCCCCATTTACAGGGGGGAGGCTGAGGCACAGCTAACCAGTAGCTCAGCAGAGATCCAGGGCAGGAGAAAGTCTCTTCGGGTGCTAATGTGTCTTTAACACCTCAGTGGCCCTGAGGTTTATCCAGCTAGCAACCATGGTGTTATGTTCTTTGTGTTATTATTTTAAGTTTAGGGAGTCCCAGGGCAACAAAAAGGGTTTTCCAGTGATAACATTGTTAATGTAAAAACATTCAAACCTGTATAGAATGTTTGTGAGTTTATTTGAGCCAAACTGTTGTGGACGAAAGGGGCCACATGGTGACCTGAGAAGCTCAGGGGAGGCCTGCATGGCGGTCTTGCAAACTCAGAGACCTAAAGTAACCACAAAGGATGGTCTGAAATTAAACTTTAACTAAAGCAGTTATGGTGGGCAGTTACGTCCTAGGCCAGTATCTTCACTGACAAGGTCAACCTTTACCTTCACTGAGCCTATCTGTCTTTTTGCATCTATGATAACATAGACTTGAAACATCTGGGTAACTTGTAACTTCCCTTTTTCTGCAGCCTCTGGAGCACGATCAAATGTGCTGGACACCAGGACAGATGTCACAAATTCCTTCATTATCATGTTAATTGATCCTGCACCCACCTTATGTGTCCATCATTTTACTTTTAATCCAATCCCAGGGGTTTCCCCTGCTTTGCTTTATCCCTCCTCCTTAATCTATCACCAATGAATTTCATGAACCCACCTACATTCCTCCTTTGATTGCAATGTATAAATACAAATGTAACCTGCCATTCTCCAGAGCATTATCTCAATTCATTGAGGTTCTGCCTCCCGGCATATGTCGACAGTTTGGCTCAAATAAACTCACAAAAATTTTTACAGGTTTCAATGATTTTTTTTACGTTAACACTGTCGACAATTGCCGGGAAGCAGAATCTCAAGGGATTGGGATGATGCTCCGGAGAATGGCAGTTCTTCACCTTGTTGTATACATTACAATCAAAGAAAGAGACATAAATGGTTTACATGAAATCCATTGGTGATAGATTAGGGAGGTGGGAGAAAGCAAAGCAGGGAGACCTCTGGGATTGGATAAAGTAAAATGATAGATACATACTTCTTTTACTTAGGTGGGTGCAAGATAGCTAATGTTATATTGTAAATCAGAAGACGCCTTAATCAATAAGCCAAATTTATTTGGAGTCCTGTTCATTTTCGCTAGCGCTATGGGGCCCAGAGGAACTCTTGCTTCTCAAATTCTGGGGCCCAATATGATGGAAGTCTTTTCAATTTATATGTTTTTCAGCTCTTTGTTTTCCAAATGTGGAATGAGACTTCTGAACCTTCTGAGAAAAAGTCCTGTTTGCTTGGGCAGGGCTGTGAGACCATATCTCAAGGCCTGGCCTGGCGCCAGCACTGACAACTCTGTCTGGGACATATTTTATGGCCTCTCTGGAGTGGGAGTAGTCTTATTTTCCCTATTATTTAAGAAAGCAAATGTTTACAGAGTAGCAGGGTTAAAATTTTAAACAGCAGTTTTTACTCAAGATGGAGGTTACTATACTTCACTAACAGTCAACAATGAACATGATAACAATAACAATGAAGGAATTTATGGTCTCTGTCCTGATGTCCAGGTGCATTTGGCTGTGCGCTGAGGGGTCTGTAAAAAGGGAAGTTACAGGTTACCCTGACATTTCACAAGGATGTTATCTTAGATGCAAAAAGACAATAGGCTCAGTTAAGATAAAGGTTGACCTTTATCAGGGAAGATACTGTTTTAGGACAGGACTACCCACTATAAACTGATTTTAGTTAAAATTTTAATTTTAGAGCAGTGGTTCCCAATGTGGGACACAGGTTCCATAGGGGGACAATTTTATTTTTAAGGGGGACAATTAGAGAATGAGTTACCAACAGTGAATTTTTTACATGGCTTATGGTTCTAGGGGCCTCATATATAATATATAAATATATATTGTGACATTTATGCATTTCAGTTCTCTAGTATATGTTTTGAAACTTTATTTGTTATTTTTAATATCACTTCATATTATTAGTATTGTTATATTGTAAATTAGTGAGCTAAAACAGAAGACGCCTTAATCAATAAGCCAAATTAATTTGGAGCCTTTTATTTTGCTAGCAGGCTCAGAGGAAATATTGCTTCTCAAACTCTGGGCCCCAATATGGAGGGAGCTTTCCCTATTTATACATTTTTCAGTTCTTTGTATTCCAAATTTGGAATGAGACTTCCAGACCTTCTGAGAAAGAAGTGCTGTGTGCTGGGAAGGGGCCATGAGACCATATCTCAAGGGCTGGCCTGACTGACGCCAGCACTGACAACTCTGTCTGGGGCATAGTTCATGGCCTCTCTGGAATGGGAGTAGTCTTATTTTCCCTATCATTTAAGCAAGGAAATATTTACAGAAGCCAAAATATCAGGGTTAAAATTTCAAACAGCAGTTTTTATATAAGATGGAGGTTACTATGCATCATTATTATTTAACAATTTCTTAGTGATTTCTTCCTCAGTACTTCAACTGTCCTTTTGTTCTTTTATTTTTCTCTTTCATGGATGCCATGTTCTTTGGAAGCTTGTTTAGACCAAGTTAGTGGCCTTTTAGGTTTCCACCATGGGACTAGGAGTTCACTTTTTGAATAATAAGAATTATATGTCATGGGGAGGGGGCATTAGGATTTTAGAGATGCTTAGGTGGGGCATGGCCCCAAAAAGGTTGGGAATGAGAAGGCTAAAAAGGGCTAATTCAAATGTAATCTTGATATTTGGGAGGGCTAGCAATTGGAATCCATGCCAGCAAGCTAACCTATAATTAAGTCATTACCTCCTTCCCAGAAACTGGTCTTGCAGAATCTGTTACAGAGGCCATAAACCTGTGAACAGTGCAGTGCCCGGAGGGAGGGTTATTATCGCTGGTGCCTGGCCAGGCTATCAGATATGGCCTGGAAACCCCCAACACCTGAGGGCCTCTTGCAAAGCCCATGAAAAGGACCGGAAGCATAATCCATATTTGCTGGACAAAGACCACAGGGAGATATAAAATGAAGGCCCCTGCATGTTTTGGTATTCTGATTTGGAAATTATTTCCCGGAGTCCGCCGGTGTAATTAAAACAGTGTCTCTCCACTTCTTCAAAGCATCGCTTGTTTTTTCTGGGGTCTTCTGCAACAGGAAACACTGTTTTAGATCATCCTTTGTGGTTACTTTAGGTCTTTGAGCTTGCAAAACGACCATGCTCCTTCCCTGAGCTGGTCAGGTTAGCATGTGGCCATTTTTTCCGTCCACAACATCAATACGCAATTTCCTTTTTAAATGAATGATTCAAGGATGCAAAAGTGTAGAAAATAGAATGTAAAGTTAAGCAGGTTCTCCTGCAAGGTCCCATCTCTGTCCATCTCGTCGTGGAAGAAGTCCAAGCTTGTCTTCAGCAGGGCCAGAATTAAGGTCATTGCCCAGAATTTCTGTTCCCTATTAAAAGCCAATCCAGTCCAGCCACCGGCCATGCGCCTGATTAAGGTCACATGGCTATTGTGGATGAAAGGGGCCACATGCTAACCTGACAAGCTCAGGGGAGGCCTTCCTGGCAGTCTTGCAAACTCAAAGACCTAAAGTAACCACAAAAGGTGGTCTGAAATTAAACTTTAACTAAAAGCAGTTATGGTGGGTAGTCACCTCTTAGGCAGGTATTTTCACTGACAAGGTCAACCTTTCCCTTAAGTGAGCCTATCTGTTTGTTTTTTTGCATCTATGATAACATCCTTGAAATGTCTGGGTAACTTGTAACTTTCCTTTTTCCAGACCCCTTGAGGCACAAACTAATGTTCCTGGGCACCAGGGCAAGATGCCACAAATTCCTTCATTGTTATTGTTATCATGTTAATTGTTGATTGTTAACTATCTTGCACTCACCTAAGTATGTGTCTATTATTTTGCTTTTTATCCAATCTCAGGGACTCCTCCCTCCCCCACTCCCCACTTTGTTTTCTCCTGCCTTTCTAATCTATCACCAATGGATTTCATTTAACCCACCTATGTCCCTCCCTTCGATTGCAATGTATAAAAATGGATGAGAAACCGCCTTTCTCTGGAGCATTATCCCAATCCGTTGAGATACTGCTTGCCAGCAATTGTTGATATTTTGGCAGTAAACTCACAAAAATTCTTTACAGGTTTGAATGTTTTTACGTTAACACTCTGGAGGCGAGCACAGGAATACATGGGTTAGTGCAGGTCACAGAGCAAGAGGGAAAACAAGAAGAGCAAGTAAGAGAGAGAGAGAAGTCCTTGTCTGGGGATTTTAACCTTTTAACATTTTGTGAGTTTGTGATGGGGTCCATCCCCTAGCCAAGTAGTGAGGAACCTTTTTCTGCCAAGAGCTACTTGGATATTTATAACATCACTCGCAGGCCATACAAAATTATAAACTTAAAAATTAGCCTGCTATATTTGGTCAAACATTTAATTCCCTCACCCCCAATGCCTTGGCAGGGCCAGACCAAATGATTTTGAGGGTCCGATGTCCTCACCCCTCCTAGCCAATCCATTGTTCCCAGGCTAGATTGACAGGTGACCACCTTCCCTGCTTCACCTGACTTCACTGCCCAGGTGCCTCTCTCCCTTTGTTCTATCCTTTTCCCAGTGGAGTGATCTGCAGGAAATGGACAGTGGTTCCCTGAGGGACATGAAACTGTAGTTTCCGGTAAAGCTGCCCAGATGATCATTCTTATGTCTGACTGTCCCTTTGCTCTTTCTTTGATTAATATTAACTAGTTAATTACGACAATAATGCAGTGTGGTTACTTTATGTCTCTGAGTTTGTAAGACCTGCCATCAGGCCTCCCTGAGCTTGTCAAGTTTAGCATGTAGCCCCTTTTTGGTCCACACCTGGGACTGCCTGAGTCAGGCACATCCCTCCTTTGCTCAAGAATCCTCCATGGCTCCCACCTCACTCAGTGTAAGCCTCCAATGGTGCAGAGAACTCTGCAAGCTCTGCCCTGTCACCTCCCTGCCCTCATCCCCCTCCTCAGCCCCCTTAGTCACTTGGTTACTGTATTCCTTGTGAAAACAGCAGGGATGCTTGACCTCAGTGTCTGACCTATGCAAGGGCGGCTATCTCTGCCTAGGGCACCTGGCCCTGATAATCTCCTGGCTCCCTCCCTCCTGTCTTTCATGTCTCTGCTCAAACATTCCCTGACCTATCTCCCAAGTCTGATACGTAATCCTCCCCCATCCTCAGCAATCCCGATTGCTCCCCACTTTCCCCATTCTCTGTAGCACCTCATCAGACCCCATCATGGAACTTACCTGCTTCCCTGTTTACTGTCTGCCCTCCACCCCACAGACTGTGAGCCCCGAGGGCAGGACTGTGACCCCTTTGTGTCTCTGCACCTTGCAGGTCCCAGTGAGTGACCCCACCCCTGCTGCTGTCCCCACTGAAGGAAACCCCCTCGGGCTTCCTGGTCTGGCCCCACTGGAGTGTCAACATTACTCCCCCTCCTTCCTTGAAGTTCCAGCCCCGCTGACCTATTTGGCAGCCTCTCTGGGCAACCTGTGACCTCTGTTCCACATGGTGTGAGGCAGGGACATGGGTCCCCATTAGTCAGATGGGAAATAGGCACCTGGGGGCTTGGGCCACTGGCCTGAGATTTCTCAGCTAGGAAGTGGCTGACCAGAATTATCCAACCAACAATAATAAGAGTATTCTTTTATATATTATAT
>NW_005361698.1:37031-37500 GCF_000412655.1 Myotis brandtii | reverse complement strand
CATCTGCCCCCTGGTGGTCAGTGTGTGTCATAGTGACCAGTCATTCCCAGTAATTCTGCTGTTAGGGTCAATTTATATATTACCCTTTTATTATATAGGCTAGAGGCCTGGTGCATGGGTGGGGGCCAGCTGATTTGCCCTGAAGGGTGTCCCGGATCAGGGTGAGGTTCCTGCTGGAGTGCCTGGCCAGCCTGGGTGAGGGGCTGAGGGCCGTTTCAGGCTGGCCACACCCCCTTCAGGGAGGGGGGTCCTGCTGGGGTGCCTGGCCAGCCTGGGTGAGTGGCTGATGGCTGTTTGCAGGCTGGCCAAACCCCCTCCAGGGTGGGGGTCCCTGGCCAGCCTGGGTGAGAGGCTGAGAGCTGTTTGCAAGCTGGTCAAGCCCCCCAGCAGGGACCCTCACCCCTTGAGGGTGTGGCCAGCCTGGGTGAGGAGCTGATGGCTGTTTGCAGGCTGGCCACAGCCCCTTCAG
>NW_005361698.1:30000-36770 GCF_000412655.1 Myotis brandtii | reverse complement strand
TTAATTTGCATACAGTCACTCTGATTGGCTGGTGGGTGTGGCTTGGGGCGTAGCGAAGGTACAGTCAATTTGCATGTTTCTCTTTTATTAGATTAGATTATACTAGAGGCCCAGTGCACAAAATTTGTGCACAGGTGCGGTCCCTAGGCCTGGCTGGCAGTTGAAGTGCAAGCATCTGGCATGGAAGGGCAAGGCCTAGCTGACCTCTGGGCCCTGGGCAGCACCTGGGGCCCCGGGCCCCCATGTGCCCCCCTCCACCTGAGTCATTGAGCCCCCACCCAGCTCCTTCAGTGCCTGGAAGCTGGGTGGCGTTCCTGTCCACCCCCACCCCCCCACCAATGCTGGTCGCCTTCTGTGGGGTGATCAGCAGGGCGATCGAGCCCCACTTGCACCCGCCTTGGCCTGGTGCCACCCACCCACCTGCTCCACCATCCCACTGCGGTCTCGCTCTTGTTGGGGTCCACCGGGGCTAGCAATGCCTCCACTGCTGCCCACTGCCAGTGCTGCATCGCCGACGCCAACCATGTTCTGTGCCACTCCCTGGTGGTCAGCGCACAACATAGTGAGCAGTCAAACTCCTGGTCAAACTCCTGGTTAAGAGGACCATTTGCATATTAGGCTTTTATTATATAGGATTATATTAAATTATTTTCATTATCACAGCTGCAAAAGAACAATTGTCATGGTAGGTAATGGTCACCCAGCACTTACTACATGCCTGGCCCTCTTCTAAGCACTTCACAGGGATTGTACTCACTTATCTTCCCAGGACCCCTAGAAGGCAGGTGCTGTGATTTGCATTAGACAGATGGGGAAACTTAGGCACGAAGTGGTGAAATGACTTGCACAGTCATAGGGCACTCCCTCTCCCCACCTCCCATCTCACATCAGAGGTCCTGGGCAAAACTCGTCTCTTCCACTTTTGGACCATGTGGTCTCAGACTGGTTAAGTGACTTCTCTGGGCCTCAGTTCTCCAGCTGTGAAATGGTCAGAACCTCAGCGAGCACAGGTGAGGGTCCTAGGGGAGTGAACAAGTTTCAGGGGCTCAGAGTGGATGTTATGTGCTGTAAACTCTAGCAGTTAGGATGGCCGTCTTCTCTGCCATGCCCTCTGCTGTGCGGAAGACAAGGGGAGCTCAATGTTCTGCCCCCTCTTCTTGTGTCACCAGCCCATGCCCAGCACCCTTCCAATCCCCAGATGGGGTCTCCGGATAGAGGGGGGTGTAACAGGAAGCCCCCTGCCTGAGACACAATGGCAGAGGAAGGGGCTGGCCAGCCCCACACGGATGAGCCCAGCTGTTGGCTCCAGGAGGCCGCACAACTATTGTGAGGCCAGACAGCTGTCCCCAAGCAGGAAGCACCAGAGAGTGAGGAAAAGGGGTGGGAGGCTGCTGGCCAGCCCTGACCCCAGACCCAGGGTCAGGGGGGACAATGGACCCTTTGTCTCCTCCTGCAGGCTGGACACCTGGGTTCTCCCCAAGCCAGGCTTTCAGAGTCCGCTTGAGCAAGAGTTGGTTCAAGGTCTTAGGGATCCCACACACTTGGACTTCAATTATTTCTCTAGTATTACTAATTTTGTCAAAATAGCATTAGATATTTCTTTTTCTTCATCACATGAACTACTAAAAACTACTATATTAGCCAACTATTAAATGTTGAGCAGAGCTTGGATTTTAGATGAAACACATGATTGTGGTACTGAAAAGGGGCAGAAATAGAATGTTGGGAACCAGCTAGTATTGTAAGAAATAGTAATCTTGCTCTGTTAACTGTGATTGTTTTATTCTGATTAAAGAAGGCACACTCTATCCTGGCTGGAGCTGACCTGGAGATTCAGCCCTTCCTCCCCATTTGGAGCTGCCTATCATCATGAGAAGATTAACAAAGATTTGTTACAGAAACCAGAATCACCAGCCCTTTGAAGATCCCAGCATTATTTTGCATACCTGTAGGCCTTTGTAAATCTCCAGCCTGCTTCCCTGTTAATTTTGGCACTCCCTTTGGCTATTTCCCTATGTAACCCCAGCCCTTGCATATCACTAATCCCTTTGAAGACCCCCCAGTCCTTTTGAATATCTGTAAACTGCCCTTTTTTCTACTTTTCCTTTGTAGTACTACCTATATAAGCAGCTGGCTTATGGTGGACTGCAGAGCAGATATTTATGGATAACCTGCTGGTCTCCCATACTGCCAGCAATATTGGAATAAATGATCAAATATGATTCAACCCTGCCTCTGATTATTTAGCTCATGTAGTGACAAGCAGCATGGACCTATTGTTTGTCTGGTTACAATACCAGAGACAATGGGTCCAAGGACGCCTATCACTACTTGAGCCAAATTAAACCATCTATTTATTATTGAAAGAGATATATGAGCATTTATTTCAATCATGCTTGCAGTATGGAGAGAGCAGTCACTCACCCTGGAAATTCTGCTCTAACATTTTAATTTTAAACAAACTCTTATATAGAGTTAGTGGGTGGGGAAAAATCTAAAGCTAGTGAATTCCCAGGGTCTGCCTTCTTTCATTGTCCTTGCAAATATTAGCCCTGGAATGCTCTCTCCCTTCAGATAGATTCCATCCCTGATCTGGGCCCCAGGATACCTTTTCTCCAGGACCTGATCTCCTTGTAACATGTCCTTCTGTTTCCCAGGGTCTGTAAGAAAACCTCTTATCTGTAGTTAGTAGGTGAATAATCATTAAACAACTGTAGTCCTACTCTTACTATATGTCCTTCCCCCTCTTATTTAGTATTATCATTTCATATCTGTGAAATTAGTTTTATATGGAAGGTGTCTTGTTGTTGAACTGTATTTTTCCTGTCCTGTTATATTTTCCCCTTATGGATTTTTAAAAAATATATTTTATTGTTTTTGTTACAGAGAGGAAGGGATAGGTATAGAGAGTTAGAAACATCGATGAGAGAGAAACATCGATCAGCTGCCTCCTGCACACTCCCTACTGGGGATGTGCCCGCAACCAAGGTACATGCGCTTGGCCGGAATCGAACATGGGATCCTTGAGTCCGCAGGCCAATGCTCTATCCACTGAGCCAAACCGGTTAGGGCCCCTTATGGATTTTTGACTCTGAATTCTTTCAGGGAAAAGGGGCATAGGGTCTCTTCTGTAGCTGTCCATTTTTTAACTGAATTGTTTGTTTTTTATGTTGAGTTGTATGAGTTATTTCTATATTTTACATTAATCTCTTACCAGCTCTATCATTTGGAAATATCTTCTTGCATTTAGTAGGTTGCTTTTTTGTCTTGTTAGTATTTTTGTTTTTGCTGTTGTTTTGTGCTGCTGTGCAAAGCTTTTTGGTTTGATTTAGTCCCATTTATTTTTTAAAACCTTTATTGTTGAAAGTATTACATATGTCCCATTTCCCCCCACCCCCCCCTTGATTGACCCCTTCTAGATTTCCCCTATCCCCGTCCCCAGGCCTCCACCCCCCATTTGTCTGTGTCCATGGGTTATGCATCTATGCATACAAGTTCATTGGTTGGTCTTTTCTCACCCGCCCACCCACTCCTGTCTTTTGTTTATTTTTGCTTTTGATGTCTGGCCAATTTTATCTTAGTCAGCTGATAAGCAAACATCTCATTTACTACCTTAACTGTCCTGTGCTATGAAAAATGACATATTACAATTTTCTGGGGCTAGAATGCTAGCATGTTTTGGAGGTGCTTATCCTGCCTACTATAAAATCTTTTTCAGTAATATATTACTTGGTCTCTCAAGGACCTTTATATAAAAGAATTAAAGGAGGCATTTTCAGGAGTATATTGTAAGGTTTAATCTGAGATGTAAGATTTAATCTGACCGAAGCCAATAAGTTGACCAAGACAAATAGGGTAAGAGCAAAAGATCAAGTTTATTGAAAGCTTTCGGGTGAGGTCCAGTGGTCCGAGAGCACAGGCCGGGGAGTCACACCCGCCTATGCCTGGCAGAGTTTATTTATGTTGCTGTCGGACCAATCAGGTTTGTTCACGGTAGCTTGTGGCGGGTGATTTTTTGAGCGGGAAGTTTGTACAGCTGCACCATGGCCATTCTGAGAAGTCCCGGGTGGCCATTATTGTCCAGCAGGATGTTAACACAGCTGTGACTTGGTCGTTCTGGTAGGTCCAGGGGACCGCTATTGTCCAACTCAGCAGGTGGGATTGGGGAAGTCCCTATTTTCCCAGCCTCAGACCTTACATATATCAGATTATATTCTTCAAGAATCCTTAAACAAAGTAAATGAACAATTAATTAATAACAGCCTCTCAAATTATTGAATACCCTATTAAAAATAATTACATGCAACTATGATTTTTTGTTCAGAAAATCTAAAACTACCTGCACCTGACACTAACAGAGAACCACAGACTTCTACTCAAAGGGAGGACCTCAGACCAGGACCTGCAGCATCAACATCACAGGGGTGATTGTGTGATTTTCAGAATCTCAAGCCCACGGGGACCTGATAATTCAGATTCTGCATTTGAACTAGACTCCTGGGTGACTTGTATGCACAGTGAAGTTGGAGAAGTGCTTGTCTAAACTAGGTGTTGTCACCTTCTCATGCTATCAATTGAGGCAGGATATTACGTGTGTTGGGCATTGTTGGTGTCCAGCAGCATTCATCAAACATTGCCAAATAGCCCCTGAGGCACAGTCATCTCTGGTTGAGAATCGCTGTTCACAGTGAAAGCTAGAGGTATACAGACAGAATTCCAATCAAAACCCCATCTCTTATCAGTTTGATCTCTGAGCAGATCAGTAATCTCATTTGAGCCCTATTCCTGCAATGGGGAATAGAGAATGAACTTTTCTAAAAATTACATCAGACAATTCTTATAAAATGCTTAGCTCAAGTCATGTGGCATAACAATATCTAAATATATCTCTTACTAGAGGCCCAGTGAACAAAAATTTGTGCACACCCGGCCTGTGCCCTCTTGCAGTCTGGGACCCCTCGGGGGTGTCTACTTGCCAGCGGGGAGCAGGCCTAAGCTGCAGTCGGACATCCTTAGCACTGCTGAGGAGGCGGGAGAGGCTCCCTCCACCACCGCTGTGCTGGCAGCCATCAGCCTGGCTTGTGACTGAGCAGACTTCCCCCTGTGGGAGTGCACTGACCACCAGGGGGCATCTTCTGCATTGAGCGTCTGCCCCCTGGTGGTCAGTGTGTGTCATAGTGACCAGTCATTCCCAGTTGTTCTGCTTTGAGGGTCAATTTGCATATTACCATTTTATTATATAGGATAGAGGCCTGGTGCAAGGGTGAAGGCCGGCTGGTTTGCCCTGAAGGGTGTCCTGGATCAGGGTGGGGGTCCCGCTTGGGTGCCTGGCCAACCTGGGTGAGGGGCTGAGGGCCGTTTTCAGAGGTGGTTAGGGGTGATCAGGCAGGCAGAGGTGGTTAGGGGTGATCAGGCAGGCAGGCAAGCAAGCTGTTAGGAGCCAATGGTCCCGGATTGCGAGAGGCAGTTGGACATCCCCCAAGGGGTCCTGGATTGGAGAGGGTGCAGGCTGGGCTGAGGGACCCCCCCACCCCCATGCACGAATTTCGTGCACTGGGCCTCTAGTGTTAAAATATAAAATACTTAAAACATTGCTTCCTATTGACTGCAAAATAAACATAGTTGTTAGCAGTTGTTTGGTAAGAAGTCATATTTCTACTCCATTGCTTACATTTCTGAGATTTTCTTTTTACTCCCTCAACTTTTGGAGGACTGACTCATTGTAGAAAATAACCTTTGCTTTTGGCAAAATGTAGAAGGTACCAAGGAAACAAGTTCAGGATGAGCACACAATAGGAAGGAATGACTGACATTGAGTGTGATGTTATGATGACCTCTCAGCACCAGCAATATCTGAGACACATGCTTTCCTTTGTTTTCACTTGGGGCACTTTTTCTATACATTGTTCTTATTTGAAATCATGTATTTAGCTCAAGGTATAAACTTTTCTTGTGTAATCATGGGCCAGAAAATATTATCTTGAGAGATATAGAAAGTTTAAGCATTATCACCAGAAAACTGCATTCTACTGGGAAAAGTTTAACCAGGAAAGCAGTCTGTGGAATATACCTATGTTTTTCTTTTCTTATTTATTTACTAGAGGCTCGGTGCACAAAAATTTATGCACTCAGGGAAGGGGGGCGCCTCAGCCCGGCCTATTCCCTCTTGAAGTCTGGGGCCCCTCGAAGGATGTCCACCTGCTGGCTTAGGCCCGCTCCCTGGGGGATTGGGCCCAAGCTGGCAGTCAGACATCCCTCTGGCAGACCGGCAGCCCTCGAGGGATGTCCACTTACCAGCATGGAGCAGATCTAAGCTGCAGTCGGATAGCCTTAGTGTTGCTGAGGAGGCGGGAGAGGCTCCCGCCACCACCGCTGTACTGGCAGCCATCAGCCTGGCTTGTGGCTGAGCAGAGCTCCCCTTATGGGAGTGCACTGACTACCAGGGGACAGCTCCTGCATTGAGCATCTGCCCCCTGGTGGTCAGTGTGTGTCATAGTGACTGGTCATTTCTAGTCGTTCTGCTATTGGGGTCAATTTGCATATTACCCTTTTATTATATAGGAGTGCCTGGCCAGCCTGGGTGAGGGGCTGATGGCTGTTTGCAGGCTGGTCACACCCCATTCAGGGTGGGGGTCCCCACTGTTGTGCCTGGCCAGCCTGGGTGAAGGGCTGATGGCTGTTTGCAGTCTGGTCAAGACCCCCCCCCCCCATGGGGACCCTCACCCCATGGAGGTTTGGCCAGCCTGGGTGAGGGGCTGATGGCTGTTTGC
>NW_005361698.1:28252-29858 GCF_000412655.1 Myotis brandtii | reverse complement strand
GCTCCCAGCCTCTCCTTTTTTTCTTTTTTCTTTTTATTCTGGGATTTATCTACCTTCTATAATTGAAACTTTGTTGCCTTGAGTGGAGCTCAGAGCCGGCTGCGTCAGGTGGGAAGCTTGGCTTCCTCCATCACTGGGCCACCAAGCCTCCTTGCTCTAGCCCCGTGGCTGCCGGCCGCCATCTTGGTTGGGTTAATTTGCATATAGTCACTCTGATTGGCTGGTGGGCGTGGCTTAAGGCATAGTGAAGGTACGGTCAATTTGCATATTTGTCTTTTATTAGTGTAGATTACTGAGGTAGGATTGGTTAATAACATTATAGGTTATAATGTTAACATTGTATGTAATTTGGCATAATTCTGCTATTTTTCTTCTCAGTATGTATCTGAGGAATATTAAAAAACCAATTCATGAAGATATATTTACCCTTATATTCATTGTAGCACTATTTACAATAGTCAAGATATGTAAACAACCTCTGTGTCCATTGTTGGGTGAATCAACAAAGAAGTGGTACATATATACACTGGAATACTACTCAGTCATAAAAAAGAATAAGTATTGGCATTTGCAACAACATCAATCAGGAGAGTACTATCGTAAGTGAAATAAGTCAGAAAGAAAAGGACAATAATCATGTGATTTCACCTCTTTTTCTTTAGTGACCCACTTTTAGTTTTCTTAGAATTGACTTAATTTCCTCTTTTATGCTGTCAATCCATCACCTTTTACCTGGGAAAGAGATAAAACTAAAATGATGGAAATGGCTAAAAATAAATAAAAAAATAATAATTAAAACATCAAGTCTTTTCTTAGTTTTCCTAAATTTTTTACTTGAAATATTTCAGACCTCTGGAAATTTGAGGAACATCTATGTACCTTTCAGCAATTATTGTTTTGCCACATTGATCTATCTCTTTATGCACACATAAACACACACTTTCATTTAATATCAAATTTACAAACTTATGTAATATATGAAATTCACATAACATAAATTAAATAATTTTAAGGTGTACAATTTAGTGGCATTTAGTACATTTGCGATATGCACTCATCCTTCTATCTAGTTCTAAAACATTTTCATCACCCCAAAGAAGACTCCATGCTCATTAGGTAGTCATTTCCCATTACCCTCTCCCAATCCTGGCAACCACCAACCTACTGTCTGTCTCCACAGATTTACCTATACTGGATATTTCATATAAATAGAATTTTCCAATATATAACCATTGTGTCTGAATTCTTTTACCTAGAATATGTTAGAGATTCATTCACGTTGTAGCATTGTTATTGGCTGAATTATATCTCCTCAAAATTCATGTTGAAATCCTAACCCCCAGGACCTCAGAATATGACTATACTTAGACAAAGGGTCTTTACATTTTTTTTTCTTTTGTTGTTAATCCGAGGATATTTTTCCATTGATTTTTAAGAGCTTGGAAGAGAGAGGGAAAGACAGAGAGAAACATTGATGTGAGATGTGAGAAAAACACATTGATTTCATGCAAATAGCCATCAGCCCCTCACCCAGGCTGGCCATACCTCATGGGGTGAGGGTACCCCCTGGGGGGCTTAGCCAGCCTGAAAATGGCCCTCAGCCCCT
>NW_005361698.1:8033-28157 GCF_000412655.1 Myotis brandtii | reverse complement strand
TCCCCAGTGGGGGCTTAGCCAGCCTGAAAATGGCCCTCAGCCCCTCATCCAGACTGGCCAGGCATCCCAGCAGGACCCCCCACCTTGAAGGGGCTGTGGCCAGCCTGCAAACAGCCCTCAGCCCCTCATCCAGGCTGGCTAGGCACCCGAGCGGGGACCCCCACCCTGAAGGGAGTGTGGCCAGCCTGCAATCACCCATCAGTCCCTCACCCAGGCTGGCCAGGCACTCCTATATAATAAAAGGATAATATGCAAATTGACCCTAACAGCAGAATGACTAAGAATGACTGGTCACTATGACACACACTGACCACCAGGGGGCAGATGCTCAATGCAGGAACTGCCCCCTGGTGTTCACTGCACTCCCACAGGGGGAGCTCTGCTCAGCCACAAGCCAGGCTGATGGCTGCCAGTACAGCGGTGGTGGTGGGAGCCTCTCCTGCCTCCTCAGCTGCACTAAGGATATCTAACTGCAGCTTAGGCCTGCTCCCCGCTGGCAAGTGGACATCCCACGAGGGCTCCTGGGCTGCCAGAGGGATGTCTGATGCCAGTTTAGGTCTAATCCCCCAGAGACCGGGCCTAAGCCAGCAGGTGGTCATCCCCTGAGGGGTCCCAGACTGTGAGAGGGCACAGGCCAGGCTGAGGGACACCCCCCCGCAGAGTGCACAAATTTTTTGTGCACCAGACCTCTAGTGTAAGGATAATTGATAAGAGAAGTATGACGGGATTCAAAGTGAAGGTGAATGTTGTCTTCAGAGAGAAGGGAAATGGTGTGAATGATATGGCAATGTGGAAAAAGTGCATGCCAATTTATGTGTGGTTCAGAGGGTGCAGTTCACAGAGTAATCACAATGACTCAGATTTTCTCTGTGAAATATGTGGTAAGAATATTTGCTGAGAAACGGAGAAGGGATAGAAGATTCAACAGTGAAACCATTGCTTGTGGAGGATGGATGAACAGGTGAAAGATATACAGGACTTCCTGGGAGTATAGTAGGCTCCTTTTGAAAA
The DNA here is from genome assembly GCF_000412655.1 of Myotis brandtii. Classification (NCBI taxonomy): domain Eukaryota; kingdom Metazoa; phylum Chordata; class Mammalia; order Chiroptera; family Vespertilionidae; genus Myotis; species Myotis brandtii. The sequence goes on along the minus strand of NW_005361698.1, from coordinate 27,146 downwards.
AAAATATTTTAAAATATGTTTTTATTTTTTGAGAGAGAGTGAGGAAGGTAGAGGGATAGAGAGCTAGAAACATCGATTGCCTGCTTTCTGCATTCCCCCCTACTGGGGATCAAACCTGCAACTTAGGAGGGTGCCCTGACTGGGAATTGAACCCAGGACCTCTTGGTTTATGGGTCAATGCTCAACCACCGAGCCACAGTAGGCAGGCATAGTAGGCTCCTTTAAATGGGAAAGAAGACTTAAGGGGTTTAATGGAAGATGGAAGAAGAGCTGAGAAACTGTAAGAGAACATTCTATGTCTAAAAAAAAATTGTAAAAAGAACTTGGTAAATCTAAAATACTGGTGCTTCTTAGTAATCATTGCCATGAATTATCCCATGCAATGATGGCTTTTCATCCCTGTTTTTACAGTTGGTGGAGGGTGCTGAAAATATCAGGCAGCCTCCTTAAATCTAAAATGCTAGCCAATACTTACTTCCATTTAATTTTTAAATATGTACATCATTTCTGCCCATTTTTGCCTTTTTCTTGTGTGGTCCTGAGTGACTATGAGATAGAGGTGGATGAAAAGGTAAGATATGTGGTACTGAGTTGAATGTGAATCCTTGCTTCAGATCATTGATTCTTGCTTACTTAGTTAAACAAGCATGGCACACGGCAGGTGTTCAATAAGAGTGCTAATGTGGGATTCTGAAGGTGGCGGTTAGCAGGATGGAGGTGAGAGAGTGGGTGTGAGTGAGTGAGGGGGTGAAAAGGGAGTGTGTGGATGTGTGTGGTGTGTGTGTGAGTGAGGGACAGTTAAATCCAGTAGGAGTATCAGAGGCTGGCAGTCCAGGCTCTCCTGGACAGGGAGCATATACCACCCCTTTGAGCACTCCCTGGGCTGTGGGTCTTGGGCGCGGAGCCCACACCATCTTGAAGGTGAGAGCAGCCTCCTCTAGGAACTCATCACCACTGCCAGCCAGACTGGCCTTGTACACTGCTCACAACCCTGCAGCCACACCAGCCAAAATCCTGCTTCCCTGCCCGCAGACCTGCAGACACTAGGACATCCACCACCAAGGTTGCACAGCTCCTTCAGCAATAAGTGTGACTTCCCCCTCCCTGGCTGCCAACCTCTGAACACCTCAGTTGTGCCTTCCCAACGCACAGGCCTCCTGAGCCCACCGCCCCACAGCTGGCTCCTGGGTGCCTCTGTGAGCCCCTGCTGGGAACACTTGTATCCAAACAAAGACGCATGGCCCCAGAAACAGAAACTTGATCTTTCCACTCCCCGCCTGTCTGCGCACAGACACCACGGTCATGTGGCATCAGTGTGTGGGCTCTCCTGAGCCCATGACCCTGGCAGACAGCTCCTGGGCACCTCGGTAAGCAGCCGCTGGGCGCACATGTCCAACCAAGGGCACACATCTCCCAAAGTAGAAACTTGGACTTCTCCCTTCATGGGGCTGGAGGCACACCACACTCCTGACAAATGGCTCCTGGGCCACTCTGTGAGCTGCCACTTGGTGTGTGCCTCTCCAACCAAGGGCACACGGCTCACTCAGCAGGATCCACAACATCCCCCTCCTGGCTACCTACCTCTGGACACCTTGGTGAGTTATTGAGGACTTGCCTCCCTGGACAAGGTCACAATGTTTCAGCCACAGTATTCAGATTCCCACATCCCCAGCTGCTGGCTCCTGAACCCCCTTGTGAATCAGAGAGGGAAATCACTTTTGCCAGAGTCCCACTGCCTCAACCACAGACTATGAGACACCTGCCCCACACTGTCACGGGCTCCGGGACACTCATATTGAGTTTCAGAGTGACACTACTCCAGCAAGTCACACAACACCAGCCAATGTCACAGTACCTGACCCTCAGATCCCGAGACTCCTTCCTCCCAGGCCGTGGACTCTGGGCACCCTCAGTGAGCACATACTAGTGAGACCTCAGGCAACCCCTTCCACAAAAGCTGGAACCACAATCACATCCAAAACAGCTTGCACAACGAAACTGGGGGTGAATCACATTGCCAATCTATGACAAGACTTCATCCACAAATAAGAAACTAACATTCAAGACCCGACTACACCAAGAGAACCCAAATAGCTCAAGCAGGGAGCTCCACTAGATCACCAAGCCCAGGAGACCTGAGAGAACACACCGCTGGGTCCCAAAATCACAAACTACATAGCACCACCCCCAAAAGAACCTTGGTAGCAAAGCAGTTGGATCTAAGACATAGAAACAATGAAAACGTTACAGCAAAAAATGGGGAGACAAAAAAAAACAATCCCCAAAGGAAAGAAAAAGAGGATCACTAGAAAGGGAACTGAATGAAATGGAGGCAAGTAACATGTCAGAGAAAGAATTCAGAGTAATGGTTATACGGATTCTCAAACAACTAGATCCCAAATACACACAACTCAATGAGAATTATAAGGAGCTGAATGAAAATGTCACCAACATGAAAAGGAATCAAGAGGAAGTGAAGAATGACCTAGCTGCAAAAGAACACAATAGAAGGCTTAAACAGTAGACTAGAAGAGGTTGAGGACCGCATCAGTGAATTAGAAGACAAGGTAGGAAAAAACACACAAACACAGCAGCACCTAGAAAGAAAACTTAAAAAGCTGGAGGAGAGCCTAAGAGAGCTTTGGGACAACACGAAACAACATTTGCATAATAGGGATACCAGAAGGAGAGGATGTGGAGCAAGGAATAGAAAACCTGTTTGAAGAAATAATGACAGAAAATTTCCCTGATGTTGGGAAGAAAAAACCACACAAGTCCAAGAAGCACATTGAGTCCCAAACAAGATGAACCTGAAAAGACCGACACCAAGACACATCATAATTAAATTGGCAAACATCAATGACAAAGTAAAAATTTTAAAGGCTGCCAGAGAGACAGAAAGTTAACTACAAGGGATCTCCCATTAGAATATTAACTGATTTCTCAACAGAAACACATCAGGCCAGAAGGGAATGGAATGAAATATACAAAGTGATGCAAAACAAGGGACTGAATCTCAGAATACTATACCCAGCAAGGCTATTATTCAAAATTGAAGGTGGAATCAGGATATTCACAGACCCGACAGCAAGACACATCATAATTAAATTGGCAAACATCAATGACAAAGTAAAAATTTTAAAGGCTGCCAGAGAGACAGAAAGTTAACTACAAGGGATCTCCCATTAGAATATTAACTGATTTCTCAACAGAAACACATCAGGCCAGAAGGGAATGGAATGAAATATACAAAGTGATGCAAAACAAGGGACTGAATCTCAGAATACTATACCCAGCAAGGCTATTATTCAAAATTGAAGGTGGAATCAGGATATTCACAGACAAAAAAGGGCTAAGAAAGTTTATTACCACCAAGCCAGCAATGCAATAAATGCTAAAGGGACTGCTGCAAAATGAAGAAATAGAAAGGCAAGAAGGAGCACAAGCATAAAGAAAAAAAATGGTGACAAACAAGTATTTATCCTATATAATAAAACCCTAATATGCAAATTGACCAAACAGTGGAACAAATGGTCACTATGAAACATACTGACCAGCAGGGGGAAGATGCTCAATGCAGGTGCTGCCCCCTGGTGATCAGTGCACTCCAACAGGGGGAGCGCCACTCAGCCAGAAGCTGGGCTCACAGCTGGCAAGTGCAGAGGTGGTAATGGGAGCCTCTCTGCCTCTGCTGCAGGTGGGAAGTAAGGAAGGAGGGGTCCCAGACAGCAAGATGGTGCAGGCCAGGCTGAGAAACCCCACCCCAATGCACGAATTTCATGTACTTGGCCTCTAGTCAATAATAACATTAAACATATATGGATTAAATGCTCTAATAAAAAGAAATAGGGTAGCTTAATGGATAAGAAAACATGAACCATATATTTGCTGTCTGCAAGAAACCTACTTCAGAACAAAGGATTCACACAGACTGATAGTGAAGGGATGGAAAAATTTTTTTCAGGCAAATGGAAATGAGAAAAAAGCTGTTGTAGCAATACTTATATCTGACAAAATAGACCTCAAAGTAAGGCCATCACAAGAGATAAGGAGGACCATTTCATAATACTAAAGGGAGCAATTCAACAAGAGGATATAACTCTAGTAAACATATATGCACCCAATAGAAGAGCACCCAAATACATAAAAAACTTCTGGAAGATATCAAGGGAGAAATAGACAGCAATACAATCATAGTAGGTGACTTTAATGCCCCACTGATACCATTGCATACATCCTCTAAACAAAAAATTAGCAAAGAGGAAGTGCTGGAAAATGGCAGCAGAATAGGCGGATGTGTCCTGAGCCTTGTCCTGGAGCAGATGGGATGAGCAACTAAACCAAATAACATTCACCCCGAATTGGCGAAATAGACACAGCTGGTGAGACAATCCGCAGCCAGGAAGTCCAGAGGATGCCTAGAGAATGGTAAAATCAGGGATCTGGTCTGGAAAGAATTGCAAGACCTTTGAGCCCAGAGGCTCAGAAGGAAGCCACATGGCACTGAGGCCATGTCCCTTGGGACAGGCATAGCGTCTGACTGTGGAAAGAAGGTCCACAGTGCTGCTGGCAGCAGGAGATTCTAGATCTGGGTCCACAGTCATGAGAGACTGAGCCCAGAGGGGCAACCTGGATGGCTTCCCAAGCTGCGCCATACCGGGGGAAAGATGCTCACAGTGGAGCAACTCTTTCCTCTCTTTTTGGTCTTTGCTTTTATTCACTAAACATAGTTCATAGGACCTTTCAAATACAAACACCTTTGACTGGGGTGCAGCTGCAGGTGCGGACTTGTGAAATCTGGGGAGAGGCTGGTGAGAGGAGAGGGTCAGTGAGGTGGCCATGAGTCTGGTGCTGTGTCATACCTGACATGCCGGACCTAGGGTAGCCATTTTCTCCTGAAGAGATAGCCCCTCCCTGCAGTCTCCAGGCAACCAATACACCCACACCCAGACTACACCCTGAGTGGTACAAAGGATACCAAAAAAAATCTGAATAGTCCCTGAGAGCCAACAGGGACTGGCCTAAAGAGAAGCCTTTAGTCCCAGAAACAGGAAACAGCAGCAGACAGTACAGAAGAGTGGGACCTTACAGCAGTCCTCATGGGGAATTAAAACTTGGTGGAAAGGAACGACACTTTACTTTTTCATTTTTATTTTATTAATATTTTGTTATCTTTTTTCTTTATTTTCCTTTGTTTCTTTATTTTCTATTTCTTTTCGCATTATTCTTTCATCATTCTAATTTATTTTATTTTCCTATTTTTTAAATTAATCTTTAAAATTTATTATTATATTTTTCTTCTCTTTCTCTTTCTTCTTATCCACTCATCCTCCTTCTACTTCCTCCATACTGAACTCTCCCCTCTGGCTGACTCAACGCTTAAGCCCAGGGCACTGCAACTATGTGAGCAGCAGTCTAGTGAGCAGTCTGCCCCCATCCGAGAAGCAGCAGCCCCATGAGAAGCCTGGCACAGTCTGAGGAGCGGCAGCCTCACATGGCCTGCCCCTGTCCAAGGAGCAGTAGCCCTGCACAGCCCACACCCATCCGAGGAGCAGCAGCCACATGAGCAGCCCACTCCCATCCGATGAGCAGCAGCCTTGCAAGTAGACTGCCCCTGCCCAAGGAGCCCCAGCCATGTGTGAAGCCCACCCCTGTCTGAGGAGTGGCAGCCATGCAGAGCCCGCCCCCGTCCAAGGAGCAGGAGCTGCGTAAGCAGCCTGACCATGTCTGAGGAACAACAGCCTCATAAGCATCCCACCCTCACCAGCCAGAGGAACAACCACTGCTGTAAGCATAGCCCACCAGAGGAGCCACCACCAACTGAGGAGCAGCTGCTGCCACAACCGCCCAAGGAGCAGCCCCTACATGACTCAACACCTAGATCCTGTGGTGAGAGGAAAAATAGGGAGACAAGGAGACCCCCAGAGGAAAGAAAAGGATGAATTGCCAGAAAAGCAGCTAAGTGAGACAGAGGCATGAATATGTCAGAAAAAGAATTCAGAATAAGTGTCATACAGTTCATAAACCAGATGGATGAAAAAAATCAACAACTTAAGTAAGAATTGAGAAGAAATAAAGAGTGGTATTGCTGCAATAAAAAACACAATGGAAAGTTTCAACAGTAGAATAGGAGAAGTGGAGGACCGAATTAGTGAATTAGAAGACAGAGAAGCAAAACACACCCAAAATGAGTTGCACTTAAAGAAAAAAAATTCAAAACATGAGGAGAGCCTAAGGGAGCTTTGGGACAACATGAAACGAAGCAACATATGAATAATAGGGGTGACAGAATGACAGGAAGAGGAACAAGGGTTAGAAAACCTATTTGAAGAAATAATATCAGAAAACTTCCCTGATGTGGGGAAGAAGAAAGTCAAAATGTTCATACTACCCAAAGCAATCTATACATTCAATGCAATCTCCATTAAAATACCAATGGCATATTTCACAGACCTAGAACAAACTCTCCAAAAATTCATCTGGATTAAAAGAAGAACTCAATTAGCTGCAGCAATATTGAGAAAGAAGAACAATGTTGGAGGGATCACAATACCATATATCAAGCTATATTACAAAGCCACTGTTCTCAAAACTGCCTGGTACTGGCACAAGAACAGACATATAGACCATTGCAACAGAACAGAGAACCTAGAGATCAACCCAAGTGATTATGCTCAATTAATATTTGAGAAAGGAAGCAAGAGCATACAATGGAGTCAAGACAGTCTCTTCAATAAATGATGTTGGGAAAATCCGACACATACTTGCAAAAAAAATGAAACCAACTTACAACATACACAAAAATAAATTCAAAATGGATAAGACTTAAACGTATTATGGGGAACCATAAAAATCTTAGAAGACTCTATAGTAATGGTTCTCAACCTCTGGCCCTTTAAATACAGTTCCTCATGTTGTGACCCAACCATAAAATTATTTTTGTTGCTATTTCATAACTGTAATGTTGCTACTGTTATGAATCATAATGTAAATATCTGATATTCAGGATGGCCTTAGACGACCCCTGTGAAAGGGTCGTTTGACCGCCAAAGGGGTTGCGACCCACAGGTTGAGAACCACTGCTCTATAGGCAGCAAAATAGCAGACATATGTCATAGCAATATCTTTACTGATACAGTTCCTAGGTCAATGGAAACTAAGGAGAAAATAAACAAATAGAACTACATTAAAATAATAAGTTTCTGCACAGCAAAGGAAGCCATCAACAAAACAAAAAGAAAGCCCACTGCATGGGAGAACATATTTGCCAATGTTATCACTGATAAGGTTTTAATCTTCAAAATTTACAAAGAACCCATACAACTTAACAAAAGGAATATAAACAATCCAATAAAAAAATGGTCAAAGGACCTAAATAGACACTTTTTGAAAGAGGACATACAGAACGCAAGAGACATGTAAAAACATGCTCAAAGTCACTAATCATATGGGAGAGGCAAATCAAAACAACAATGAGGTACCGTTTGACACCTGTCAGAATAGCTATCAATGGATCAACAAATGACAAGTGCTGGAGAGGATGCGGAGAAAAAGGAACCCTCATGCACTGCTGATGGGAATGCAGACTGGTGCAGCCACTGTGGAAAACAGTATGGCATTTCCTCAAAAAATTAAAAATGGAACTTACATTTGTCCCAGTAATCCCACTCCTAGGAATGTATCCCAAGAAAACAGAAACACCAATCAGAAAGGATATATGCACCCCTGTGTTCATAGCAGAACAATTTACAATAGCTAAAGTTTGGAAACAGCCTAAGTACCCATAAGCAGACGAGTGGATTAGAAAACTGTGGTACATCTACAAATGGAATTCTATGCTGCTGTAAAAAAAGAAGGAATTCTTACCATTTGCAATAGCATGGATGGAACCAGAGAACATTATGCTAAGCAAAATTAGCCAGTCAGAGAAAGATAAATATCACATGATCTCACTCATTTGTGGACTATAATGAACAACATAAACTTATGAACAAAAATAGAACCAGAGACACAGAACCATCGAACAGACTGTCCAACCTATGAGGGAAGGCATGGAGTGAGGAAGTAAGAGATCAAGCAAAGGACTTGTATGCATGCATATGAGTAAAACCAATGGACACAGACAGGAGGGGTATGAGGGCTTATGCTTGGGTGATGGGGTGGTGAGAGAGAGGTCAATTGGGGAAAAAAGGAGACTCATATAATACTTTAAACAATAAAGAATTAAAAAAGAGAAAATGAAATTTAAGACATATGATACTTTAAAATAATATCAATCAGAGAAAGGAGAAATATGTACATATCTGTATGGTTTCATGTACAAGGTCCATATTTGTAAGCCTAAAAAGATATCATATATTTTAAATACAACTAAGGATAATTTTACTTTAAAAAAAGAGTGCTAATGTGCAAAAGTCAAGATGAACACAGTTCCTCAGGAGTAAGAGCAACTTATATATTTTCCAACTGAGACCATTGCTAATGGTTAAGGAATCAAAGAGTAAATTCAGTGGGAGCCATCCTAGGGCATCACCTGCTATATACCCAGGTTGTCCAGTGTGTTGGCATGAGGTAATCTATCAGTTAGTGAAGTGCTTTGGGAGCAATGCATGACCTTACCACACTGTGTTTAGGGGTGTCTGACATGGCTCCGGTGGAGAGGGTGTATTGCTCAGACTCTGCTTTGGTTTTCCTGACCCCTTTCCACCATTTCCTGTATTGCTTCCGGACCTGCAGAGGCAAAGCATGCTCTGAGTTAGCTCACTGAGAGGAGTGAGAGTGGAAAGAGTCCTGGGTGGGAGGTAGACAGTGGTACCTGCTGGCTGAGGAGACAGTACACCAGGAAGATGAAGACGCCCTGCAGGCTGTTGATGATGGTGAAGAGATAGGCCATGGCGTGAGCAGCTGGACCCACCTGCAGGATTCCCAGACACCACGTGCAGCCCAAGATGAAGAGCTGAGATATCGCTTTAAATGTCAGCATCCTTGGTAGGAGGAGAAGAGAGGCCCATGGTGCACCCAGAGCAACAGAATCAAGGCCATTCTAATCTCCACCCAATGAATGCTCCTGTCTTCCACTGTGGGTGATGAGTTTTCAGACTGCATTGTGATCAGCTTTGACCTTTACCGTCAATGGTTCTCCACAATAGAAATGCTACTTGGATCCAGGATGGCATTTTGATTGATTTGAGTAGGTTGTGACACTTCATAATGTATGTTTCAAAAAAAAATTCTATAATGCTCCATGGTGATGCCTAATTTTATCTAACTAACATTACTAAGTGTGTTCTGTGCATCAGGCTGTGTGCTGAGGCCTGGACATTAAAGTCACAGAGGCAAGATTTCTATTTTCATAAAGGTCACAGGCTATTCCAATGAGAAATACAGCCGAATAATGACATGCAAAATGTAGAAAGGACACTGGAGAGGGGTGAGAAGGAGCCTAACTGAGAGTGGGTATGAAAGTGTAGACTGGGTTGTGGAAGGAGTCACAGATTTTTCTAAGTGCACACAGGTTCTTTGTACTTTTGTTGTAGGACTGTTGACAAAAGTTCAAAGAATGTTTATCAACCAATGTCAATTCCCCCTGTTGCTGAAGGAGTTACAAGATGGGATTAGAGCAGGGGTCCTCAAACTATGGCCCACGGGCCACATTTGGCCCGCCGAAAACATTTGTTTTTTTACTTCAAAATAAGATATGTGCAGTGTGCATAGGAATTTGTTCATAGTTTTTTTTTAAACTATAGTCCGGCCCTCCAACGGTCTGAGGGACAGTGAACTGGCCCCCTGTTTAAAAAGTTTGAGGATCCCTGGATTAGAGACAGAACATTGTGGCCGGATGTCAGCAGCCCACCACTGACTCCAAGCTGGCTGCCATTGGAGGACAGCTTCATCTCTTTACTCTGGGTTCCCTCAGAAGACCCCGAGAAGGGGCATTAGGGCTGCTGAGGCACATGGATTTGCTCTTGGAACCACACATGTCTGTGGGGTTGTCACGCTCTTCTCCATTTTACCTTGTATTCTTGAGGGTGGACACATCACTGTTGAGTGAAGAGAGTTTGCTTTTCAAAATGCAGAGGGTCATCAGAAAGAAAGCTAGATTGACCTTCAGGAAAACACACAAGGTTTAGTGAATAATATTTTAGTTTGTTATCTCTAGTCTAGCCTGTCCAACAGCAATTGCACACTTAAGTAGTTTTTATATTTAGTAACAGTGTTAGAGCTTGTAGTTTTAGAAGCAGTCTTAGAAAACCAAAGCAAACCCAAGACAACCCAGGGACATTCTTGCTCATGTCATCCTCTTGCCTCCTTATAATTCTAATTACACTCAGTTGAGCATTAAGGATGCTCTGATGTCATCACTCACAAAGAGGATGGCGCAGACTGGTCCAAGGAAGCCCCATATAAATCCCTTTTCTGGGTGGAGCCAGCAGCTAAGAAAGAGAAAGAATTAAAAATGCATTGGTCCTTAGAAATGTGGGAAAAATTATGCCAATTCATTCATTAATTCATTCATCAACAAACATTGAGTGTCTCTTCTGTGATAGGCTCTGTGATTGGCTTTGAAGATACTGTTGTGAAGAAAGTACGCATGGTCTTGAATCCCAAACATCTCACAGATAAAGAAATGGGAATGTACTCTTACCGAGCAGGTGTTCCATAAAGGTCAGGCCTGGACACTGCAGAGATGGCCACAATCACAGCTGGGACTCCGTAGCCCACAAGGAGCATGAACTTCTTCATGAGCTCACACTGGAGTAGTTGACCACCGTCAGGTTGCGTGCGGTGAGGAAGAGGTGCAGGCCCTCCAGCAGCATCCAGGTGAAGGAGGCCAGGTAGAGATAGTGTAAGGCACCTGCGATGATGGCGCACAGCACCTGGGGGAGGGGTGAGAGCCACCAGGTGGGATTGTCAGGGTGGAGCATTGCCCCAGGACCTCTCCTATACCTTGGCATTTGGGAGAACTCTGTTGAATATGAAGGAATTGTCAAAAGAAGGTGTGATTGCCCTGGCCGGTTTTGCTCAGTGGATAGAGCATCAGCCTGCAGACTGAAGGGTCCGAGGTTTGATTCCAGTCAAGGGCACATGCCAGGGTTGTAGGCTTAATCCCCAGTTGGGGGTGTGCAGGAGGCAGCCAATCAATGATTCTCATCATTGATGTTTCTATCTCTCTCTCCCTCTCCCTTCTTCTCTGAAATCAATAAAAATATATTAAAAAGAGAAAAAAAAGCAGAAGGTATGATTTCTAGTTTGGTCAATGTGAAATTGGCTACTTACCCCTCTAACCTTCCCCAAACCCAAAGTCATTTTATTAAGGTGTCCAATGCAAGTGTACTCCTCATTCCACGGTCAGGGCATGCTTCCTTTGGGACAGTGTCGGTACCTTAGGCTCAGTTCTGTCGATGGCCGTGAGGAAGAGCAGGTGGGCCAGGAAGAGGCAGAGTGAGAGCTGCAGGTGGAGTGAGGTGCTGGTGTTCTGGATGGCTTTGCACAGCAGGAAGGTGAGGGCCGCCAGGAGGAGGCACAGGAGAGAGAGGCTCAGCCCCACGTAGGTGATCACAGCCAGGGCGGGATCCTCCTCCTGGGACCCAGGAAAGAGGAGAGAGCAGTCACACTCACCTAATCTGGGTTAATGACCCTTCTACCATTTTCAGTTTGGGCAGGGTACAACAAACTTTGGAGTGGAGGAGCCAGGTACATTTGTGATGTTTATGGACACTGTTAGAATTCTAGGGGGTCCTGAACTGATTCATTCAGATCCTATAAACATTGAGGGATAAGAGAGTCCTCATTCAGGACCAAACCCTGGAAATCATAGGGTTGATTTTTCTTCACGACTATGCTTATAGGTTATCATTTGACAGTCAGAGAGATACACGGTTCCCTGTTGAACATCATCCTCCATCCCCATGATGTGATACTGTGTGACAGAGTCTGTATCCGGAGACTCGATGTCCAGGGATCATCTCCCCTGCTTGTACTTACTCACATCATCCCTGCAACACCTGTTCCTTACAGATTTAAATCCTTGGTTAAAGAAGGAAAAGTACTGATGATGGTGGTAGCTTGAAATTAATATTTCCTGCCTATTATTTATGATTTATTTACTTATTTATTTATTTATTTTTAAGATATATTTTTATTGATTTCAGAGAGGAAGGGAGAGGGAGAGATAGAAACATCAATGATGACAGAAAATTATTGATTGGCTGTCTCCTGCAGTCCCCTGCTGAGTTTTCAGTCTGCAACCAAGGCATGTGCCCTTGACCAGAATCAAACCCGGGACCCTTAAGTCCACACGCTGGTGCTCTATCCACTCAGCTAAACTAGCTAGGTTTCCTGCCTATTTTTTAAAGATTAAAATTTTCCTTGCTTCATTTTTCAAATCATCTTAAATCCATAACGATACATTTTAAAAATTAATTTTAATGTAAATAGGTGAGAAAAGAAAGAGAGAGAGACAGAGAGAAAAAAGAAATATGAAAATGATAAAGAATATGTAGGTTAAATGTTCAAAGTTAGTACATCTGACAAAGAGCAATACGGTATTATTTACACTATTTTTATTATTGCAATAAATCTGCAAGATTGACATTACTTTCTAAGTAAATGTTTGCAAATAAATAGCAAGCTCTCCAGGTGATTTTGACACATACTAGGTTTTGAGCATCTTTGGTGTAAGGAAATAAACTAACTCCTCTACCACATAAAGAGCTCCCAGATCCATAAGAAATGTTTCAACAGGTCAATAGAAAAATGGACCAAAAAGTGAACAACTTGTTTCCAGAAACAGAAATACAAATCGCTCTTAAATAGAGATATTCCATTCCATTTATAATGAAAGACATGCAAATTTCATAATATAGCAATATAATTATATTTAACTCTCAGATGAATAAAGATCCAAAACTTTGATAATGACCTTGTGAGAGTGGAGAGTGTGAGGAATCATACAGCTTCAGGTAATGCTGGTAGGAGTGTCCACAGGTATCACCTCTATATGCTAAAATATGGAAAAATTGGCCAATATAGGTCAGGGATAAAAGTAAACCCAGCTAAAGGTAATATTTTATTTTATGCTTTCAACTAAACAATTTAACTCTTTCTGCCTTTCTGTATATGCTTCTTGCCTTAAAACACAGTATTAAGGATGAAGAGATCCTGTTATGCAATACCCATATCTTTTTTTCTTTTTCTTTTTTAAGAGATGAGCAGTGCAATTTAGAGACATATCATCATTCTATATTTGGAATAGGGAAGTATTTTCAATGTTCTTGACTATCATAAGTGTTGAGAAAAATGCTTGGTTTCCCCATTTAAAAATACTGATAAATATCACCTCTTTCTTCATGTAATAAAAGTCAGGTTAAAACACTTAAATATACTTTAGATCTTCTGTTTTGTAAGCATCACCTGAGGAAATACCACAAGAATGGCATTGACATATTTAACAGATTTGGAGGTAAGTCTACCTGTGAATCGTGGAGCTGTGTCTCTAGGTGTCAGTGTGCATGCATGCAAGTGTGAGTCACTCTTTGCTCTGCAGAGGCCAAATAATTGGGGTGTTGCCAAGTAGTTAGCACATTCTTATTAGAGTTCTTAAGTCATCAGGGGAAGTAAACTTTTCACTGTACCATGAAAAAAATTTTGACATAGTATGCATACTAACTAGATACTCAAACAGGAAAACAATGCAGTGTGTCTAAATAATTACAACTTTATTTGTAGTAGGAAATGATCATGAAACAAAATTCCCACTATGAGAAGATTTGATATGTAATTTATAGCACATGCATACAATGAAATGCACTTGAAATAAAAATAATGGAGTGTCTTTTTTTAGATTGGAATAGAATAATCTTTTAAAGATAATAAATAAAAACACAAAATGCACAGTCCTGAAAAATGACACTATGTGAGTAAAAAAAAGAGGGACAAAGAATAAATGCAAATCACATCAGAGTAATGGTGGCATGAGAGAGGCCGTTGTCCTCTGCTACTGAAATTTCAAGAAGTTAACCAACTATAATTCAACATACAAATCCCTGCTCAACACAGATGCATGCCTAAGAGACCCGCACTTTGAAACATCTAAAAGTGGGCAACCAGGAATAAATGGGGAGATGAGAAGAGAGGACCTGCAGATGCAGCCCCTGGCTGGCTGGGAGAGGGGAATATCTGGTGGTAGTAGGTGCTTTCTTTGGCCAGGAGGAACAGAGAGCTGCAGGGGCTTTGGGAGTCCTGGGGTGCAGCCCAGCAGGGCAAGCTGTGAGGGAGTGTCTGAGTCAGCAGATGCCTGACAGAGCACGTGGTTCTGCCATGCGGCTCCCCAGTGTCCAGCTGGTGGCGGTGTTTCACACAAAGAAACAAAACCACAGAGCCCTGCCTCTACTTGGATTCCCAAAACTCACCTCCCTTTGCCTTTGAGTTGGGTTCAGGAGCATACTATCTGTAAACCAAGAGCTATTGTAGGAAAACTGCTGTTTCCCTCTGTAACATCCCTAGGAGGGGTGCTTGGGATGGAACCCCATAGAGGTCAGGGGTTACCATTATGGTAAGGGCAAAAAAAACACACCCATTCCCAAGCAGCATAGCTGTACTGTCTTACAGAAGCAGCAGTGGTTCAAGACTGGGAGATCACAGAGGTAAAACAATCTTGCAATTCAGCACTACCTACTGGAAAATATTAGAAAGACCTCTTCAGAGATAAATGCTTAAGCAAAGGAAGACAGCAAATACCATGAACAAGGAAAGTAATGAGGATGACCAGAAAGAAAAAGTAAAATACCCATAAAGCAAGCTGGAACACATGGAAATATCCTATATAATAAAAGCCCAGTGACCAAAACGGTAGAATGACCAAAACAACCAGAGACCAGAACAACTGCAGCCTGCAAACTGCCAGCAGCCCCTTGCCCTGGCCAGCTCTTCTCCCCAGCAGGGATCCCTACCCCAATTGGGGGCATGGCCAGCCTGCAAACCGTCATCAGCCCCCCACCCCAGGCAGCCCCACCCCTCAGCATGGACCCCCCCACCCAGATTGTGGGTGTGGCCAGCCGGAAAATTGCCTGCAGCCCCTTTCCCTGCCTGGCCTCACCCCCCAGTGGGACCCCCACCCTGATTGGGAGTGTGGCCAGCCTGCAAATTTCCAGTGGCCCTCGCCCTGGCTGGAAAGCTCTGATCCCCCGATGGCAAATGGTGAACCGGGGTTGGGTGGTGGCAGGGGGCGGGCCAGCTGCTGGCAGCTGTGGAAGATGACCCTGATCATAGGCCAGGCCTAGGGACCGTACCCCCGCATGAATTTTGTGCGCTGGGCCTCTAGTGTGATATAAATGACAGAGATTTCAAGATTGCAGTTCTGAATGTACTCAATGAGATGTGAGAAAATATAGACAGGCAACTCAATGCACTCAGAAAACAAATCAATGAAAAAAATGAGTACTTTACAAAACAGACCAAAACTTTAAGAAAGAACCAATCAGAAATCTTAGAAATGAAGCATGCAATTAAGGAGATTAAGAGTAAACTATTGAGTGTAGAAAACAGGCAACCAGATGAAGGAAAGAATTCATGATATTGAAGATAGGAATCTAGAAGTGGTGCAGGGGGAGAAGAGAGAGACTTGAGAATAAATAAAAACTAAAATAAAAGAGCTCTATAAGAACTATCTGACTTCATCAGAAAAAGCAATATTAGAATTATAGGTATTCTGAAGGAGGAGGAAAGGGAGCATGAAATGGAGAGTCTATTCAAACAAGTAATGGATAAGAACTTTCTAAACCTATAGAATGAACTAGATCCTTGAATCAAAAAAGCAAACAAAAGTCCTAGTTACCTCAATCCAAAGAGGCACTTGGTATTGAAGTGTCAAGAATTAGTATCAAAGAAAAAATTCTCAAAGCAGCCAGTGACCTACAAAGGAAAACACATCAGAATTTCATCTGACTTCTCAACAGAAACTCTACAAGCTAGAAGAGAGTGGAACCAAATACTCAAACATCTGAAAGAGAGAAATTACCAGCCACAAATAATATATCCAGCAAAAATATCTTTTCAATATGAAGGAGAAATAAGATGTTCTCAGACATACAGAAGATAAGGGTTTTTTTTTTTTTCCACCAGAAAACCTCCATTGCAGGAAATACTCAAGAAGGTTATTCTACCTGAAACAAAAATCAAAGGTCACAAATCTATGACTGAGACCACCAAAAACTTACAGCTTAAACAGGGATCATTTGTGAAAACAAAACCATAAAGGCGAAAGGGTGAAGGACTGAACTGGCAAAGGAGAATGAAGATCAGATGCACTCAAAAGAAAAAAGGCTACTGTATATAAGAAAATTTATTTTTTATAAACCTAATGGTAACCACACACAAAAATCCCCAAACCAGGACACATAGCTTAAAAAAAAGAGGAAACAGAGAGAAGTATGGAATATCACCAAACAAAAACAACAGACAGAAAGAGAAAGGAAAAGCACCAATGGAGGCACAGAGCCACCAGAAAATAAAAGACAAAATGGCTATAGGAAATCCTTATACATAAATAATTACCCTAAATGTAAATGGTCTGAATTCACCTATAAAGAGGCACAGAGAGGCAGAGTGGATCAAAAAACAAAAGTCAACCAAATGCTGCAAGAGACACATCTAACCTGCAAAGACAAAGGTAGATTCAAAGAAAATGGGTGGGAAATGATTCTCCAAGCAAATAACATCCAAAGAAAAGCAGGTGTAGCCATACTTATATCTGAAAAAATAGATTTTAAAATAACAAAGATAACAAGATACAAAGATAGCCACTTTAAAATGATAACATCAAGAAAACATAACACTTCTTAATATATATGCACCCAATCAAAGAGCACCGAAATAATCACAGAATAATAACAACTAATCACAGAATTAAAGGGAGAAACAGATCAACACAATCATAGTTGAGGACTTTAATACTCCATTGACAGCTCTAGACAGATCAACCAAACACAAAATCAATAAAGAAATATCAGTCTTAAATGAAACACTAGATCAAATCAACATAGTTGACATTTACAGAACCTTTCATCCCAGGACATCAGATTATACATTTTTCTACAGTGCACATGGAACATTCTCAAGGACAGATCATATGTTGGGTCACAAAACTAGCATTAACAAATTCAAGAAGATTGAATTATACAAAGCATATTCTCTGACCACAATGCCTTAAAATTAGAAGGCAACTGCAAAGCCAGGCCAGAGTGCCTCTGTGATTGAGCATCTACCTATGAACCAGGAGGTCAGGGTTGGATTCCCAGTCAGGACACATGCCTGGGTTGCAGCCTTGATTACCAGTGGGGGGCACACAGGAGACAGCCGATCCATGATTCTCTCCCTCTCTTATCATTGAATTTTTTATATCTCTCTCCCTTTTCCTTCCTCTCTGAAGTCAATATATATATATCTCAACTGTAAAAAGGAAGTAAGGAAACCCACAAATATGTGGAGATTAAACAACATACTGGAATTGAATCTGCAACCCTTCAGTGCATGGGCTGATGCTCTAACCACTGAGAACACTGGCCAGGGCTGGAGAATATCTCGATGTGAGGGAGCTTCTGCTGCTAGTCTCCAGATAAGAGTATAGACACATTGTGAGAGGGCCTGAGAGAGGGCCACATAAGAAGGAATGCAGGGAGGCCCTAGTAGCTGAATGTGATCCCTGCTGCCAGCTAACAAGAGTGTAAAACCTCAGTTCTACAACCATAGAGAACTGAATTCTGCCAACAACCAGGGAGCTCAGAGGAGGACAGAAATCCTCATATGAGAGGCTTGTGTAAGACCCTGATCAGACAACCCAGGTGCACCATGTTTATTTGTTGACCCACATAAATTTCAGAAAAATAAATTATGTTTTTAAGGTGCAACATGCATGGGAATTTATTACATAGTAGTAGATACTAAACAAAGTCCTTTCTCAAGGCTCTCACCTGCACATCATAGTGGGCCATGAGGACGGCAAAGCTGCTGAGGTGGGTGCATTGGCAGGTGGTGCTGATGTCTCTGGTGCCCACCCTCCAGCAGCCTTTGGTGGACCAATGACCACTTCCATTCTGGCCAGGCTCCCAGAAGACACAGAACAACTTCTGCTTTGGCCTCGGGGTCACCGACTGTAGGAACAGAGCAAGGTGTGAGCTGGTGATTAGGTGCTCAAAAATTCTGACCAAATCCTGCTTGTGATGGGCTTTCCTGGGGAGATGATGCACCCATGGGAGAGCCCCTGAACCCCAAGACTGTGTCCAGGACTCAGGCCTCTTCCACACCAACAGCCCCGTTTCACCAGCACTCACATGCTTGAAGACAAAGGTGACTGGGGAGCTGAGGTTCTGAGTGTCTTTGTTGCTCACAAAGGCGGATATGACATCTGAGAGCAGGACAGGGGAGACTTCCTGCTGCAGGCCCTTGTGTGTCTCATTCAGAACTGACTGCTTCTCAGTTTCCAGGAACAGGGGGGCCTCAAGCAGCAACTTGCCCATCCCTGGAGAGGAGACAAGGCCCACCACAGCAGGGCCTACAGGACAAGGACAAGGTTGAAATCTTAGGGTGTCCCAAAGGCCCCCTTCCTTCTGGGATGCATTCTCTCCTTTGACCCACCACAGCCCATACTTCCCTTTAATATTTAATTCTCTGTTTGTTACATCCTTGGGTGTCTTGTTCCACTCTAAAGCCTCATTGACCTTCTCTCTGTATCAGTCATTACCTGAGTCACCTGAGTCCTGCACCACATCCCAGTTCACCAGCATCTTTGCCTGATTAACACTCAGGGTGACATTCTTGTCTCCTTGCTTCTTCACCTCCAGGGACAGTTCTATGAGTTGTGGGAGTTATATAAGGGAGTGAGATTAGTAACTGTGCCAGCACTTGTAGCTATAATTCCATTTTAATGTATAGATATTTTTTATATATATTACTAGAAGCCCGGTGCACAAAAATTTGTGCACTGGCAGGGCGGGGGTCCCTCAGCCCAACCTGTGCCCTGTCACAGTCTGGGACCCCTGGGGAAATCACCACCTGCTGGGTTAGGCCCGCTCCCCTGGTGGCAGATTGCATGCCCAATACCCTGGTGTCTGCCCC
>NW_005361698.1:0-7948 GCF_000412655.1 Myotis brandtii | reverse complement strand
GGTGCTGCCTCAGGGAGCTCGGCCTGAGGTCTCCCAGCCCCAGCACCGGGTCGAGGGGGGGGGGTGAAGCCTCATGTCCCCAACCCTGGCCTAGTAACACGCAGCCTCAGGTCCCTGCTAATTGGTGTTACAGAGAGATAGCGTGACGGTGTGATGACCATTTTCATATTAGCTTTTTATTATGATGATGTTACATTATATACCAAATTTTATTTATAATATTGTTACTTGTATACCAAATAATGCATATATATATATGTATATATATATATGCCTAATATGCAAATTGTCCCCGCAGGAATTTGACTGGGAGACCTATCGCTTGGTATGATGTGCACTGATCACCAGGGGATGGCGCCAAATGAAGGAAGGCCCTGGCCAGCAGCGGGAAGGCCCTGATTGGCACTGATTGCCGGTCCCCTAGGGACCCTATCTGTGCACGAATTTTGTGCACTGGATCTCTAGTATATATTAGAATAATACACATATTTTGTATATGACATATATATACAGCAATCATCTGAATTTACAAAGGATTATAAGAGAAATTATGAGCAATTATTCAACAACAAATCATATAACCTGAATGAAATAAATTCCTACAAAGCCATGACCTATAAAAGTACCTGAAGGACTAGAGTCTGAACAGACCTGTCACAAGTAAGGAGATTGAATTTGTAATTAAAACTTTCTAAAATGGCCCTAACTGGTTTGGTTCAGTGGATAGAGCATCGGCTTGCGGGCTAAGGGTCCTGGGTCCTATTTCAGTCAAGGGCACATGCCCAGGTGCTAGATCCTCAGTAGGGGACATGCAGGAGGCAGCCTATCAATGATTCTCTCTCAACATTAATATTTCTCTCTCTCCTCTCCCTTCCTGTCTGAAATCAATAAAATATATTTAAAAAACCCCACAACTTTCCAAAATGAAAAGTGGAGACCCGAATTCGACTAACCATTTAAGGAAGAATTAACACAAATTCTTGTAAACTCTTAAAAAATACAATGAAAAGGAACACTAAATAATTTTATGAGGCCACAGTTACTCTAAAAACAAAACCAGAAAAAGACATCAAAAGAAAACAAAACTATAGATCATTAACGCTTATGAACATCGATGCAAAAATCTTCAACAAAATAACAGGAATAACTTTATCAAAGAAGGCTCAAGACCTGTCCACTGAAGACTATAAAATATGGCTAAAGAAATTTAAAAACCCTAAATAAATTGAAAAGTATCCTGTGATTATGAATTGAAAGACAATATTTTAAACATGGCAATATTCTCAAAAGTGATCTACAGATGCAATGCCATATTAACAATATTCCAACAGCATTTCTTTTTTGCAAAAATGGAAAAGCTCATCCTAAAATTCATATGGTATTGCAAGAGGCCCAATACCCAAACACTATTGAAAATGAAAAACAAAGTTGGAGGACTCAAACTTCCTGATTTCAAAACTTATTCAGTAATCAGAGCAGTACGGTACTGCCATATGAGTAGACATATAAACCAACAAAATAAAATTGAGAGTCTAGAAATAAACGCATTTATTTATGTCAAGTAATTTTCAGCAATACCCTTCAATGAGGGAAAGAATAGTTTATGCACAAGAAAAAAATGGAAGATGGACCCATACCTCACAAAATACACAAAAATCAGGTAAAAAAGCGTCGAAGACCTACATTTAAGAGCTAAAAATAAAACAGGCCCAGCCCATGTAGCTCAGCAGTTGAGCTTTGACCCAGGAATCAAGAAGCCCCCTGGCTCGATTCCCAGTCAGGGCACATGCCCGGGTTGCAGGCTCAATCCCCTGTGGTGTGTGTGCAGAAGGCAGCCAATCAATGATGTTTCTCTCTCATTGATGTTTCTCTCTCTATCCCTCTTCCTTCCTCTCTCTCTAAAAAATCAATAAAAACATTAAAAATACAATAAAAAATAGAAGTTAGTAGAAAACACAGAAGTAAATCTTCATGACCTGGGATTTGGCAATCAGTACTTTGATATGACATAAAATGTACAAACAAGAAAAGAAAAAAATAAATAAAATGGGCCTTATCAAAATTTAATGCATATATTTATTAAAGTAAATAGACTATGAAGAAAGTGAAAAGAATCTATAGTTTGGGAAAACATATTAGCAAATCACATGTCTCATAAGGGTCCACTAGCAAATATTAAAGAACACTTAAAACAAAACAACAAAAAGCCAAGCAATGCAATTAAAAATAGGCAAAGGACTTGAACAGACATTTCTCAGAAAAAAAAATACACAAATGTTCAATAATCATATGAAAAAAATATTAAATATCACTAGTCATTAGGGAAATGCAAATCAAAAACTTAATGAGATGTCACCTGACACTCTAGAAAAGCTTTAATAAAAGCAAAACAAAATGGAAGTAACACATTTTGCCGAGGATGTGAAGGTTGGCATCCTTGCACATTGCTCAGGGTAGGGAGTATATGTACAATGGTGCAGCCATTTGGAAAAATAGTTTGGTGATTCCTAAATGTTGGAGATATAATTAGCATATCACTCAGCAATTTGACTCCTACATATGGACCCAAAGAACTGAAATAGTTATTCAAACAGAAACTTGCACACCAATATCATAGTAACTCTATTCACAATAGTCAAAGGGTGGCAACAATCCAATGTCCATAAATGGATGAATGGATAAACAAAAGGTGGTGTATGCATGCAATGGAATAGAATTCAACCATATGATATATGCTACCGTGTGGATGACCTTGAAAACAGTATGCTAGGTGAAAGAAGCTAGACTATAAGGTCATGTATTGTATGATTCTATTTATATAAAATGTACAGAATTGGCTAATTCATAGAGACAGAAAACAGATAAATGCTTGCCAAGGGCTGGGGGTCGGGAGTGGGCGAGAATGAGAAGTAACTGCTTAGTGGGTACAGTGTTCACTTCTGGGATGATGAAAACACTTTAGAAATAGAGGTGATGGCCTGGCCGGTATGTCTCATTGGTTGAGCATCAACCCAGGAACCAGGAGATCACAGATTCTGGATCAGGGCACATGCCCAGCTTTCTGGCTAGATCCCCAGTAGGGGAAATGCAGGAGATAGCCATTTTTTAAAAAATATATATTTTTTATTATTGATAGTATTACAGTCCCATTTTCCCCTCCTTTACCCCCCTCCTCCCAGCCCATACCCCACCACTCTTTTCACTACCCTATTGTTCATGTCCATGGGCTATGCATATACAAATATAGATTTTTTGGTTTATCTCATCATTGATGTTTCTATCTCTCTCTCTCCCTCTCTCTGAAATCAACAAAAACACATTAAAAAAATAAATAAATAGAGGTGATAGTTGTACAACTCTGTGAATGTATGAAATGTCACTGAATTGTACACTTCGATTGAAATAGTGGATTTTATGTTATGTGAAATTTATCTCAATAAAACAAATCACTTAAATATCAGATAATATTACATTGTATTCCTCCAAATTTAATAATTTGTTTTCTTTTGAAGCCATTTCTATTTTACCTTAAATTATTTAGTATAATTAGTAGAGGCCCAATGCATGAAAATTCGTGCTCTGGGGGGTTGCGGGGGCATTCCCTCAGCCCTGGCATGTGCCCTCTCACAGTCTAGTGGCCCTTGGGGGGAAATCCAACTGATGGCTAAGCTGGCAGTCAGAGCGCTCACTAGCCTTGAGCCTGGCTTCTGGCTGAGTGGCGCTCCCCCTGTGGGAGCACACTGACCACCAGGGAGCAGCTCCTGCATTGAACATCTGCCCCCTGGTGGTCAGTGTGTGTCATAGCAACCAGTCATTCTGCAGTTTGGTCTATTTGCATATTAGCCTTTTGTTATATAGGACTTCATCTGCTGATAATTAATATTACAATGAAAATGTTTAGTATTAATAATTTTTTTCATTTTCTTTTCATCTTTTATCTTAAGATATCTATGAGAGTAACAGGGAGGTACAAGTGTGAACACTCAGCTCTAGTGCGATGGGAAGAGGAATGAGGTGAGGAGCAGGCAGAGCAGAGCCTGGGGGCAGGCAGGGTTCCTTGCCTGTTCCTGCAGCTGTCCTGAAGGTCAGTGGCCCATTGGGCAGGGCCTTGCTCAGCTCTCTCAGGACGTGCTCCCGGCCAGTCAGCAGGTTAGTGGCCACACAGTGCTGCTCTGAATGGGGCAGAGTATCCAGGTCCCCCGGGGTCTCCAGCAGATTATCCACCTCCTGTATGATGTCCTGGGGGGATGGGGACACAGAACCAGTGGATCTTGTGCCAGAGAAGCTTCAGGAAGACTCTTTGCTAGTGCAATCTGCCACTCAGAGGTCAACCCCTGGTCATGACTACCAAGGACAATGCAAGCTCAGTGACCAGAACAAGAGGAAAGGTGTTAGTAGGTGTACGTGGGTCTAACAGTGAGTACAAATACTTGCTCTGCTCTTCCCACCTACCCTGGGACAGCGGGGCCTCAGAGCAGGGCGCCATTGTGTTGGGGTTGGTCTCCTTCCAGACCAAGGCTTCCTCGGGTCTCTATAGGATACCTCCACCTGCCTCCCCTGGGTCCTGTCCTTACCTGGATGGTGTCCTGGGCCAAGGCAGACTTGAAGTCTCCGCGCAGGTCCTGGACTCTTTCAAAGAAGCGAGAGAGACTCTGGGGAAAGGAGATGAGGCCTTAGAGGGCCTCATGCATGGGTCAGGGAGCGTGGGGAAATGGGTGGACGGTGGGCTGAGTGGAGGGACTTTGCCTTCTGGTCCCGGCTGGAGTCACTCACCTGGCTCTTGATTCCAGGGGGCGGGATCCAGGTGGGGAAGGAGATCTCTGCAGGCGACAGAACAGCAGTCATTAGGTGTGTGAGTGTGTGTGTGTGTGTGTGTGTGTGTGTGTGTGTTGGAGGCAGGGTCTAGGGTCAGGCCCTACTTTCACACTGAGTAGTCCTTTGTTTATTCAGGAATCTGGGCCCCTCTCCTCTCTGTGCCCATTTCTGTGTTCAGTCCCCCCCCACCCCCCATGCCTTGGTTGGATGTGATGACACCTGCAGACTGCACATCCCTGAGTGGCAGACGCAGGGGTTATGGGAAGTGTGCAGAGGCCTGACCCACAGCAGGTAAGCCCCCCCAGAAGTACAGGTTGTGAGATATTAAATACCTTTGTCCCAGTTAGTAATTAGCTGCTGCCTGGGGTCCCCCAGGAACCTTCCCCTTGGTACCCCAGCTCCATCTGCAGGACCCCCAGATCTTTTCCCATTTAGTCTCAAAGAATGGAAGCCTTGTCTAGCAGGGTATGCCCAGCATTTATTCTGCTGGGTTTGTGTGGGTGCCCGTGAATATGTGATCAGAAGGCTTGAGTTGTAGGTCTGTGGAAATATGGGATCTGAACTCTGAACCTTCTTCACAGACGGTGTTGATTTGGCCATTGGGGGACCCAGGAATTGGCTTCCAGCCAGAGCGGCAGCGGCACTTATAGCTGCCCACATTGTTGAGGCAGTGGGTGGTTTTGTGGCATGGGTTTTGCCCCAAGATACACTCATTCACATCTGAGGACAAAGCCAGAGCGTCAGGCCCTCCCTGACCCCACTTCTCATTGCCTGAGGATCCCACCGTCAGTACACATGCCACCACCTGGTGACCTTCAACTTCACCCTCAAAGCACATTACGGTGGCCTCCCTACAAGATGAACATGACAGGGACCATGGTCTCCAGTTTATAGTTGGCAAATCCAGAAGGGAAACTGAGTCACAGGGACTAGGTTTCTTGACCAAGGACTTCTGCCTACACCCTCCTGGGCCCTGGCCTTGGTTCCATTCTTGGAACCAGAAGTCACACCTCCCTCTGCTGCATGTGACAGATGAGGAAAGGGAAGGGTCTGGGGGTGCTCACGGAGGTACAAGGAAACCCCAGGCCCAGAAGGCCCTGTCACCGCCCTGCTCTGTGGCAGGACTTTTCGGGGAAGCGAATCCTTAGGCAGGGCCTTGGCAGGGGACCTGAGAATCTTCTCCTGCCTCCTGGGGCTGCGGGACCTGCATTGGCTCCTTCCCCAGCTCCATCCAGTCCAGCCTCACAGCGTCCTCCCGGGGCCTCTACCTTTGCACAGCTTCGGGTCCTCTGGGTTCAGCTCAAATCCTGGTGGGCACGTGCAGGTGTAGCTGCCATGAGTGTAGATACAGTTGCTGCGGCTTTTACAGATTCTGGGGTCCAGACATTCGTCCATGTCTGCAAGGGGAAGGAGAGGGTGATGGATGCCTGCAGCCGTGGGCAGCCTTCAAGGCTGGGAGTCAGCCACGTTTCCTGCCATAGAAGCGTCTGAAGGCCCCACTGCCTCCTCCCAGGCGAGTGATGCCTTTTCTAATTCACATGGAGGTGTCCTGTGGGTGAGCATGCTGGCCTAGGTGCTCTGTTGTCCAGATGTGGCCAGAAGCGGTCCAAGTCCTCTGTCTCACTCCCTCCACCTCCCCCACAGGGGCAGCTCCCAGCTAGGGCAGGGACATCACTGTCACCTGTGTCCCATCACTCACACACTACCAGTGATTCCTGAGGACTTGGGCAAAGGCCAGGCTGGGCCTTCCTAGAACCAAGTGCTGGAGAAGTGCTGCAGGCCCTGAGCAGCCTCGTTTCGGTGGCCTTTGTCCTGACTCCCCCGGGTGGTGCTGTGGGCTGAGCTCTCCTTGGAATCCTGGTGACTCTGGTGAGACAGCACTCTCCCATTCACACAACTTCAGCCCATGGAGATGGACCGAGAACCACCCTGAGCCTGACCCCTTGCGGACAAGGCTTTTAGGCCGGGGCCCAGAATGTGAAAATGATGCCAGATAGGCCAGGGCCACCTGGACTGTGGGTGCCAGACCACGAGGGCAGTGGGGCTGACATCCAGCCATGCAGCCTTGTGGTGGTGAAGGTGCCCCTTCTGATCCCCCTAATGGCATTCCCTGGACTGGCAGGGAGTGATGAGAATCCACATGTGAGCTTGGCCAGCGGTGGGCAAGGGCTGGGTGCTTGGAGCGGGGAGCAGCGGCTGATGGGTGAAGAGTGGTAGGTGTTTTTGTCATCTGGCTCCTTGTTCTCCCACCAGGGACACAGACCTGTGGGCCTTGCCTAGAGGGGCTGAGCTCTGTCTTCTGTAGCCCCATGGTCTGGGCCCCCAAGGCACCCAGGTTAACCTCCTTGGGAGAGGACTGAGCCTGGGGCAATGGTCCCCGATGACGCCCCCTCTTGTCACCTGGTCGAGGTGGGAGCCTCTTCTTTCACCCAACTCTCAGAGCTTGGGGCTGGGTGGGGAGGTTGACGTCACCCCGCCCACCCCCGACATGTAACCCATCTGGATCCGGTCATCAAGCTGCCCACCGTCCTGAGAATTGAAGTTATGGGGGAGGGTCAGGGTGGACGCTTGCTTGGGGGATAGATGGAGGCCAAGTGGCAGAGAATTGGGGTCAGGGTATCAGGAGGCGTTTTCTCCAGCTGGGGCTGTGGACCAGAGGCAATTTTCTTGAGGGGGTCCCTGGGCCATCACGGCCCGGGGGGTCTGGGAGGGCCTGGCATGGCTGCCCCTGTGTGGGCTCCGGTGGCATCAGGTCTCATCCCAGCAGGCACTGGCGATGGGGAAGAGGGCGATATTGTTCTAGAATGCACTGCGCCATGAGCCCCCTTCCCTCCCACCAGGAGGCTCTGCCACCTCCCTCTGCACGCAGGGCAGGCCTGCGGACCTGGCTCAGAGCCCCCAGGATCCCCAGCTCAGCCTCCTCCTCCCCTCTCTGTGTTCTTCACTAACTCCCTCTCTCTGGGTGAGTCATGGCTTCTGCCTGAACACTGTTGGCTGCATCTGCCTGCAAATGCCTGAAGCCCCTTCCCTGCCCACCTGCTCTCCCTAGAAAGGGGCAAAGCCTGGTGATCATGAAGGCCTGGCTCTTCTTGGGTACCTGGGGAGGGGATGGGCCAGGCCAGCTGTTCTGAGT
>NW_005361697.1:0-573 GCF_000412655.1 Myotis brandtii | reverse complement strand
CCCCGGCTCCCCCACCCCCCAAATTCCCAGGCCCTCGCCCGCCGGCCGCCCCGGCTCCTGCAGACCTCCCAGCTTTTGCCTTTAGATCTCGTCATGCTCCAACCCACTCGGAGCCCCCAAAGCTCCCATCTCGTCCCTGCGGGTCTGTCCTGAAGCCACTGCCTCCCCAGCCCGTCCGGCCTCTAATTCCTTCGTGGCTTCACTTTGTGCCGGGGAACCCGGGCCGCTCCCCGTGCTGAGAACTGTCAGGCGGGGACCACGGCCGCTTCTCCGTGCATCTCAGCCCGAGCACCTGCCCCCCATGGGCCCCCCGACACCCCTCACCCCGAGGGGCCACCTCTCAGGACCAGCCTGGAAGGTGAGCACAGGGCTCTGCATAAAGGGACAGAGCCCAGGGGGAGCGGAGGGGCGGGCAGATGACAGAGGCCGAGGTGGCTGCGCCCCTGCAGAGCGAGCGCGAGCATCCCTGTCCCACTTTCCGGAACATTTGGGCGCACGTCCTAAAACAGAGGGAAGCCGACCCCCTGCGCAGGCGCTGGGCAAGGAATGGGGCAAAAATAAACAGAAAAACAA
>NW_005361696.1:0-3141 GCF_000412655.1 Myotis brandtii | reverse complement strand
CAGCATTATTCACAGTGGCCAAAACATGGAAACAACTGAAGTGTCCTTAGACAGATGACTGGATAAAGATGATGTGGTAGATGTATTCAATGTAATTCTATTAAGCTATAAGAAAAGATGAAATACTGCTATTTGCAACAACATGGATGGATCCTGAGAATAACATGTATGCACAATACGTCTGACAGAAAAAGTTAAGAACGATATGATTTCACTCATACGTGGGATATAAAACTGAAAGCAACAAATAAGAAAAACAAATAAACAAAACTCATAGACAGAGACAACAATATAGTGGTCACAGAGGGAATGAAGAAGGGGATAGTAAAGGGTAAAGGGAGTCAAATATATGGAGAGAGAAGAAAATTTGACTTTGGGTGACGGGCACACATTACAAGATACAGATATAGGTATCATATAACTGAAACCTATATAATCTTATTAACCAATGTCACCCTAATACATTTAATTTAAAAAAGGAAAACAAGTGTATAATCTGATGCTTTGATATCTATATACATAGTGTAATGATTACCATATTCTAGCTAATTAACATATCTCCTTTTCTTTTTGTGATGAGAGCACCTGAAATCTACACTCTTAATAAATTTCCAGTATTCAGTACAGTATTACAACAGGCTCAGATGATGGTTAGCAATTAAGGTATATACTAGTACACTTTTTTATTTTCATTTTTTTAAAAAAACTGCATCTTCTTTATTTTGTATACTTTAATTTCAGAACAAAATAAACAACAACAAAAAATCCCCCACAATACGCAACATCCAAACCTGATGTCAAATATGAGAAGAGAATGCTTGAGGCCCTTGTAACCTGCTTTAGGCAGACAACAGAGTAAAAAACAAACAAACAAACACACAAACAAAAACACTTGACACCAGCAGAGGAAACCAGGCAGGTCAGAGCCACTCCGGCTGCTGGGGGAGCCATGAAGACACTACACAGAGGTCACAGGTCTATAGATAAAAACTCCTAACCTACTTTTTCCATACAAAGGACACCCTCATCACCCTCAAGGGGAGGGGATCCCACCAGGAACAATAGCACTAGGTCCTTGTGCTGTCTCTTCATCTTCATCAGTGCCTAGACCTAGCTTCATCATGCAGTGGATGTGGTTGGAGTAGGTCTGTGGATCCTCAAGTGAGAAGCAAGAAGAGAGCAACACACTTTAAGCAGCAACACCACAAGGTCCTTGACAGTCTTGTCCTTGTCCGCCTCCACCTTTTGCCACAGTCTCCACAATTTGGGTAGTTGAGCTTTCTGGCCATCGTGTAGCCCATTGGAGAGTTGTCCCAAAGTGTGTGTGTGTGTGTGTGTGTGTGTGTGTGTGTGTGTGTGTAGGGAGGGGCTTTAATGATGAGCTCCATGTTAGCTACTCCATTGTTAGTCACAATGCAGCTGGGTGAAGACAAGCCCATTGGAGATTGTCACCTCTCAACCTTCGTATCCAATATTTTTTTCATGAGTTTGCAGAGGTTCTCAAACTTGGCCATGCTCTCTTCCATTTTCTTCTCCTCTTCATGTAACTCCAGGCCCTCCTTGGAGCTTTTCCCATCAAACTCCTTGACCTGCTGCACACAGTACTCATCGACAGGTTCCATCACATATACTACCTCTTCCACACGTGCTCCACAAAAGTACAGTTGACAACTTGCTCTTTGTTCTCACCAGTGATAGATGGACTTTTGGGTCTCCATGTGTGAGACATATTCTGAAAAATGAATAATTTCATCTCTAGACAGAGAGGTGTGATAGCACAGAAGCTCAGAAAGGCATCACCAATTAGTAGAGTCCTCATGGATTCCAAGCTTTAGGTTTTTAGAAAATGCCTTAGAATTTCTTATAATTATCCTTGTCTTCTGTCAGCTGAGAGAAGAGCTCAAGTCACTTCAACAATGTTTTTTGAAATGACCTTCTAAATTTTGCTCTGCTGGAGCAATTCTTGGGAGATGTTCATGAGGAGGTCCTCAGAGTCAACCACACCATGGATGAAATTGAGATACTTTGGTATCAACTCATCACAGCTGTCCATGATGAACACATGGCAGACAGAGTTTGATGTGTTTGATTCTTCATCTTGGTCTCAAAGCGCTCAAAAGGAGCCCCTCAGGGGATGAATAGCAATGCCCTGAATTCCAACTGACCTTCTACAGAAAAGTGCTTGACAGTCTTGACCTTCTACAGAAAAGTCTTCCCAGTCATTGGCAAGGCTCTTATAGAACTCTCCATGTTCTTCCTGAGTGATGTCATCAGGGTCCAAAATGGGCTTGGTCCTGTTCAGTTCTTCCTGATCGATATAGTTTTCCTTAATCTTCTTTGTTTTCTTTTTGTTATCCTTAGCACTATCTTCCTCCTCATCTGAACCCATGTCTTCAAACTTGGGTTTCTCCTCATCATCTTTATCTTCTGCATCTTTCTCCCCTTTCTCTTCCTCTGCTTCATCATTGATTTCTTTCTCTCATTCCTTCTTCAAATAAAGGGTGATGGTATAACCTATAAACTGTGAGTGCTTCTGCACCAATTCTTTGACCTCCCTCCCTCTAACTACTCCATCTGGTCATCTTTAAGGTGGAAGATTACTTTGGTACCCAGGCCATAGTCAGCTCGCACAGTGAAGGAACCCTCAGCAGAGGACTCCCAGGCATACTGCCCATGATCATTGTGCTTTGTGAACACAACCACTTTCTCCACCACCAGGTAGGCAGAACAAAAGCCAACACCAAACTCTCCAATAATGGAGATGTCTGAACTAGCCTGAGGAGCCTCTATAAATGCTTTTGTTCCAGACTTGGCAATGGTTCCCAGATGATTTATAAGATCAGCTTTGGCTATGCCAATGTCTGTGTCCACCAAAGTGTGTGTGAATTCCTGGGGTTTGCAGATGATGTAAATTTTCAGCTCTTTACCACTGTCCAACTTGGAAGTGGCAGTCAGGCTCTCATAGTATATCTTGTCCAATGCATCAGAAGCATTACTAATCAATCCCAAAGGAAAATTTCCCAGTTGGAGTAAAAAGTGCTGGTGATGAGAGACATGAGTTAGGCAATTTCTGCCTGAAAAGTGCAAGTCTCCTCCTCCTCCCCATAATGCATTTCCTCAGGCATCATGAAGATGAAGGAT
>NW_005361695.1:0-605 GCF_000412655.1 Myotis brandtii | reverse complement strand
AGGTTTGCACTGGGAGCCAGGAGGCCCCTGAAGCCTGACTGCCCACTTCCTCCCACAGCAGCGGGGAGATGGTGCCCCCTAGTGGACCCACTACAAAGTGAGTTCCAAGGTCCCCAGAAAACATGCTGGGGTGTAAGCTGGGGAGGCTTCAGTGAGCTTTTAAACTGACACTGAAACCTACATGCGTGTTTCAGGGAGGGAGGGAAAGAGTCCCTGTCTCTTCCTGGCACCTGGTAAAACTGGCTTTGTCCTCATTTAGGTTTGTGTTTCCCTCAGCCTCACGGGGCCCTGACCAGCTGGCTCAGGCGTGTCCCCCACAGTGAGGCCCAGCATCCGCCTGCAGGAGAGGGGGTCTGGGCTGTTCTTCGTCTTGAAGTCTCTGGAGAGAGGTTCCAGCCCAGCTCCCCATGCACCTCTGTGCCCTTGCACCTGGGGCTGCCCTTCTGGGTGCCTCTCCATCCTAGTTCCCCCCGTCCCAGCAACACAGGCAAGCCCCAGGTCTGTGGGTCCACCCGGCAGGACCTTGGCTGCCTGCATGTGGTTTGGGGGCCTTCACAGTGTTAACTAGACATGGGGGGAGGCGCCCTACCCATGTGGCTCCGTGG
>NW_005361694.1:0-285 GCF_000412655.1 Myotis brandtii | reverse complement strand
CCCAGCCGCCGGTCTCACGGGCAGTTTAATGAGACGCCGTTAAATGTAAGGGAAAGTCACTCCACATTCGAAGATCATGATGATACGCACGTTGGTGATATGACAACGCACAGGGGAGGCGCCAGCGATCTGACTAACTCCGCCCCAGAAGCCGACTTCTCTCCCGGGCCGTGAGGCCGAGCTGGCGCAAAGCGGCGTCCCCACATGGAGCCCTCCCGCATTGAGGGTGAGAGGAGGCGGAGGGGGCCTGAGCCGGCGGGTCTGCCGATGGCCTGGGGTCCAAGG
>NW_005361693.1:0-620 GCF_000412655.1 Myotis brandtii | reverse complement strand
CCTCTAGTCTATATATATAAAAGCCTAAGGGACTGTTCGACCATTTGAGTAGCTATGACACTTACCACCAGGGGGCAGACACTTAACGCACAGGCATGGAAACAGGGAACAGACTGATGAATCTCAGAGGGAAGGGGGAAGAGAGAAGGGTGGAAAGATCTTATATGCATACTAGAGGCCCGGTGCATGGATTTGTGCACCCGTGGGGTCCCTCGGCCTGGCCTGCAGGGATCAGGCCGAAATTGGCAGTCCAACATCCCCTGAGGGGTCCTGGATTGCGAGAGGGCACAGGCCAGGCTGAAGGACCCTACCGGTGCACAAATCCATACACTGGGCCTCTAGTTTTATATAAGAGAAAAATGAAGTTTATATAAATGAATTAAAAACCTAAAAATCTTGTGGTGTGACTCTGCCATGATCTGTCCCTCCCATCTCGCCACCTCATCACCTTGTAGCAAGGCATTTTATGACAATAGAAATCTCCAGACCTCTGGATGTAGGTATGTATGTTCTAGTGCATGTGTGTGTGTGTGTGTGTGTCCTTAATATCTTGTCCTGCACCAGGCTCAGTGTTCACTGAATGAATTTGGGTGTCTTGGTCACTGAGTCTCACCTGTCTT
>NW_005361692.1:0-799 GCF_000412655.1 Myotis brandtii | reverse complement strand
ATATGGTAGGACTATTTCTAAATATGTGTATATGTAATTGTAGAATATAAAGATGTAAAGAACAGATGACTAAAGCCCACAGAAGGTAATTTCAGGTAATCAGAGACATGAAGGAAAACAGGAATGCAGTGGCATACAAAGCAAAGGGAGTGAGAATTTTAGGGAAGCACATGTCAAGGATGCCAGATTTTCTCAGAAAGATTAACTACGATGATCACTGTCACAAAACCATTGGGTTTGATATTTGATATCTGAAGGGTAGTAAGAAACCTTGAGGAAGGGATTTCAGTTTGATTAGCAGAGTAAAGAGAGAGAATCAGATGATCGGGTTTAGTCACTGTGTATGCACAAAGAGGAGATAGTTAAGGAAGGGGTGCTTTTATGTGAAAGGAAGAAGAAAAACTGTAACTAGAGGGAAGACTAAGATGGACAAGGTGAATCTTAAATATCAGTGATGTTAAAACATATTTGTGACTAAAGATTGAATTTCAGGGGAAAGGGACAAGCAAACAAAGCAAACAAAGAAAGGATGGAGCAAAGCGAGGAATGCAACACAGGAGCGAGTTAGCATTGGAAAGAAGGAGGGCGGGTCATGTCTCCCTTGAAGGTAAGATGGCAGAAGTAATGAAATGCAGAGATACTTACTGGTGAATAAGTGCAGGAAGCCACCCATTGTCTTCACTATCAGAGAAGTATAAACAAGGATCCCCGAACGCTGGTGAACCTTGAGCCCATGGCAAGGGCTGGAGTTATGCACCGATCGTCTAGTCCAGACAATGGGGGCTCAAGCTATTTCCTG
>NW_005361691.1:2190-3905 GCF_000412655.1 Myotis brandtii | reverse complement strand
AGGACTTGTATGCATATATATAAGCCAAACCAATGGAAACAGACACCAGGGGGATGAGAGCATGAGTTGGGGGGAGGTTGGGAGTTAATGGGGGGGGATGAGGACACATTTGTAATAGCTTAACCAATAAAGAAATTTAAAAAAATCAGTGTCCATGATAATGTGTATGTGCACGTATGTGCATAGGGACACATGAAGGACATTCATGAAGAGTGATTATCAACTGTAGACAGTCATTTCACAATGATGAAATTTAGGATGTTTTTTTTACTTTCTTTATTATTTGTATTAGTCATTGCTTTTCCATTGAATATGGTTTATTTACAGAATTCTTATTGTGCAAATAATTCTAAATATGTTTTAAAAGTAAATTTGAAATATGAAATATTTTTAAAAATATATATTTTTATTGATTTCAGAGAGTAAGGGAGAGGGGGAGAGAGAGAGAAACATCAATGATGAGAGAGAATCATTGATTGGCTGCCTCTTGCAGGCCCCCTATTGGGGATTGAGACCACAACCCGAGCATGTGCCCTGGCCTGGAATGGAAACCTGACCCCCTGGTTCATAGTCGATGCTCAACCACTGAGCCACACCGCTGGGCTGAAATATGAAATATTTTGTATTTGACAACAATGAACGCAACAAAAATAGCTAAGGGAAACTCATATCCTTAAATATATATATTTTAAAAAGATGAATGACGTGTTCAATTAAAGAGAGCAGGAAATGAAGCAGTTAAGTGGTCCTATATAAAGTGTAAGGTAGAACATGACAAATACAACAGTAACATTAAAATAAAAAACCAAGGATGGTTAGAGATGGCTTAAAACATCAGTTCTCCCCAAAATTAAAAGGAACATATTGATTTAAATAAAAAGAGAGAGAACATGCACAAACCCATACTGGGAACACTCCAGCACACAGGATGTGGCTACAAGTTCCCTGGGGATCCGGGAGGGAAAGGACTCAGGCCCCCGCCCCTGGCTCCTGCCTGCTGCTGGTGTGCTGGGTGCATGGCAGTCACCCATGGCTGCGCTGCTACTTGAGGAAAGCAGCTACCTTTTCCTAGGAGGGTCTGCGCCCAGGGGCAGGAGCAGCACTGCCCAGGCTGCCTCCCCACTGCCTCCCACCCCAGGGCCCTCGCGCCCCGCTGCAGGCCTCTCCAGTGGCTTTTCTCTGATGTTCCTTTGTTTGGGGTGAGATTAAGGCAAGGGGACAGTCTGGGGCCTTCCTGCTATCGAAGAGGAATTTCCTTTTTCTCCCCTTTGTGGGAACCAGAAGAATCTGAGGGGAACTATCCCACCTGTGTGATCCCAGCAGCAGCTGGTGCTCAAGGTGGGGGAGGGGAGCAGGCACCTGGACCCTCTTAGCTGCAGGGCACCCGCAGGCAGCCCCTCCTCACAGCCAGCAGGCACCCCATCATCATCTCTACCACCAACACCTGTTGACAAGAGGAGACCTGACATTGCTAATGCCCGGGGCTCGCCTTCTGTCCCTCAAAACCCAATTGCCCAGAGAGCTCTGAGATGCTCATTCCTAACAGAGTCAGAGCTGCTAATGGCTTAGCATACTGTCCCTCTCAAATGAACTCATAACTATTCCCCCGCAGTAGGACTTACCAACTGGGCCGGGCAGGGGTTTCTTTTTTCAAACACCCACATGGTAGTGGCAACATTTCATCCCTTTGAAGCTCCCTGCCATGTTTTAAAAAA
>NW_005361691.1:0-1776 GCF_000412655.1 Myotis brandtii | reverse complement strand
TGATAGAGAGATGTGTGCCTCATTCAGGTACTTTAATAGTCATTTAATCTGTACCATATTGCTCACTACTCCTTCATTTTAAAAAATGAAACTGAGGTCAGCAATTTGCTCTTCATCGCACAGTTAGCAGCCAAAACAGATCCTGAGCGCTGAGGACAGAACCCCGCCTCCCTGTAGAAACCCAAGGACAACAGCCTCTCTGGATAAAACGTGGACCTGCGTCTCAGACAGGCAAACTTGAACACAAAGCTCTTTTTCTAAAACTTGGTGTTTCCCTTAAATCAATTTTTTTCTGCTTTTTAGGTTGGAACAGCAAAAACAGATGAAAAGATTTAAAAAATCTCATTGCTCTGGGGCTCAGAGGGGCTCTTCATGCCTGGGGAATTGTTCTGAGGGACAGTGAGACAGAAAGCACTGGTAAAGAAAGCTCTGTTGTAGAAATGCCTCCCCCCTTTTCATCCCCCCCATAATTAAGTTTCTTCTTCAGGGAAAATAGATTAACTATTAGCTGACTGTCCGGTTATTTTGCCTCAAGCCCTCCTGCCCTTCCCAAGCCTGGCAGAAGCCGATCACTCACGTGTCCCCTTTGCTCTCAGGGACTCTGCTTTGCTTCCCCTGCCACCTGCTGCCCCTGCCTGGTAACAGCGAGGAGAGAGGGTTAGGCTGCTGCCATCCCATCCCAAAGTCACCCCTTGTGTCCTGCATCCTTGGCCAACACCCACGATGTCCTGTCACATAGAAAGGGTGAGACCAGAGTGTGGGGCAGAAAAAGCCTGGGGCTGCAATCTTGGCTCAAGGAGAGTGAGTCCGCCATCACTGGAGGACTTAGCCTTTACGCAGGGGTGTTGTGGATAAAGCTGAAGGTACCTTCCACCCTAAGAGTCGATAATTCTATGTCAAAGGAACTCCACAGAGAAAAGAATCTAGACCCGTGGTTGGCAAACCGCCACTCAGGAGCCACATGTGGCTCTTTGGCCCCTTGAGTGTGGTTCTTCCACATAATACCACGTGCGGGCGCTCATGTACAGTGCAATTGAAACTTCGTTGCCCATGCTCAGAAGTCAGTATTTTGTGGAAGAGCCACATTCAAGGGGCAAAAGAGCCACATGTGGTTCATGAGCCGCAGTTTGCTGACCACTGAACTAGACCCTCCTTCCAGGTGGTGGTCCCATCTGTTTCCCCCTCCCTCCCCTTCCAGCCATGGTGGCTGAGTCCATCACCCCTTGTTGATGTGTCGCCTCCTGGTTCTGGAATAATTTGGTCTCAATGGCTGATGGATAGGGGGGCAGCTCAGGCAGATAAACAGTCAGTGCTGATAAGAGAACTCAATAGAGACAACTAGTTCAGGAAACTAGGGTTTGAATGTAACTTCAAAGGTCAATCAATATTCCAAGGGAATCAGCCTGAAGCTGAACACACAGCGAGCAGGTGAGGGCCCTATTGTTCCCCACCTCCCTTGTTACATGTGCAACAGTCTACCTTCAAGTTCTCCTTGTATTTCTACATTTTTGCTGTCGGTTTATATGCCTTTTTCCTTATGTTTCTTTTTTTAATAATTGAAGATTTTATTTGTAGCATGACAGGAGCAATACATTGCACCACCTTTATAATTATTTGTATGACTAGAGGCCCATTGCAGGAAGATTCATGCAAGAATAGGGCTTCCAGCGGCTGGAGCGCAGCAGAGAGGGGACCGAAACCCGATGAGGCGGGCTTTGCTCCCACTCCGAGCCTCTGCGGCTGGGTTTCCCCTCCTGCTCCCAACCTCTCCTGCTG
>NW_005361690.1:83973-87780 GCF_000412655.1 Myotis brandtii | reverse complement strand
CTGTCACCATTTGAATATGATCATATGAGGAGGTCCTTCCAACTCTTACTAAGACTATTTTCCAGAGAACAAAAGTGAAACTATACTGTTCTAGGACACCTGATTCCTTTATAATTTTTCTGTTCAAGGATTTCTTTTGCAGACATGGATCATTTGACCTCAAACTGAGAGTATGCTTGAAGCTCTTTGGGGATTCAAAGTGGAATCAGCACTGTCTCCCAGCTCTAAAGATGCAAGATTTTGACTGCTGTTCACTGTCTGTTTCCACTGGCTATGGAGGGATAGAGAGTGTGCCTGTAAAGGGAAGACTTGGATCCTCTTAATGTCCAACATGAAGACATTTTCTTTGTATCAAGATTACTTTAAGTCATTTGCTTTGAGAACCTAGCATAAGTCATTGTTGCAGAAGATGCAGGTTTTCAGACTGGTGATTTCTTTGCCCTCTCAGATTCCTGGTTACCATCAGAGCTTTTCATTTGTATTCTGATCATGATCCTATGACTCATACAGTGCGAAAAATCACAAAGGTGCCTATATTGGAGATAATCATTTCCTTACATTTTAGTATATAAAAGAATATCTTATTGAAATATTCAGAATCTAAAAACTATATATTCTTTGCTATTTTATTCTTAAAGGAATAGTTTTTACAATTATTTATGGCATAATGAAATCTGACTTTTGTTGACAGCTGTGAATAAAGTGATACTTCTCACCTGCTCATAAACCTTCTTCCAAAAGCCAGTTCTTCTTAAGCTTTTTCAAATACCAGGCTTTGAATACCTAAGCTCTTATGAACCTTTATGTTTTATTTAACCATGGCACAGAGTACTGCCAAGGTGCCAGAGAAGATGAGAATGATAGTTACATGAGAAAAACAATAATTCAATTTCTATTTTCTTTATTTGCTTAATAATGTTTCCTGAATTGATAAGGCTCAGTCAAGTCTGTGTTATTATTTCCCAGAAGAGAATATGTCTAAATATCACTATGCTTGGGAATCATCTTTCCATCAGTATTTTTCCATTCAAGGGTTAGCAACTTTTTCTCAAGATTTCAGAGGCAATTTGTAGCCAAGAACTGTACATTCACTTGAAATAGTCATATAGTTAATATTAGAAATTTGTAACTATGTATAATGTTTTTGATTTTCCTCTATGAAAACAACTTTGTCTGGGACTTTATAAAACATTTTAAAATAAAAACCTTCCTGAATCATAGCTTAAATTATGAAGTAGGAATTCGAAATAGATGTTATTAGATTTTTATTTGTATGTTCATATTTTTTAGCAATTTTTTTCAAACAGAAGGAATTGAGATAAAGAAAAATAAAGTCCTTTTAACAGGAAATTTTAAATTCTTGAAATGTTGATTTATATTTAGTCAGTTCATTTGAAAAATGGAAATAAAGTTTCTCATTGTTAGGAGGAGGTATTTTTGAATTGTTCAGGTACTGTGACTGTTGTTTAGATTCTGGTAATCTTTTGTGGGCATTGAGTACTATTGCTTTTCCAAGTCATCAAGCACATCTTCCTTTGTGATTTTGGTCCATGCATCCGGGATTTCACCTCTACCTGTAAATTTTTTCTTGTATTTTTCTTCTAGATTTGATCTGAAGTGACAGACAAACCATTTCCAGTATGGCTGGGTGGATGTGTCTGGGGTGATGCTCCATGTGGCATATTCCCCTCCTGCCTGTCGGTATGTCTTATATAGGTATGAGGTGGATTTTGTTGTAAATGAATCATCACTTGCTACTGAACTAGTACAGATATTAAGGCACAACACTTCTGTTTTGGAATATCGCCATCCAATGACAGCATTAGGACGGTGGAAAGGAACACTGTGGTCTCCATCATGGTTAGGGATTGTGTTTGTACAAATTGCTCCACAGAAGGGACATTGTTTCCAGCAGCCACACAGATGTTCAGAGAGCATTTTCTGGATTTCAGGAACCCTGTCTTCCACAGGCATACTCATACACTCCTGTTCAACTGTGATCATTGCGGGATCCAAAGCTTTATTCATGGCTTCTTTGAGAAACTCAATATCTTTTATTTCCTGGTGTTCAATGCTTACCAAGTCTTTTCTTGGAAAGTTCAAGTTATTCCCCAAGTGACCACAGAACAAATCCAACCACCCAGACACAGTGCTGCTTTTATCTTTAGCTCTTGCTGTGGATTCATGAATAGCTGAGAGGATGACATTCTTGATGTCACCAACACTTATTTTTAAAAAAGTTTTTATTTTGTTATTTTGTTCTGAACAATATTTTTTAATATAGTTTTGAATGTAATCCTTAAAATATGATTCTGGATTATGAAGGTACTTCCAATAATCATCAAACTTTTCATTTTCTGCCAGGGAGATAAGAATGTGTTTCTCCAGGTTAGCCCTGTTTCCATTGAATGCTGGGCAGGTAGCTCTCATGTCCCCAGCAATTTTAGGGGCCATTTGTTCCCAAATCGTGTTGGAGATGGCAGGAGTGAGTTTGTGCCATAGAAAATCAACAAATGTTTTGATTGAGGATGCTCCTTGACAAGAGATCTTAAAACTCATGAAAAAATCATCTTTCTTGCTTTCCAAATAACTTCTAGGATCATTTGCTCTTTTGAATGCCCTATGCATGTCTTTAAAATTCTCAGATGCTCCTTGGAATAAACACAAAGATAAGTCAATTTTGTACTTACTTGTAAATGTGTATCTTTCTTCAGTGGGTGCAGATTTCACACCCTCTTCTATTATGTTCAGGATTTCATGGAAATAACTTGGATTGTAATCACACTGTAGCCTTTGGAGGTTTTTAATCATTTCAGTATATCTTGAAACAATGCAGTCAGTAATTCTCTTTATGGACTCTTTATCATATACTTCTAAATTCCTTGTTATTAAGCCAAACCTTTTCCTCATTTTGACATGTTTTTCATAATTAATTTCAAACTCCTTTCTAGACTTTTTCTTCAGTATATTCACCACGTCTGTCTCCTTTTTAAAATAGTCCAAAAGGATGTTTTCAGAATCCACATCAATGTCAGGCTCTGTGACTGAAGGGAGAGTTGAGGTCACAGCAAAGACCCATTTTTCCCAAAGTTGATTGAATTTGACATGCAGCTCTTCCTCACTCAGTTCTTTATCCTTTACAGTTAAAGCCAGTTCTCGGCTTCTTTCCAATAATTCCTTTTCATAACCTGACTTTTTGTTATCCAGTATTTCTTGATTCTTTTTGTAACTGATATGACCCTCAGCTTTATTTTTGCTCTCAAAAATAAGTGCCTCTTTAAGGTTTATTAGTTTATTTTCAAAACTTGCTTTCCACTGAATCAGTATCTCATTATCTGGATCTTCATTAAAATATTTGTCAAGTTCTTGCTGGATGGCTTTATATTTTTCTGTAACTGGATCCTCAAGTGTGCCTAATGTCAGTTCCTGGATTTTGCCATTCATTATTTGGTTGATGAGCTGGTTCTGCAAGTCTAGCACGTAACTCCTCAGCTCCCAGGTCCAGGAATTATACATAGTTTCCAATTTGCTCATGGCCATGACCTCTCGGGTGTTCCTGAAACTGAAAATAAAGTTCTCATTCACTAGGGCTCTCCACAAATCTTGAACTCGCAATTTCACATCTGATGTCCTCATGATGCTTCCCCTCAACTCCTGTTTGGCAGCCATAAGAATTCTCCTTTTCAGATCCTGGACATTGTGGCTGTAGCGAGGATTGGGAGGGGCCATTGGGGGATTGCCATCCCAGAGGTGAGCAAAGTAGAAGACATCAGTATTGACATCAAATTTAATGATATCACCAAAGCG
>NW_005361690.1:81854-83463 GCF_000412655.1 Myotis brandtii | reverse complement strand
TTTCCAAGTTTCTCAGAGACCTTGTCAAAAAGGGCTGCCACCCACTTTAGAGGCACATATGAAGCATCCCCATCCATCAGTTCAATGGGAGCCCCAGATATCATCAGATCTGCAGCAATCTGGGGAAGGGAAAGATAAATGGTATCTTCAGTGGGTGAAGCTTCTTCCAGAGCTTCATAGATCTGGCCAACTTCTCTGAGAAGTTGCTCAATTCCCAATGTACAGTCACTAATCTCTGTGGAAATAGCTTCTATCTCTTTTTGCCAGCCTTGGAGGTCAGTGCTCTTTGGTGCCTTTTGCTTTTCTGTTTGTATCCGTGACCACAAATTGTTTTTCTTTTCATTCAGTTGTTCCAAGTGTTCTGCAGTAAGGTTGTCCAAAAGCACACTTAGCCATTGCAAAAAGTAGTGTGTGGTTTGAGTTTCAGAATTATTTTGGAGAATTTCAAGGACAGCCTGCATTAAGTCATTGAGAGGAAGGGCCCTGGTCAACTGTTGCCTCCGTATTCTTTGTTTTTCTGTCTCAATTTCACTCTTGTGTTGTTCAATGCTTTGATTCCCTTTTTCTCGTAGATGATAGAGTTCTTTGTCCTTTTTACACCAAAGATGCCACAGGTGTCCCTGAAGGGGAAGTAAGTTTTCCTTCACCTGAGATATATTCAGTTCTCTCAGTAGGGCCATTAGGACGTCTGCCTTTTCTTTGGCTTCCTTGCATTCTCTCTGGTCTTCGTCAATAAGGAATCCTTGCTTGCGAGCCATTGGGGCAAGGTCTTCTAAGCTGAGAGCTATATTTGAGAGCTCCATTAAACGTCTGATTGTAGTAACAAGCTCTTCGGTTAATTCTGCTTCATTTCGGTTCCTGATTCCAATCATCACTTTTTTATTAGAATTATTGGCCATGGTTTGTTCTTTGTTATCAAGTAAGCAAATCAAAGGTCTTGGTGACTGACTCAGATCTCGAACAATTTTTCGGTTTTCTTCATCGTCATCAGAAGTTGACATGAGGACAACAATGAGAGAAGAGACCTCCTGCAGGAAGGTAAGTTGCTTCTTATGTTCCTTCGCATCTCCATGGAGATTGGTGAAGGTCACACAGTTGTCAAATCTGTCCTCATCATCCCCTCCAGGGCAGAACCAGCTGATTTCCACCACTCCTTCCATCAAGAGACAGTCTTTGGTGCTCCCTCTACAATGTCGGTGGAAAAAGACATCATGTTTTCGTTTACTGAGAAGACAGTTCATGATCTGAGATTTGGAAGCTGAGAAGCCATTTCCAACTCTTATAAAGGACACAATGGGGGTAGAGACATGACACATCTGCTTATTCTTGCAATTGATCTTCTCCTCTCTTGGTGATTTCCTTGCTTCCTGCCAGCTCCTTCTAATTTGACTGAGAGACCAGAAAGAGAATTCAATTTGAGAACTGCAAGGATTAGGTATGAGAAGAGGGAGTGCAAACTGGCAAATGGAAAGTTTGGACAAAATATACTGTCTGGCAAAATCATCTGCACAGTGAAGAATTGCCATCTGAACATCCATAGGGTTAATATGGGGCCTAGGATTAGTATCTGAAGGATTAGTATCACTGTCTTCAAACAAGTCTTCATATG
>NW_005361690.1:72850-81803 GCF_000412655.1 Myotis brandtii | reverse complement strand
AATTCAATTTGAGAACTGCAGGGATTAGGTATGAGAAGAGGGAGTGCAAACTGGCAAATGGAAAGTTTGGACAAAATATACTGTCTGGCAAAATCATCTGCACAGTGAAGAATTGCCATCTGAATATCCATAGGGTGAATATGGGGCCTAGGATTAGTATCTGAAGGATTAGTATCACTGTCTTCAAACAAGTCTTCATATGGGTCAAAAGCCTCATTTTCCTGATTTGAGGCACTTGGATAGAATTGATTCTGTGTGTTTTCATCATTTCTGATGACTAGGTATCTCAACCCATAATCCATCACTTGTAACTTCTGAAGGAAATATAAGGGAAGCTCCCTTTCAGAGCTTGGCTGCGTGTTGTATACAGAAATCTTGTTGATGAGATGGAAGTTAGCTCTGCTCATCCTTCTTGGGTAGTAATGTTCTAGGCCTAGACACTGAAGTAATTTTAGGAAGGCTGTATGTTCTATGACTTCCCATTTGCTATTTCTATTATCATGTGGTTCATGAGGTTCTTTCCTTTCATAGAAAATACTTTGTAAGTTTTTTCTTATTTCATCTTTTTGCAAAGAAGAGATGGTGGCTTCATAATTACCATTAATGAGCAACCTCAAGTCTCTCTCTAGGTTTTCCCAATCCTGATCTGCTCCAGGTTTGGAGAGGACATGGACAACTTCTTTTGACAAAGATTGGCCCAGCAGATGCCTTAGTAATGCCAAGCGTTGTGTTTTTTCCTCTGGAGATACAGCTGTGACTCCAACAGTAGCTGAAAGTCCTGTGAGCACCAGGAATGCCTGAGCTCTGTAGGTGCAAATATTTTTGAGCTCCTGGTATTTATCTTGGGCAGTTTGCATTTCATCCAGTAGGAAGTCTAAATCCTCACACCCCAAGAGATACTGAAACTTATTGTTTACCACATGATACCCTGAACCAGCTGCAATGGAAAGTAGCAAGAACTGTGTGTCTGGCTGCTCTGTTTTTCGGAGGTAATTCAAGAAGGAGCCAAGAGAAAAAGTGACCTCATAAGTGGCCTTTTTTTGAGCTTTTTCCACTGTTTCTGCAGACTCAGATTTGGCCATCACTTCCCTGAGGGCATTGTTAGTTTTCTTTAATATTTTAATTAATTCAGAAAATTGGGAGATGTTGATGTGCTCTTCTTCTGCCTCTGGCTGGAAGACCCACTGCATGATGGAACGAGCCTGAGGGAAGTTATTCACTCTGTAGATGTGAGGATCCAATAGGCTGCGCAACTGACATTTAATAAACTTAGTTGCATAGATGAAATACTGTTTGCAAAAGTTAACAGTGTTTATCAGAAAATTCTGCAGACCCTCATCTGTAAGGCATATGTTAACCCAAGTGTCATAACTTTTTATTTTTTGACTCAACATTTGCTTGAAATTTATCAGTTTTTTAAGCTGCTCTTCAGGGTCAGATACCTCCCAGGATTTCACATCCTCTAGGAAAACCCTAGCCTCCTTCTCAATTCTCAGTAAGTCTTCTCCATCTTGGATCTGGGCAGTGAGGCCAGTCAGAGCAGTGTAGTTATCTTTCAGTAAGCTAGCCACCTGAAATGGATCCTTAAAATCATTTCTGTGGTTGGAGAGGATGATGTCCCAAATGGGCACCAGCTGAAGGCCCCGGTCGATGACACTCCAGGTTTGATTACTGGCAACTAGGCCAGCTTTCCATTGGAGAAAGCCATTTGCTTCTGGTGGGCCACCTGTCTGGGCCACAGATAATTGGACATCAGTTTGGAGATTTTGAGATGTTGTGCTTTTGGTGTTAGTTTCTGAACTAGAGTATGACCCATCCATACCCCCAGCAACTTTCATTCCAAGGACACTGACGCTGCCCCTTATGTAACCATTCAGG
This sequence comes from Myotis brandtii, assembly GCF_000412655.1. Lineage (NCBI taxonomy): Eukaryota > Metazoa > Chordata > Mammalia > Chiroptera > Vespertilionidae > Myotis > Myotis brandtii. The sequence continues at coordinate 79,925 of NW_005361690.1, read as the reverse complement.
GCATTTGCTGACAGCTTTTTTACTTCTTTCAGCTGCTCACTTTGGAAACCCTGTGATGTAGCTTTCCACCAGTAGATTCCTCCCAGGTGCAGAGGGCCCTGGTTAGCATGAGACCCAAACCTGTGGAAGAAAGCTTCAGTCTTGCGCCTCAGCATGGGGAGTCGGTCTGGGCCTGCAGGCTGATGTAGAAGGTCATCAATGCATTGCAGTTCCTGGAGAGCAGCCTTGGAGAACTGGAGCTGATCCATGGGAAAGTGGCAGGAGGCAAGTGGGACATAGCTGAACTTGGTAGAGCAGAAATAGGAGGTCTCAGAACGTGATTGTCGGATTTTCTTGGATTCTGAATGATAGCTGTAGTCCCCACCAGCTCCCCAACGTCCGCCCTTGGCAGAGACAATTACACTGAAGCCCAGCTTCTCTGTCATCTGGATGAACTTGGATTCTTCTTGAGAAGATGTAAATTCCCTGGTTACCATCTGAATGCTGTGCTGAGGGCCAAATAGTAAGAACGCCTTGGGGACACTGATTAGCTCTTCTATAGTCTCTAGAAAACTCTCATGGGAGCTCTTTTTGTAAATTCCCTGCAGGGCCAGCCCTCCAGATGCCCATTTCACCAGATCTCTATCTGGGAGGTTTTGCCTCTCAGACAGTGTGCCCTCCGTGACATTGAGTTGTCCTTGCCTGTGTTCCATCACTTTTCTTAAGGATTTCTCAGGGTGTGGCCAATATTCTTTGGGAATCTCCATTGCTTGCCTCAGCTCTGCCTCTTTTTTCCTCACTGCCTCTTCCTGTCTTTTCCTCTCTTCTGAATGCAAGTCTCTTATCTCCTTTAGTGCCTCTTCTGATGTTTTCTGTTCCTCCTCTGTTACTTTCACCTGAGACTCCTGTAACTTTGAAAGGCTATTTGAGTTAAGTAGCTTCTCCAGAGCCCTTTTCTCCCAGGGATATTGTGCCTGGGATTTCAGCTTCTGGAGTTCTTCTTCTTCAATGTGTTGTAAGGCTTCTGCATAGATCACACCCAGCTGTTCCTGCAGCTTTGGCAGCCAGTACTCAACTGCTAGTCCTACTTCTCTCAGCATCTCTTGGAGATCTTGCCTCCTTTTGCCTCTCGGAAGGGGCTCATCAGAGGTGGAGTCTGCTGTGTCCATCACTGTGGAAAGAAAAGACACTCAGTTAGCCTGTGTGATGACCTTAGGAGCTGTCAGTCATCTCAAAAATATGGTAAGAGTACTAAAGATGCAAGTCTCTGCCCTGGCAGGTGTGTTTTGTGGTTAAAGCATTGATCTACACACCAAAGGATCATAGGTTTGATTCACGAACAAGGGCTGTACTAGGGTTTTGGGTTCACTCCCTGCTCCCAGTTGGGGTGTGTGTGTCCTTCCCTCTGCCTCCATCACTCCTTCCCTCCTTTTCACACTCTCAGAAAAGCAATGGAAATAATACCCTCAGGTGAGGATTAACAACAACAACAACAAAATGCAAATCTTTAAGGCTTTCTCATCCTTTCATTTCATTGTTTTATAAAATATATTAGTGTTTTAAAAATTTTTTGTTGTGTGTGTGTGTGAATGCCTCCACATGTGCACACATAAGACATCTTTGTGGGTGTTCTCAACATGGACTGCTTTTGTCGTTTTCAGATTAAGTTGCAACTTAATAGCCTGGCTTTTGGCACTTCCTATATAAACAGAATCAATTGAATGGAGAATATTAAGTGGACACCAATTCCACTTAATTCCTCAATCAGTTTCTATCAAACCTGTGTTGAATGGTTCCCTCATTCTTTTTGTCACTTCTTGTGCAATTTTATAACATTTATTTACTATCCTGTCCTTTAAAATACAGTTCTTGACATCAGCATTATGGTGCATAAGATGTTTCTCTTTTTTGTCTCCCATTTTATAATAATTAATTAGACAACTATCCCCAAACAAACATGACCCTCTGTGTGAAGTTTGGGCTCATGACAAGGAATATGAAAGAAGTCTTGCCTCCCTGTTCATCTAATAATATGCAGAAGACTTCAGTGTGGACTATGGAACCAGCAAAGCCAGCAATTCTGTCCAATGGTCTTAGCATGGTTGGAAAAACCTTTTTAATGCTCCTCTGAGCAGATGCCCAAAGATGAGAGAGAATTTGCAGAAGTCTAGTCTTTTCAAGGGTAGATTTCAGCATGAGTTTGGGGACATTGCATGGATTGAGTTATCTGATGGTGGCAATTTCTCCAGTGTGGAAAAGGAGAGTGGTTAGCGAGTGCCTGGCTACCCAAGTTGTGTGGGACATGACTTGAGAAAAACATTGCTTTCCAGCAGCACTCAGAGTGCTGTAGCGGGACCTTTATGACCAGGGGGAAGGAAAAGATGGGAAAGAAGCAGAGGAGAATATAAAAGGGAATTAAAGGGATAAGGTTCCTAATGATTTTGTTTGGACTTTAGCAGGAAGGCCTTCCAGTTCTGAGAGAAACTCACCTGACGATCTCCATTCTATGTCAGCAGCTGCTAAAAATGCCCCAAGTGCTAAGCTCAAAACTCCCCTTTACTGCAGACACCCCCTTGTGTGCACTCCTGTGTTGAGCAGTGAGAGCTAATCTGGAAAATGTAGTGCAGTGATTCCCAAAGTGGGCGCTACCGCCCCCTGGTGGGCGCTGCAGCGATCCAGGGGGGGCGGTGATGGCCACAGGTGCATTTGTTTTAACTTTTTTGGTATTACCTTTCTATTCTGAGTTCAATAAATAGTTTCATAATTTCAAACTTCAATGTTTCTAATTTACACCTTTCTTTACTATATTTTATGAAAAGGGTAGAAACATTAATACATATATCTTTCTGTTTAATTGCTATTAAAATAAAAATAATTAATTTCCAGGGGGCGCTGAGTAATATTTTTTCTGGAAAGGGGGCGGTAGGCCAAATAAGTTTGGGAACCACTGATGTAGTGGAATCTGAAAAGCACAGGAGGATCTGTGTGCAAGGGAGAAACCACACACGGGCTATAGCACCACCTTCTGGAAAACAAAAGAGAAATTTCCAGTAGCCAGCCTGGTGTGTTGTAAGAACTAGAGATGACTTAAAAGCTTAAGAATTGTGACACAGAGAGAGCAAGAAGAGTGGAGTAAGTGTACCTATAGAAAAGCAGAGAAAACCTAGATATAACAGGACCAATGAACAGGATAGCCCATCTGAAGGCACTAGTAAAGATTTAAGAAGGTGGTTGCTACTTCAAATGAAAAGCAGGAATTCAAATCAAGGAAACACATCATCACTAAAAAAATAATAATTTTCTAATAACCTAGCTTAAAGTCATGGAATTTTGTGACCTGGGTGACAAAAATCAAAATAACTTTTTTAAAAACTTAAGAAGCAACAAGAAAACTCAGAAAGAAAATTTAACAAAATTAGGGGAAAATATGTGAATAAAATGAGATATATAGCAAAGAAATAGAAAACATTCTATAATTATGTAATTTAAATTTAATGAGTGAAATAGTAAAGGCAATAGAGAATCTCTGTCCCAAAGTAGAGCAAATAGGAGATAGAATAAGTGAATTAGAGGGCATGACTTTTGAAATAATCCAGTTAGCAAAGAATGAAGCAAAAAGAAAGGGGTCTAAGATAGTAGCAGAATAAGTGGAAGTTACACTCATCTCTTCCCAGGTTCAAACCAGAATTACCACTAAATTATAAAATAATCAACCCAAATAACCAACTGAAAATTATCTCAAAAGAAGACTTATAACTAAGAAATATAGAAGAACCTACATTGAGACTAGTAGGAAGGGTAGAGAAACAAAAAGGGCTGGACCCCAACCAAGTGTGGTGGTTGAGAATCTGGAGGGATATATATCAGTTGTATAGGTACTCCCTAAGGAGCAAGATGTCTCAACCTGGCCAGCCTGGGCCTGTCATGCAGACTTTCTTGGAAGGCCCTTGAAGAGATCTGAGCAGACTCTGGATCATAGAGATGAATGGGGACAGACTAAGTTGTATGGCTTTGGAATGAAGCCAATTTACCCCTTGCACATCCAACTGGCCCCACTGTTTTTTGCCAGAGCCCTCCCTCCTCATGGCCAAATCTTGATCTGCTTTAGCCAGATGATCTCTACTGGCCTCACCCTGAGGACTTCCCAAGACCCTGTCCCACTACAAAGGTCCACTGACCCCTGGCAGGTGCCTCAGGTCTTGGTGTACCCTGAAACTTGCTGAGTAGCAGCACACATAGCATAGGCACTGAGTTTGAATCTGTATCAGCCTGTTGAATATCACTCGCCCCTACCTGTACTCACTGAGAACCTACCTAACTCAACTTGTGTATAGCCAGAGGCTCTTTCAAAGGCCACGGGCAGGTGGAGGAGGATATCAGGGTGCCTTGGGCCTTTTGTTGACCTGATCCTAAGTCCAGTGCTGGTGGGAGCCAGCTTAGTACACAGGTTGGCCACTCCCACATGCACTCAGGCTTAGCAGAGGCAGCCACAAGTTGTGGGTCCCTTTATATCTTCAAACAGGTAGCACAGGCCTATTCACAAGCAGTGCCTAACATTGACCTGCATCAGAGTCACTCCCAAGAGGCCCCAGAACCAAGACACATATAATAAAAATGCCAAAGGTTAAAGACAAATACAGATTCTTATAAGTTATAAGAGAAAGACTATTAGTTACTTACCAGGGAGCTCCCATAAGGCTGTCATCTTATTTCTCAACAGAACCATTTCAGGCCAGAAGGGATTGGCTCAAAATATTCAAAGTGATGAGAAGCAATGATCTACAACCAAGACTACTCTTGCCAGCAAGGTCATAATTTAAAATGAAAGGGGAAATAGTTTCCCAGACATAAAAAAGCTAAAAAAATTTATCACCACCAAACCAGTATTACAAGAAATGTTAAAGGGTCTTCTTTGGGAAGAAAATATAAAAATTTATAAAAAGCTAATAAAAAAATATGGGTGGGGGGGAAATGCTCATTGACAAGGGCAAACAGTAAAAGCAGTATACCAACCAACTATAAAGCTAGTAGAAAGGTTTAAAGAAAAAAATACGGAGATCATGTGTAATTACAATAATAAATTAAGGAATTACATACACAAAAAAAGTGTAAAATAATGACAGAAACTTAAAAGTAGAGGGGTAAGTAAAAATTGTAGTGACCTTGGAATATGTTTGAACTTAAGTAACCATCAATTAAAAATAGACTGCTTTAAACATATACACAAAGCACATAGTAACCACAAACCAAAAATCCATAATAGATATACAAGAAATAAAAAAGTAATCTAAACATATCATTTTTTATAATGGCATACAAGTGGAGAGAGCAAGAGAATAAGGACGGAACTGACATACAAATGGAGAGAGCAAGAAAATAAGGACGGAATGTTGAAAAACTATAGAAACAATCATAAAACAATTAATGAAATGATAACATACCTATGAATAATTATTATATATAAATAGACTAAATGCTACAATCAAAAGACAAAGGGTGACTTGAATAGATAAATGTACAGGATCCATACATATGCTGCTTATGAGAGACACACTTCAGATTGAGACACACAGAAACTGAAAGTAAAGGTATGGAAAAAGTTATGTCATGTGAATGGAACTGAAAAAAAAAAAATCTAGGGTAGCAATACCTACATATGACAAAAATTGACTTTAAAATAAATGTGATAACAAGAAACAAGGACCTTTTATAATGATAAAAAAATCAATCCAACAACAGTATATAAATCTTGTAAACATCTACACACCAAACATAGTAACACCTAAATATGTAAAGCAAATATTGATGGATATAAAGGGAGAGATTGACAGTAAGACATTAATAGTAGGAGACTTTAACACTCCTCTGACATCAATAAATAGATCATCCAGACAGAAAATCAACAAGGAAACAGTGCTGTTGCATGACACATTAGACTACATGGACTTGATTGATATTTTTAGGACATTTCACCCCAAAGCAGCACAATATACATTCTTTTTAAGTGCACATGGAAACTTTTCCAGGATAGACCATATGTTATGCCATGAAACAAATTTCAATACATTTAATAATATTGAAATCATATCAAGCATCTTCTCTGACCATAATGGTATGAAACCAGAATTAATTACAAGAAGAAACCTGAAAAACACACTAACACATGGAGGCTAAGTAACATGCTATTAAACAATGAATAGGTGAGCCAGAAATAAAAAGATACCTTGAGACAAATGAAAATTAAAACACATCAAACCCAAATCTATGGGACACAGCCAAAGTAGTTGTAAGAGAGGAGTTCTTAGCAATAAAGGACTACCTCAAGAAACAGGAAGAGGAGAAACCAAGATGGCAGCACAGGTAAACACTGGAGATTACTGCCTTGCACAACCACTTCAAAAATACAACTAAAAGACGGAACGGACATCATCCAGAACCACAGGAAGGCTGGCTGAGTGGAAATTCTACAACTAGAAGGAAAGAGAAAAGCATACCGAGACTCAGAGGAGGTGCGGTGCGGAAGTAAAAGGTGCGGAGTGCATGCAGAGCGGGCTGGCGGCTGAGGGCACGGTTGTCATTTTCAATCGGGAGGGAGCCTCAGGCTCTGAGCTCCAGTTCTGGGCGAGTCTTTGGGGACCCAGACTCATACGGGAGAAACGGGACTGTCTGGCATGGGTCGGAACTCGAGGGCAGCTTTCTCTCAGAGGCACATGCAGCTATTGCCAGGGCCTCTGAGGACAGGACTGAGAGCAGCCATACTGCTCGCTCTGCCTGCCCAGTTGATCCCCTGGGGCTCTGCCCCACCCAAGCCATGCATGAAGGCTTTTGCATATGAAAGGCCCTGCCCTTTGTAATCTGAAAATTACTTAACAAACTGCAGCTGCCTAAGGCCCCAGAGCAACTTGCATTGCTTTACAGCTGACTTCTGCAGGGTAGCCTCAGGAAGAGGCTAGATTAGCACCTCCTTAGATCCAAGAACCAGTGTACCCAGTGGTCAGAGTGGGACCATCCAATTATAACTCCTCAGATCCATAAGGGACACACTCAGGGGGCAGACTCAGTGAGCACCAAAGCCCCACTGAAGCAAGTCTTGCCC
>NW_005361690.1:70372-72311 GCF_000412655.1 Myotis brandtii | reverse complement strand
GGAGACAGCGTTCAGTTGATCAGCAGCCTAGCCAGGATCTCTAGCCAAGTTCTGGTTAGGATCTCCAGCCAAGTTCTGGCTAGGATCTCCAGCCAAGTTCTGGCTAGGATCTCCAGCCAAGTTCTGGCTAGGATCTCCAGCCAAGTTCTGGCTAGGATCTCCAGCCAAGTTCTGGCTAGGATCTCCAGCCAAGTTCTGGCTAGGATCTCCAGCCAAGTTCTGGCTAGGATCTCCAGCCAAGTTCTGGCTAGGATCTCCAGCCAAGTTCTGGCTAGGATCTCCAGCCAAGTTCTGGCTAGGATCTCCAGCCAAGTTCTGGCTAGGATCTCCAGCCAAGTTCTGGTCAGGATCTCCAGTGAAGTTCTGGTTAGGATCTTCAGCGAAGTTCTGGTTAGGAACTCCAGCGAAGTTCTGAAGAGAAGGCCCAAGGCCCCACAGCAGCTTGCATTGCTTCTCAGCTGGGCCTCATCTGGGCACCCCCAAACCCCCAAAAAAGGAAGGGGAATCTGCATATCTCTTCATAGCTCCTGCTGGGTAACCTCAGGAAGAGGCTTAATTAGCACCTCCTTAGATCCAAGAGCCAGTGTACCCAGTGGTCAGAGTGGGACCACCCAGATTACAACTCCTCAGATTCATAAGGAACACACTCAGGGGGCAGACTCAGTGAGCACCAAAGCCCCACTGAAGCAAGTCTTGCCCCAGAAGGGTGTCTTCAGCACAGAAGTTCTCCCACTGCAGACACAGCTGATTCTCACTGCCAATTGGCCTGGAGGTCAATTCCTCCCAGTGACACCTAAAACAATCAAGGCATAACTACAACAAGACTGTGCACAAAGCCCACAAGGGGGTGCACCAAGAGTGTCCACCTCAGGTAACTGGGGAGGCTGAGCCACTGGGCCCTGTAGGACACCTAGCACACAAAACCACTCTACCAACACAGGGAAGCAGACAAAATGCGAAGACAAAGAAACAGGTCACAAATGACAGAAATGGAGGACAGCAAACGACTGGATATAGAGTTCAAAACCACGGTTCTAAGATTTTTCAAGAATTTTATGGAAACCGCCGATAAATGTATTGAGATCCTTAAGAAATCTAGTGAGACCCTCGATGTTGTGATAAAGGACCAACTAGAAATTAAGCATACACTGACTGAAATAAAGAATATTATACAGACTCCCAACAGCAGACCAGAGGATCGCAAGAATCAAGTCAAAGATTTGAAATACGAAGAAGCAAAAAACACCCAACCGGAAAAGCAAAATGAAAAAAGAATCCAAAAATACGAAGATAGTGTAAGGAGCCTCTGGGACAACTTCAAGCGTACCAACATCAGAATTATAGGGGTACCAGAAGAAGAGAGAGGGCAAGATATTGAAAACCTATTTGAAGAAATAATGACAGAAAACTTCCCCTACCTGGTGAAAGAAATAGACTTCCAAGTCCAGGAAGTGCAGAGAACCCCAAACAAAAGGAATCCAAAGAGGACCACACCAAGACACATCATAATTAAAATGCCAAGAGCAAAAGACAAAGAGAGAATCTTAAAAGCAGCAAGAGAAAAAAAGTCAGTTACCTATAAGGGAGTACCCATACGACTGTCAGCTGATTTCTCAACAGAAACTATGCAGGCCAGAAGGGAGTGGCAAGAAATATTCAAAGTGATGAATAGCAAGAACCTACAACCAAGATTACTTTACCCAGCAAAGCTATCATTCAGAATTGAAGGTCAGATAAAGAGCTTCACAGATAAGAAAAAGCTAAAGGAGTTCATCACCACCAAACCAGTATTATATGAAATGCTGAAAGGTATCCTTTAAGAAGAGGAAGAAGAAGAAAAAGGTAATACTACAAATTATGAACAACAAATACGCATCTATCAACAAGTGAATCTAAAAATCAAGTGAATAAATAATCTGATGAACAGAAACTGGTGATT
>NW_005361690.1:52804-70327 GCF_000412655.1 Myotis brandtii | reverse complement strand
GAAGACAGTGTGTGGGGAGTGAGGGCGGAGGGGGGGGTGGGAACTGGGAGGAGGGGAGTTATGGGGGAAAAAAAGAGGAACAAATGTAATAATCTGAACAATAAAGATTTAATTTAAAAAAAAAGAAACAAGAAAAATCTCAAAGAAACCATCTAACCTTACAGATTAAAAAACTAGAGCCCTAACTGGTTTGGCTAAGTGGATATAGTGTTGGCCTGCAGAACAAAGGATCCCAGGTTTGATTCCGGTCTAGGGCATGTACCCTGGTTTCAGGCTCTTCCCTGGACCAGGCCCTGATCAGGGTGAGTGCAGGAGGCAACCATTTGATGTGTTTGTCTCACATCGATGATGTTTCTTTTTGTCTTTCCTTCTCCCTTGCACTCTTTCCAAAAGATCAATGGGAAAATATCCTCAGGTGAGGATTCACAACAACAACAAAAAAAGAAACTAGGAAAAGAAGAACATAAAGCCTAAAATGAGTAGAATGAGGAAAAACAAAGATCACAGCAGAAGTAAATAAAATAGTCTAAAAAAATAGAAAAGATCAATGAAACCAAAAGGTGGTTCTCTGAAAAGATAAGAAAAATAGATAAAACATTAGCCAGACTCATTAAAGAGAGAGAGAGAGAGAGAGAGAGAGAGAGAGCTTCAGAGCCCAAATACATAAAATAAGTAATGAAAGTGGAGAAGTGGCAATAGACACCATAGAAATACAAAGGATCTTAACAAAACACTACAATTATATGTCAACAAATGGGACAACCTGGAAGAAACAGGTATATTCCTAGAAACATAAAAACTTTCAAGACTGAATCAGGAAGAATATAAAATTAGAATTAGCTGATCACTAATAAGGAATTCAAAATGTAATAAAAAACTTCCAATAAACAAAAGTTCAATAACAGATGGCTTCATAAATGAATTTTACCAAACACTTAAAGAGGAAAAAATACCTATTCTTTTGAACGTTTTTCTAAAATCAAAGTGCAAGGAAGGCTCCCAGACTCATTTTACAATGTCAGCATAACCTGGATAACAAAATCAGACAATATAAAAAAGTAAATTATGGGCCAGTATCCCTGATGAAAATAGATGCAAAATCCTCAACAACATATTAGCAAACTGAATTCACTAATACATTAAAAGATCAGATAACATGATCAAGTGTGATTTATTCCTGGAATGCAGGGTTGGTTCAATATTTGCAGATCAATTAACGTGATGCACCACGTAAGCAAAATGAAGAATAAAAATTACATGATCACATAAATAGATTTTTTAAAAGCATTTAACAAAATCCAACATCCATTTATGGTAAATACTCTCAACAAAATGGAGCTAGAGGAAACATACCTCCACATAATAAAGGCCATGTCTGACACACCCACAGCTAACATCATACTCAACAGGGAAAAGCTGAAAGTTTTTTTTAATATCACAAACAATAAAAGAATGTCCACTCCCACCGTTTTTATTGAACATAGTATTGGAAACCCTAGCCATACTATTGAAACAAGGAAGAAATAAATACATCTGAATTGGAAAGGAGAAGTAAAATTGTCATTATTTGTAGATGATGATACTGTACAGGCATGGCAAAAGTAGGTTTACAGTTGGGAGTATGAGAACCACCTTGTAACATTTTTTTTTAGTTAATAAAGCAATTATAATTATAACCTGTATGCCTTTTTCCATATGAACAACTGTAAACCTACTTTTGCCAACCCATGTATATAGAGAATCCTAAAGACTCCACCAAGAAAATATTAGAACTGCAAAAACAAAAACAAACCAAAACACAAAACAAAACTAAACAAAACTGTTAGAACTAATAAATGAATTCAATAAGATAGCATAATACACAATGAATTCTCAGAAATTGGTTGCATTTTTATACACCAATAACTTACTATCAGAAAGAGAAATCAAGAAAATAATCCATTTACAGTTGCATTAAAAAGAATACAATGCATAGAAAAAAATTTAACCAAGAAGGTAAAAGACCCATATTCAGAAAAGTAAAACACACTGAAGAAATGGAAGAAGATACCAATAAGGCGAAAACGTGTCCATGGATAGGAAAAATTAACATTGTTAAAATGTCTATACTACCCAAAGCAATCCTCAGATTTAATGCAATCCATATCAAAATACCAATGTCATATTTCATAGAACTAGAACCAATAATCCTAAAACTTATATGGAAACACAAAAGACCCTGAATAGCCACAGCAATCTTAAAAAAGAAGAACACAGTTTGAGGTATCATGCTACCTGATATCAAACTATTTTAATAAAAACAGCATGGTACCTGCATAAACATAGACACCTAGGTCAGTGGAACAAAGTAGAGCCCAGAAATAAATCCACCCTTGTGTTCAACTAACCTACGACAGAGGAAGGAAGAATATAGTGTAAAAGTAGTGTCTTCATTAAAGTGTTGGAAAACTGGACAGATACATGTAAAAAAGTGAAACTAGACCACTTTATTAGGCCATATAAAAAATAAACGTAAGCCAGTTTAAATACTTGGATACAAAACCTGAAAACAAAATGCTGAGAAGAAAACATACACAGTATGCTGTTGAAGCACTTTGTAATGTATATGTGTCTTATCAGTATGTTATTACATTTGAAACTAGCATAATATTGTATGTCAACTGTAAATGAAAACTGAATTATTTAAAATTTATATTACATTGCCTTAAAAGAATAAAAGAGAAAAATCACATGATCAAAAGAATAGAAGCAAATAAAGCATTTGATATACTACAATATTCTTTCATGTTAAACATTTTAACAAATCGTGTGTAGAAGGAACACACTTCACCATAATAAATGCGATATATGACAAAATCACAGGTAACATACTCAATGGTGAAAAATTGAAAGCTTTTTAAATAAAATATCAGGAATCAGACTAGGGTGCCCTCTCACCACTCTTATTCAACATAGTACTGGAAGTTTTAGTTAGAGCAATTAGGCAAGACAAAGAAATAAAAGCCATCCAAATTGGAAATGAAGAAGAAAAATTGTTATAATTGCAGACAATGATTTTATACTTAAAAAATTTTAAAGGCTGACTAAAAACCACTATAACCAATTAATGAATTCAGTAAAGTTGTAGGATATTAAGTCAGCATACATAAATCAGTTGTTTTTCATACATTAACAATGAAACATCTCAAAAATAAATAAAGAAAACTATTTCATTCACAGTAGCATCAAAAAGAACACTTAGGAACAAATTTAACCAGGGAAATAAAAGATCTATGCAATGAAAACTACAAGGCTTTGATGAAAGAAATTGAAAAAGACACAAGCAAATGGAAGATATCTCACACTTGTGGATTAGAAGAATTAATACAGTTAAAATGTCCAGACCACTCAAAACCATCTATAGATTAAACACAATGCTTATCCTAAACCCAATGGCATTTTTTCACAGAAATATAAAATACAAGCTTAATATTTGTGTGACCTCATAAAAAACCCTAAATGGTTAAATAATCCTGAGAAAGAAGAATAAAACCAGAGGCATTACAATCTATACTACAAAACTATAGTAATTAAAACAGTATGGTACTGGTATAAAAATAGACACCTAGACCAATTAAACAGCATAGAGAGCCAAGAATTAAACTTCTGCATATGTGGTCAACTAATATTAGTTAGACGTGGGAGTCAAGAACACTCAATAGAGAAAGGATTGTCTCTTCAATAAATGGTGTTGGAAAACTGGATAACTACATGCAGAAAAATGAATTGGGCTCCTATCTTACACCACTCACAAAAATGAACTCTAAATGGTGTAAATTTTAACATAAGACCTGATACTATAAAATTTATAGAAGTAAGCATGCAAAAGAAGCTTCTTGACATTGTTGGTAGTAAAGATTTTTTGGATATGACTCCAAAACATAAGGGACAAAAGCAAAAATCAAGTGGAAGCACAGGAAACTAAAAAGTTTTTGCACAGCAAGAGAAACCAACAAACAAAAAAAAATAGGGTAACATACAGAATGGAAAAATATTTGCAAACCTTATATTGCATAAGGGGTTAAACTACAAAATACAAAAATATAAACTCCAAAAAATTAATTTAAAAATGGGCAGAGAAAGTAAATAGACATTTTTCCAAAAAAGACATCCAAATGACCAAAAAGTCCATGAAAAGATGCTGACCATCAGTATTCATCAGGCAAATGCCAATGAAACCACAATGAGATATCACCTTATTCCTGTCAGAATGGCTATCATCAATAAATCAATAAACAACAAACCGTTGTTGAGGATGTGGAGAAAACCTTCATGCACTATTGGTGGAAATGCAGGTTGATGCAGCCACTGTGGAAAACAGTATAGAGTTTCCTCAAAAAAATTAAAAATGGAACTGTATTATGACCTAGGTACTCCACTTCTAGGAATATATCTGAAGAAACCAGAAACACAAATTCAAAAGAATATATGCACCCCTGTGTTCATTGCGGCATTAGTATTTATAATAGCCAAGATTTGGAAGCAGCCCAAGTGCCCATCAGAAAATGAGTGGCTAAAAAAGCTGTGGTACACACACAATGGAATACTTATACAAAGAAAGGAAATCTTACCTTTTGTGACAGCATGGGTGGATCTGGAGAGTGTTATGCTAAGTGAAATATGCCAGTCAGATAAAGACAAATATCATATGATTTCACTTATATGTGAACTCTAGTGAACAAAAAACAAACAAAATAGAAACAGAGTTATAGATATAGAAAACATACTGACAGTTGTCAGATGGCAGGGGATTTGGGGGGCTGAGTGAAAAAGGTGAAGGGATTAAGCAAAAAATAAAAATTAAATCTCATAGATACAGAAAACAGTATGGTGATTACAAGAGGGAAAGGGGCGTGGGGGAAGTGGAAAAAGGTAAATGGGGATAAATGATGATGGAAAGAGACTTGACGTTGGATGATGAACACAGGTACAATATACAGATGATGTATTATAGAATTGTATGCCTGAAACCTATGTAATTTTATTAACCAATGTCACCCAAGTAAATTAAAGAGACAAATATATGTGTCTATTAATGTGGTATTTATACTGTACTAATGATCTATTGTCTATCTTTATGTGAATGCCATACTGTGTTATTGAAAATAGCATTATAATAAGTTTTTAAGACCAGTAGTGTAGTCCTCAACCTTTTTTTTTCTATTTCAAAGTTGTTTTGGCTATTCTAGTGCATTTCCATATGAAGCATCATCTTGTTTGTTTTTAAGAAAAAATTGTACTGGGATATTTTTTAATTTGGATTGTGTTGAATTTATAGACCAGTATGAGGAGAATTGATATCTTAACTCTTTTCAGTCTTTTGATCACTGAACACAGCATATCCTTTCATTTATTTAAGTCTTTCATTTTTCTCATCAAAGTTGTAGTTTTTGGCTTTAAAAACCAATTGTAATAAGATAATTCACTTTCTCTCTTATATATGTTTTTCTAATTATTTGTAGCTAATTACAGTGAAAAGTGAGGCAAACATAAAGGTGACATATCAGTTTAGCTCATTACTCATTAGCCAGAAGTAAATATATGTTCCCACCCAACTGTAAGGGGGCCAGGAAGGACAATTCTGTTACATACCTGGAAAGAAAGAAAACCAGAAATATTTAGTGAACAGGATTGTTGACTGACATAATATTCTTGGTTTCCTACCCAACAGCATTCAGCACCCCTTATTACTTGCTAAGAGAACACCAATTGCTCGCTTCAGTGCCTGGCTGCCGGCCGCCATCTTGGCTGACAGTTAATTTGCATATACTCACTGATTAGCCAATGGGAAGGGTAGCGGTCGTACGCCAATTACCATGTTTCTCTTTTATTAGTGTAGATACTAGTAGCCAGGTGCACACAGGGGAGAGGGTGTTCTCTCAGCCCAGCCTGCACTCTCTCCAGTCGGGGACCCAGCTGACTGCTGGTTTAGGCCCAATCCCTAAGCCGGCAGTCGGACATACCTCTCAAAATCTGGGACCGCTGGCTCCTAACCACTCCTTACTGCCTGCTTGATCGCCCCTTAACTGCCTCTGCCTGCCTGCCTGATTGCCCCTAACCCCTCTGCCTGCCTGTCTGATTGCCCATAACCTCCCTACCTGCCTGCATGATCACCTGTAACTGCTCTCCCCTTTAAGCCTGGTCACCCCCAACTGCCCTCCTGTGCCGACCTGATCTCACCTGGTTTTGATTGGTCAGTTTCTATGCCAGGCAGTGTCAAAATCTCTGCCTCCTAGGCAGCCATTGGCTCCTGGCAGTTCACCCAGACTTGGTTCTGATTGGTTGGTTTCTATGCCAGTCAGCATCAAAAGCTCCAGCTCCTAGGCCGCCATTGGCTCCTCGCAGTTCACCCAGATTAGGTTCTGATTGGTCGGTTTCTTTGCCAGTCAGCGTCTACAGGCCTATCTCCAGCATTATCAGAGAGGAGGGGCTGATCAGTAGCCACACCAGACTGCTGGTGAGGGCCAGAGAGAGAGAGAGAGGCAGGGCTGATCAGCAGCTGCCATGGAGGCTGTGGATCAGACCCTGCTTCTCTCTCCGGGCCTGATCCGCAGCCCCGACAGCAGTCAGTGCTGGATGACTGTCGCTGTTGTGGGTGGCCGGGACCCAAGACTGACTTCCACTGTGCCGACTGGGACCCTAAACTGGTAGGCCAGAGAGAGCCACCTCCACTGCCTGTGGGAGCCTGGGGGAGGGACCAAGAGGTCAGCAGTTCAACCCGCTTGCCAGTCCCCGCCCACCTGAGCCTGCTGCTGGCGTTCAGTCATCCCTCCAGTCATAACGGCACCTGGGTTTTTATACACTGAGTGGCCAGATTATTATGACCGGCCAGATTATTATGACTACCCCATCAGTATTTCGGTGGGCCACCTTTTGCCTTCAATACTGTGGCAATTCTTCTTGGCAGTGACTCAATGCCAAGTGTAATGCTGTGTAATGCTGGTAGCAATATAAATTCATTGGGCTCCTATAGAAAAGAGTAGAGGTCTCTCCAAAAAAATTAAAAATAGAACCAACATATGATCCAGCAATTTCACTTCTGGGTATATATCCTAGGAAGTTAAAACAGGATATTGAAGAGATGTATGCACTCCCATATTTATTACAGCATTATTCACAATAGCTAAGATTTTACACACACATACACTTACACACACATACAAACACCACAGGAATATTCTTAGTCTGTTGGATATATTGCATTGATTTTTTTAATGTTAAACCATCTTTACATGACTGAGATAAATCCTACTTGGTTGTGGAGAATCATTCTCTTATAAGAATGATTCAGTTCAGTTTGCTAATATTTTGTTCATGAGAGAAGAAAACCCTCCACGTGGAGAGCCAATCTAGGCTCAGAGACCTTGGCAAACTCTAGTATGTCCTCACTGACCATCTATCCCAGTGGTATGCTGGAACCAGTCTGTACTGTCTCATGAGAAGCATTTGCTAAATTTTCAGGAATTTTGTAAGGCAATTACTAAGCACAGCTGAAAGGAATTTTTAGGGGTAAAATAAGCAGGTTTAGGAAGTTTTAGGAATTAGGGGGTCCATGGGGAGAACCATAGGGCTGCAAAGCTGGGAGCTGCAGAAAGTATACATTTCCATAGAATAAGGAGGCTGGGAGCCACAGAAGGTATACAATTACAGAATAAAGGAAAGGATGACACTCATTGAGAGAAGGAAGAGGAAGGCCAAAGGGAATAGAAAAACAATAAGGGAGAAGAAGAGGGAACCTCATGTGAGGTTTGAGGTCTGAAGCTGCTATAATGATCAATCAGAGGAGATATCAAGACACAAAGAACTGCAGCCTTTTTAAACATTAGAAAAAAGGGACTTAGTGGGACTCTCTCCCCCTCCCCATGTGGGAGTCTGTGCTTGTTTCTCAATAAATTTCCATTTTTTCCTATACCACCTTTTGTCCGTGGTTTCATTCTTCAAACCCACCTGGAAAGAACCTGGGAGGCATCCTGCCCAGGGGAAAACCACATGTTCCAGTTCAATTTTTGCGTTTCACAGCCATTATGAAAAATAAACTATCTAGGAGTCACATCAGCAAATATAAAAGGGTAAATAGCTCTGAGGGCCCATCTTTCCACTGCAACTACAAAAAAGCAAGAAAATAAAACCCAAAACATCAGATTCAACCTCGTTGGAACTCTACAAAGTTGTCAAAGGTGTAGAGCAACCAAATGAATATCAAATGAAGAAAAAGGCAACTGAAAAGTGTTAGAGGAGTGTTGTGGCATTTTTACTTGCCCTTGGCTCCTCCTCCTCCCCTTCCTTCCAGAGGTCTTGAAGATATTAGCCCACATTTCCATTATGGAACCCTGGTTCCTGCTTCCAAGGGAGAAGAGTTATCTTGTTCTATAAGAATTGTGTTTGTCTATTTGGATATGATGGAGGCTGTCTGAGGACTGAAATACGGCACTTTTGACTTTGTTTTGCCAAATACAAAGCTTTCTTCAGACAGAAAAGCAGCCAAGTAAGGGCATTTCTTAAAAACAATGAAAGGGAAATAAATGAACAACCCTTACAGCCTTGGGGAAGAGATTGAGGTGGGGACAATAATAGACTTGCTGGAAACTGGAAGGAAAAACTGGGAAGAAGACATTGTGTGGAAGTAGGACATTACAAAGCTCTCTGTGTCTAAATTTAGACATTATTGTGCAAACTCAGGGCAGGATATGTATTTAAAACCATAAATTCTTTCCTCTAAAAATCCTTAGGCTCAAGTGAAGGCTAAGGCAGATTGTAAAAGGCTCCACTAAACATTGAAGGAATACTGAACACTGAGGCACCATGCAAAGAGAGTTTGTATGTGTGGGTGTGGGGGGGGGGGGGGGTATTGGTAACAGTGTCAATAATAAAAATAAAATATTAATTAAGAAATGATAGTAGAAATACATTATTTAGAAATATGATGTTAATCATCAGAAATAAATAGCTGAAAGAGAAACGGTTGCTTCTGAGAAATAGTAAAGCAGTAGGTCAAAGGGAATCTGTCTTATTAAAATCATGAATCACTCAAGAAGAAAAAAAGAGATACAAATTATAAAAAGGAACCAAACAAATTCTGAAGTTCAAAATTATAACTGAAATAAATAATTTTAACAGGTCAACATAAAAACGTCCAAACTTACAGAAATTTTTATAAGAGCTTATTTGAGCCAAACTGATGACATGCGGGAAAGGAATATCTCAGTGCTCCCTTGAGAGTGGTTATGCTTTCAAGGGTCTGAAAAGGAGGATTACTCTGGCATTTCTTTTTTTTAAATAAAATTTATTAATTTTCAGAGAGATAGAAACATCAATGATGAGAGAGAATCATTGATCAGCTGCCTCCTACACGCCCCCTACTGGGGATTGAGCCCACAACCCAGGCATGTGCCCTTGACTGGAATCTTACTAGGGACCCTTTAGTCCATTGGTGGATGCTCTATCCACTGAGCCAAATTGGCTAGGGTTACTCTGGCATTTCAAAGGTATGTTAACCTAGATCAGTGATGGCGGATCTCTGGCACACGTGTCAGAGGTGACACGCGTGTCAGAGGTGACACGTGAACTCATTTTTTTGGTTGATTTTTCTTTGTTAAATGGCATTTAAATATATAAAATAAATATCAAAAATATAAATCTTTGTTTTACTATGGTTGCAAATATCAAAAAATTTCTATATGTGACACGGCAGCAGAGTTAAGTTTGGGTTTTTCAAAATGCTGACACGCCGAGCTCAAAAGGTTCGCCATCACTGACCTAGATGCACAAAAACAATGGGCAAGGCTTTCCTTTTACTAAAGAAGTTATAGGTTTGGGGCATGATTTCCCACCATGACCTGCCCAGTTAGGAATTTATGGTCAGATCACCTTGTGAGGATACTTTCAGTCTCTGGTTTATTATAGAACCTCTTTTTCACTCACAAATATCAGATTTGAGGAGGCAGAATTGAAAATCATAAATGCTAATGATAGGTCAATTGAAATTGTTTAGTCTGAGGAACAGAAAGATAACAGAATGAAGAAAAATGGAGAGAACCCATGAGACCTGTGGGACACTCTCAATCTTACAACATACATAACGGGAGGACTGGAAGGAGAGGAGAGGGATAAAGGGATGTGGAAGAATTTTGAAGAAACAATGGCCAAAAAGTCATAATTTGATAAAATACATGAATCTACACATTCAAGAAGGTTAGTGAACTCTAGCAAGAACAAACACAACAAATCCACACTGAGATACATTATAATAAAAATTTAAAACAATCAGAGACAAGAAAGAATTGAAAGCAGCAGAATAGATGTGGCTTGTCATGTACAAGAGAAAAGCCTCAAAAAAAAAAGCAGATTTGTCAGCAGAAACTACAGAGAGCAAAAGGCAGTGAATGACATATTTAAAGTACTGACAGAAAAAGCCTGTTAGCCAAAAATCCTGTATCTGGCAAAGCTATCATTCAAAAATTAAGGAGAAATTAAGACTTTCCCAGGTAAGCAAATGTTGATGGACTCCATCACTAATAGATATAACCTATAGAAAATGCTAAAGGGAGTCCTTCCAGTTGAAATAAATGGACCCTAGATAGTAACTTGAAGCCATTTGAAGAATAACACAGGAAAAGGTAACTATTTAAGAAAATATAAGCCAATATTACTGTATTTTTGGTTTGTGACTCCCTTTTCTTTCCAATTTGGTTGAAAAGACAAATGCATATAGCAATAATTATAAATCTATATTAAATGGGCACATCATTTATAAAGATGTAATTTTTGGCACAACAACACAAGGGGAGGGATGGAGCAGTGTAGCATCAGATTTTTTGTATACCTATGAAAACTAATATGGTATTAATTCAAAGTAGATTATGTAAAGGTTAAGAGGTTAATATGTAAACCCCAGGGCAACTAATCCTATATAATAAAAGCATAATATGCAAACTGTCAGCTCAACTGGGAGTTCGACTAGGAGTTCAACCAGGGGATGGGGCCAACTGGCCAACAGCCCATGGCACCTCACTTTGCTGACCACCGCCGCGAGCAGGCAGCAGGGTGAAGGGAGGCCCCAGCTGGCAGCCACTAAAGACCCTACTCATCCATGAATTTTGTGCACTGGGCCTCTAGTAGTAAAATAAGTAAAAGATACACAGAAAAAGAAATTAGAAAGGAATCAAAATGATATTTCATTTAAAAAACTAAGGAGGTTGTAATAGAAGAATTGAGAAAGAAAAATATATGACATAAAAAAACAAAACAAAATGGCAGAAAATAAGTCCTTCTTTTATATTATTTGCTTTTATGTAAATGGATTCAACTCTCCTTTTAGAAGGTAAAGATTTTCATAATGGATTAAAACGATTACCTTTTGATCTTTCTGAGGTTTTAGCAAAATATTGTTTAGTCATACCCAGGAGAGCTTTATCATAGTGATTCTCATAATTCTGATGTATTTTTCTTTTACAGAGGCTGAGAAATTACATAATCATGAGGCTTTGGTTTCTTTTCTTCAATAATTATTTCTTCAAAGTATCTCTCTCCTCTCAAATGTTATCAAAAGCGGCAAGAAGAAACCAGGAGGCACTTTTAACACTTTCATTGAAAGTTTACTTATATATACCACCAATTAGTAAGTTTTTCTTTGTACATACTCCAGGAAATAATTTTGGTAAGCTTTCTGCCAGTATACAACAATAATCCTTTTATTTCTCTTTCCTATAAACCTCATTGTAGCATTCTTAAAGTCAAGATTGCTTCTAACACTCTATTCAAAGCAATTTAGGCTTTCTCTGTCATTTTCTTTAAAGTTCTTCTAGCCTCTGATCACTTGCCTGATTCCAAACTGTTTCCATGTTTTTAGGTATTTGTTACAGCAGCACCCTACTTCTATGTACTCAATTATTCTCATATTGTTGTATAACAGAATGCCAGGAAGTTAATATTTTAACACACATATCACAGTTTCTATCAGGAGTCTGGCATGGCTTAGCTGCATCCTCTGCTTAAGGCAGCACAGGGCTGTAACCCCAATGTTGACTGAGCTTTATTCTCATCCAGAGTCTTCAACTGGAGAAAGGCTGCTTCCAAGCTTATATATGTTGGCAGAATTCATTTCCTTGTGGTTATCGAGCTATGGTCCCATTTTCTTCTGGCTGTCATCTGGGGCTTCTCTGAGCTCCTAGAATCTGCCTACAGTTCCTTGCTCCACATGCCTCCCCTTAACAGGGCAGCTTACATCTTCAAGCCAGAGGAGAAAAAATTATTGGACCTAAGGAAGGGCCTAGTCTATCTTTAAGGGCTTTAACTTTATTAATCCAAAGCCCACCTGCTAGGGCTGACCAGCAGACCCTGAGTGACCCATGAATGATTACTCTGACACACAATTACTATGAAAGAGAGGGCTAAGGGAATGCTTGGCTATAGGAACAAAAGCCCTGTTCAGCTATCTCCTTAGATTTTTTTTGGTAACAGCAGCTTGAACTAAAATTAACTTTTAGATATTATCAGCAGGGAAAGCATTCTTGAGATGACACATGCATCTGCAGGGTCCTTTAAATCTAATAATAAGCATAAAGGTTCCATTAAACACCCTGGGGCTCACACATAGGAAGACTTGTTTGGAAAAGTCAAGGCAGGGGTGGTTGCCTTCAGCCAACTTCCCCAGAAAGCTCCAACCTTTTGGAGTTTTCTCCTTACAGACTTTCCAACCAAGTCCCACGCTTCCCCACAACCACCCAAGATAATCTTTCTTTTGGGTAAATCAAAATCAACTGAATTGGGAACATTATTGCATATGAAAAAGATCCCTTTACCCATTGGCTAGAAGCAAGGGGAGGGCATTATACTTGTCTTGAATCCTGGAGCTACCCTCATCTGTGTGCCAAGTTATAAAATATATAAAGTACTTTTCCCAATGTTTTACCTTTAGTAAAGGCTCAATAAATGTTGACTCCTATCTTTTAATTTTTCTAAAGTCCCTGATGGAACCACAATCTGTTCTCAGTGTGATGTGGGACTTCGTGAGGTAAATTCCATTGAAAGGAAGGAGGACCTAAAGGAAGTTGCCACCATGAAGCCATGGGAGAGTCTCATTCTCCTAGGGGTCACAGAATGCCTTACAATTTAGGAAAATCTGGAGAAAGGAGCTGTTATTGGAGACCTAGATGAGCTAAACAAAGAATTAATAAGTCATGAGTGCTCAGATTGGGTTTCATCGAGTTTTTCAGGGTGAAAGGGTAGAGTACAGAAAGTAATTAAGAGATAATTATAGCTCTAAGAAGTATATCCTATAGACCAAACAGGTACTGCTATTATCTGGGAATGCAAATAACCTTTAATCTATATTTTATAACCCCAATTTCATGTTGAATTGGTATAAGGGACTTGGGGTTTAGTTGGCTCAGAAATTGCAGCTCAGCTATTCTAGACATGAAATTAATTTGGTGCCTCCATCTCTTTTCAGTGAGTGGAGGTAAATTTGCTGAGATGATATCTGTTTAAGATTGGCCTTGAAACCAAAGTAACCAGGAAAATGGCAAGTGTTTCTGGGAAAACATCAGAAAAAGGGACAAAGGGTTCTTGATGAGGTAAGGCCTGAGGACCAGAGGATTCTATAGGACTGGGAATGGAAATGTAGGAAAAACAGAAACTCCCAAAATAGAGTGGCTCTCTCCAATCTCAGGAGACCATGAATATTAAAAGTGAAATGGCCGACCTGCCTCTCCAGGGAGCATAAATACTAGATTTTGGATTCCCAAATGTCAAATTACAATAAAGAATGGGAATAAAAGGAATGATCAAGACATATTGGCCTGAATTAAGGCTTTGCCTTGGCCTGAATTAAGGCTTTGCCTGCTTCCTTTGAACTTTAACTTGAAACTACATGCCACAGCTGCAGCCAGGGACCCAGATTCTTAAGGTTAACTTTCTGAGCTAGTTTTCTATCTCTTGGTATTTCTGCAATGAGTTAATAAGAAATACTGGTCATGGAGATTGCTGCAATCTGGAGAATGACTTTCAGCATGTTGGTATAGACGGAAAGTTAATGGAGATGCTGTTTCTGTTTTCTGCTAATATTTTATAAAATCCTACGTGTTTTCTTAATTTCTACAAATAGAGAGACTTTTTTCTAGGACATGTGAGAAGTTGAGACCCGAGGAAGGCCTCTCCAGCCTTTAAATTCCCACAGCCATTGACTACCAACTAGGTTAAGAAGGAACCAAAAGATAGGACAGCCAAGCTGGTATTCCTCAGTTGTTGAGCTTCGACCTATGAACTAGGAGGTCATAGTCTGATTCCAAGTTATGGCACATGGCCAGGTTGTGGGCTCAGTCCTCAGTAGGGGATGTGCAGGAGGCAGCCAATCAATGATTCTCTCTCATCATTGATGTTTCTATCTTTCCCTCTCCCTTCCTTTCTGTAATCAATAAACATAAATGTAAAATAATAGGACAAAAGTTGCAGCTCCTTTTCTCTTCTAAAACTTAAGACTAAGCCTTTTGAGCTAGACTTCTCAGAGCTGTCACTTTAAGGGCATATACAAAAACGTATACAGAGGAAGGTAGACTTCATGATAATGATCTCCACTGCACAGCCTGTCATGGGAAGCTGGGTAGTCAGTGTGGGTTCCATTACACTAGCAGGCTCTTCTCACTCTGCACTGTGCATGAATAAGCTCTCTAGGCACTGTGTAAGAGTTGAATGGGTCCAAATACATCCTTCAAGATCTTCCCAGAAGGTAGCTGGCAGACCTTTGATATATACCCAAGGAAAAAGATAATCCACCAGTGATTTGGGAGCTCCAATTTTTATCCTAATGGACACCATTTTAGATCACTGAGCAAACTGGAATAAGTTAAATTTTATGTTGACTAGAGAAATTGTAATGTGGAAATCAATTCATATATGTAGTCCTTCCTAAGGACTGAGCCCCTGGTAGTTATGGAGACTACACAGATGACCTCTGCTGAAGAATAATGAAAACGCCTTTGCTAGGTGTAGGTAGTTCCAGATGAAACTAGTATTTTCCTCAGGAGGAAGTTACTTTTACAGTTAAGGAATATATTAGGAATATTTTTTGTAGCAATATTGGGAAGGTTTATTCCGTTTTTTGGAGGGGCGATTCAGAAAAGTAGGAAAGACATATAAATTATATAGTTTGTGCCTTTCAAGCCTCAAAATTTAAACTTGAATTAAAAAAAAACCTCACATAGTTCACAGCTCTCAGCTTACATTGTAAGCAAATATCTGTGTGGGTTGGGAGCTTTAACTTTTGAGTGGTAACTAAAGGACAGAGTGTGTTGCATTGACAAGGCCCCATTATTTCTATGAGCATAGTCCTTGCTGCCCACGAGTCTCTTCAACTTGATGTTTTTCTTTGGTGAAAATACTAACTTTGCTAGTTTTTGAGCAGGAAAGGTGATATTTCTCCAGTCCTTGTAGATGAGGGAGGGGCTTATGATATTACCACCCCTCACTTCTCCCTTAAGAGAGGATGGCTTTAGAGAGCTGAACACCAATAAAATTATCAACACTAAGAGACCTTCTCAAAGCAGCTCTGCACAGGTCTTTGTCTTTGCACAATCTGGAAATAGCCTCTAGGTTCTGGGCTCTTTCTCTGCTAAGAGGAGCAAATACAAAAGGCAGGTCGTTGTCATCAGCTAAGGAGCGAAGGTCAAAGTAGTATTTGGCATAAACACTGGCAGGAACATTAATATTAAACTGAAGTAGCTCTAAAAAATGCCTTTCCATCTCATTCATGTCCTCAACGGTAATGTCCTTGACTTGAGGATCTGGCAATAGTCCACATTCCATACAGCCTGGTCATCCCAAACCTTGGAGGCAAGGAGAACAGCTCCCAAAACAATTCTCTTCCAGTTCATGGGACAAATGTCGATCTCAGCATAAGTTAAAAGTCTTTCTAAGTAAACCAAAGTCACTATTGCACATTCAGCCTAATTTAGCTGTGCAGCACTGAAGAGAGTCCGAACAAATCTGTAAATAAATTTGTGTTCAGGATCATGCCTAAAATATTCCTCCGGACTGTTTCCCGTGTGAGTAGATGTGTCTCTCATCAAAAATATTCAAGGATCTATTTGCATCTCTGTTCTTTATGTGGTAATATATTGCTAACATCACACATTGTACTGTGGTTCTAAGATTAGGCTGGCTGACTGTGCTGTCATCTAGAAATATAGTTGAGCATGAGCTATATTTTTTAGTAAGGTGCCCTGGAGCTACATGATTTACATAGTTGTTCTTCTTTTCTCGCACATCCGTTTGAGATTTATTCAAGAAAATTTTGCTTGCCCTTGAAGGTCAGAAGGGTTTGATTCCAAAACTAACTCATCCAGAATCTCCTGGTCACTGATGTGCTGCAGGTGGTGGCCCTCGCTGGTGCCGAAATCCAACTCTGCGGGCTCCAGGGCAGCCAGCAAAGGCGCTACCGCCACCACGTCCCCAGCTGCGCCTCATAGACCTCAGACCCATTGTCCAGCTGGGCCTGCCCCAGCGCCTGCCCATGCTGGGGCTGACATGGGCTTCATGCAACAGGTCAAAGTGTTCCCCATTGGGTGTCTACTCTCCTCGCCTCCATCCCCACCTCCATTTGATCCCTGACTCCGCTGAGCTCTCAGTCCTCCATCCCCCTACAATGGCATGGCCGGGACCAGCAGACCAGGGCTGCTCCACACAGTCAGGCTTGGCCTTACCTGCTGTAACCCCCCAACCCACCCCTGCAACCGCATCTCCTGCAGGGCTGCTACCGCCTCCCCTGAGCTGCCTAGTCTGTTATATTAGGAATCTTCCTCCCCACCCTCAGCTACAGTGGGAAGAAATCCTTTGTGGTCACATAAAAAGTCAACTTTGACAGTTCCAGTAAGGATCGAATATCAGTCACAGAATTCCATCCTTGTTTAAGACCATGTTTTCTCCTTTTATTGACTTACTAGAGGCCCGGTGCACAAAAATTTGTGCACTCGGTGTGGGGGGTCTCTCAGCCCGGCCTGTACCTTCTCACAGTCTGGGACCCCTCGGAGGATGACCACCTGCTGGCTTAGGCCTGCACCCTGGGAGTTTGGGCCTAAGCTGGCAATCAGACATCCCTCTTGCAGCTCGGCAGCCCTCAGGAGATGTCCACTTGCCAGGGGGGAGCAGACCTAAGCTGCAGTCAGAAATCCTTAGCGCTGCTGAGGAGGCAGGAGAGGCTCCCACCACCACGGCTGTACTGGCAGCCATCAGCCTGTACAGTGGCTGAGCAGAGCTCCCCTGGTGCAAGCGCAATGACCACCAGCGGGCAGCTCC
Organism: Myotis brandtii; assembly: GCF_000412655.1. NCBI lineage: Eukaryota > Metazoa > Chordata > Mammalia > Chiroptera > Vespertilionidae > Myotis > Myotis brandtii. The sequence goes on along the minus strand of NW_005361690.1, from coordinate 52,999 downwards.
TGCATCGAGTGTCTACCCCCTGGTGGTCAGTGTGTGTCATAGTGACCAGTCATTCCCAGTCTTTCTGCTGTTATGGTCAGTTTGCATATTACCCTTTTACTATATAGGATAGAGGCCTGGTGCACGGGTGGGGGCCGGCTGGTTTGCCCTGAAGGGTGTTTCGGATCAGGGTGGGGGTCCCCACTGGGGTGCCTG
>NW_005361690.1:39326-48312 GCF_000412655.1 Myotis brandtii | reverse complement strand
CTATATCACTCTTCATTTCTTCTTGGTTCTTACATAATTTATTGATTTTTTTCATCTGTTTCTTCTTGCTTCTTGCATAAGTTGTTGATTTTTTTCCTTCATCGGGTTATGCATTCTAGGACCCTTAATCTGAATTCTTTTTCTGTCATGCTGCATGCCTCGGTTTCACTTAGCTGCTTTTCTGGCAAGTCCTCCTTTTCTTTCCTTTGGGGGTTTCTTTGTCTACCCATGTTAGATCTCACCGACATATCTAGATGTTGAGTCGTTCAGTGGCTGCTCCCTGGGTGGCAGTGGCTCCTCGGGCTGCGGTTGCTCCTCAAGTGGTTGTGGTATCAGCTGCTCCTCAGTTGGCAGCAGCTTCTGTGGTGGGTGCTGTTCACCGCTGTGGTGGCTCCTCTGGCTGGTGGGGGAAGACTTCTCACACAGCTGCTGTTCCTCAGACCTAACAGCTGGCTGTGTTCCCCTGTGATGGAGTTCTGTCTTGGCTCTGGTTCATCTGAATGCTGAATCCGGGCTTTTATTTCTGCTAAGCAGGTCTCCCCCTTTTGGGGGACTGAAGCTGCAGCCTCCTCCTCAGTGTCCTCTACCATAGTCACAGTAAAGTGTGGCATTGTTGTTCTAATTACCCTTTTTGTCTTTTATTAGATAGGGTTCTCTAAGATAAATACATGTAATAGTGTGTTTATCTAAGATCTGTGTAACAGGCACTTGTTCTGATAGTTTCCAGAGCCAATATGCCATTCTTTGTAGTCTTGTGGGCCTCAGAGCAGGTGCTAGGGGTTTGTAAATGAAGAAGTAGATAAATGATTGGTAGGAAGAAGGAAGGGGCAATGCAGAAAAGGGCCCTTAATTCTTATGAACTTTACTGTTACCTATAGATAATGACTTGTGTCCTGGTGGTAGATTATGTGCCCATACTTTAGAATGTTTGCAAGATTTATGCAATGTTTTTTCCTCCTAGCTTATCATACAGTTTTATTCTATTTGACTGCCAAATTATTGAGATAGATTCACAGCAGATAGCGATCCATTCAAAGAAGCAAAATTGCAGCAAATTAATGGAGGTGTTAACTATTGTAATGTCTTCACTCTTCTGCCTGATATACTTAGATTTGGATTTAAGCCAATTTCAATTAAAAGTATTGGTAGGGTCAGAAATAGAATATATTGGGACTAGCTACAGTTATAAGAAATATTATTCATGCTCTGTTAACCATGATGGTTCTGTTCTGATTAGAGAAAGCACATTCTAACCTCATTGGGAGTTATATTCCCTGGGACATGAGAGCTAACATTAGAATGCAGTCTGTCCCCCTTCTGAGAACTGCCTATCATTATGAAAAGATTTTCAACCTCATGGCACCCAGTCCTAGAGGCCCCTTCTCTTTACAACCCCCAGCTCCTATTACCTGTAATATGGTCCTGGTGTGCCCAGGGCACCCAGAGGCACCCACTCACTGTCACTCCCCTCCCCTCCCCCCAGCCTCCATGATTTTTAACCTGTAATAATTATCCCATACCCACTTTTCCATACCTGTAATTCCTACTTTTCCACGTAATCTTGTCCTACCACCCAATATAAGCAGCTGGCTTGTGGTAGCGGCAGAGAAGATTCTTGTGGATGACCTGCCACTCTCCCATAATGCAGGCATTGAAATAAAGTAATCTTGTCCTTCTACCCAATATAAGCAGCTGGCTTGTGGTAGCGGCAGAGAAGATTCTTGTGGATGACCTGCCACTCTCCCATAATGCAGGCATTATTGAAATAAATGCTCATATATGATTCAACCCTATCTCTGCTTAATTGGCTGAACTAGTTACAGGCAGCCCGGACCCCTTGGTTGTCCAGTCACAGTAGGAGTTAATATTTCAAAGTGGTTGTTCTCCGTCTTTATTTTACATAATTATCACCTGAGGATATCTTACAAATGTGGATTTCCAGCCCTACCCACAGAGATTCTTGGATGGGAAATATAGCTTATTGCTAAGGAACAGTCATTTTTTAAAAATGCATCAAATTTCATTTTATAAATTTAGTCAAGTGGTCAATTACATTAAAAACAACAACACCACTATTCTAAGAAGACATGTTTAATGAAGTAAATGTGGTAGTGAAAAAAATGTTTGGCTGCCACCACATTACTGTATTTCTTTATTGTTTCCAATAGTCTTTTGGTGGAGTCTTTAGGGTTCTCTATATACAGAATCATGTCATCAGAAGTGACAGGTTTACTTCTTTATTCCAAACTTGGATGCCTTTATTTCTTTTTCTTGCCTGATTGCTCTGGTTAGTACTTCTATTACTACGTTGAATACTATTCATGAGAGTGGATATGTTTGTCTTGCTCCTGATATTAGAGTAAGAGATTTCAGTTTTTCACCATTGAGTATGATATCAGCTGAGGGTTTGTCATAGATGACCTTTATTATGTTAAGGCACTTTTCTTCTACAATATTTTATTGGGTGTTTTAATCTTAAACGGATGTTATATTTTGTCAAATGCTATTTCTGCATCGATTGCTGTGATCCTATGATTTTTATCTTTTGTTTTGCTAATGTGGTATATCATATTGGTTGATTTGGGCAATCAATTTTTCACAAGGAAGCCAAAAACATGCAATTGAAGTTTTTTCAATAAATTCTGTTGGGAAAACTGGAAAGCCACATGTAAAAGAATGAAATGAGATCACTATCTAATACCATACACAAAAATTAACTCATGAGACTTGAATATAAGACCTGAAACAATAAAATACATAGAAAAACATAGGCACATGGATCAATGGAACAGAACAAAAAACACAGAAATTGACCCACATCATTATGGTAATTAATATTTGACAAAGGAGGCAAGAACATACAATGGAGTAAAGACAGTCTCTTAAAATAATGGTATTGGGAAAATCTGGCCGGTACATACAAAAAAGTGAAATTGGATCACCATCTTACACCATACACAAGAATAAACTCAAAATGAATAAAATACTTTAATGTCAGTTGTGAAACCATAAAAATCTTAGAAGAAAGCATAGGCAGCAAAATCTTAGACATCTCACACAGCAGAACTTTCAGAAACATCTGCTAGGGCACAAAGGAAAACATAAACAGGTGGGACTACATCAAAGTAAAAAGTTTCTGCACAGCAAAATAAACCATCTTCTAGATATAAAGGGAACCCACTGTATGGGAGAACACATTTGTCAATGATAACATTGGATAAGGGGTTAATTTCCAAAATCTATATAGAATTCATACAACTCAACAAAAGGAAGGTAAAGAATACAATTAAACAATAGGCAAAGGACCTAAATAGACACTTCTCCAAAGAGACATGAAAAAGTGCTTATTGTCACTGATCATCAGAGCTGCAAATTAAAATGACAATGAGGTATCACTTCACACCTGCCAGAATGGCTACCATCAACATATCAGCAAACAACAAGTGCTGTCAAGAATGTGAAGAAAAAGGGAACCTTAGTACACTGCTGGGGGAAATGCACACTTGTGCAGCCACTATGGAAAACAGTATGGAGTTTTATAAAAAAATTAAAAACTTGAACTGCCATTTGACCCAGAGATTCCACTTTTAGGAATATATCCAAAAAATCCTGAAACACCAATCAGAAAAATTGTGGTACATTTACACCATGGAATACTATGCAGCAGTAAACAAGAAGGTTTCCTTACCCTTTCAGATAGCATGCATGGACCTGGAGATTATTATGCTAAGTGAAATAAATCAGGTAGATAAAGACAAATACCACATGATCTCAATGATACGTGAAATCTAATGAACAAAATAAACAGATGATCAAAAAGGAACAAGAGACATGGATACATGGAAGAGTCCAACAGAGGTCAGAGGGGATGGGAGTGAGGGTGGGAACTGCATAAAAGATAAGGAAGATAGTAGCTACAGAAGTAACAATATTATTTGGAATAAATATTAGGAAACATTTTAAGAGTGAAGGATGAGATTTTTAGCTATTTCAGCACTAAAACATTCCTTTCCAGGTATAGAATGGCCTCACATTTTATTTTATTTTTCTTGAAAGCAGATAAATTGCCTCCTTGTCTCATACCTCATCTTATTCAAATTGGACCCCACATTAATTCAGCCTTTTCGGCCTGGGAGAGATTATTTTATATCCTCTGTTGATTATAATCACAGTAACTTTATTCTCACTACCCCTAAATGAGAATTTCCTAGATAATTATCTTTTACTTCTCCTCATTAATGGGAAATTTTATACTGAATAAATCTTCTCTAATATGGAACCTACACTTGTTTTGCTTGCACTTCCTTTTTTTTCTTGACTTATGGAAAGACTTAGTGTGTATACAAACTGAATATGTATATATTAGAGTAGGGGTGGGCAAACTTTTTGACTCGAGGGCCACAATGGGTTCTTAAACTGGACCGGAGGGCCGGAACAAAAGCATGGATGGAGTGTTTGTGTGAACTAATATAAATTCAAAGTAAACATCATTACATAAAAGGGTACGGTCTTTTTTTTATTTCAATATAGAACAGCCGAACGGGCCGGATCCGGCCCGTGGGCCGTAGTTTGCCCACGGCTGATCTAGAACCACTAAGGCTCTCCTAGACTGTCACTGGTAACCACTTTAAAAGATGTTTGACAATTTATTAAAAAGTTAAATATGCACCTGCCATACAACTCAGATATATTACTTCCAGGCATCTACTCATGAAAAAGAAAAATATATGTCCAACAAAGATTGTGAGTAGATATTAATAGCAACTCTTTCCCATAATAGTCCAAACTGAAAATTGCCTAAATGCCCATCAATAGGTAAACAAATAAGTAAAATATGCTATACATTGAAACACTACTCAACAATAAAAGTGGGTAACTGCTTATACATGCAACAACGTGGTTGAATTTAAAAATTACTCTGCTGAATAAAAAAAGGCATCAGTAAAAATACATGTGTGTATTATTTCATTTTTATGAAATCAAACTAATTTATAGTAACAAAAAGCAGAGCAGTGATTGCCTAGGGATTGGCAGAGGGAGGCATAATAGCAAAAGAGAACTAGGCATTTTTTGGCATGATGAAAGTGTTTTCTATCTTAACTATGGGAATGATTTCAAGGTTTTGATGGTTTTAAGTAGGACTAGGCAAAATTCATCAAATGTATACCTTAAATGGGTGCATTTGATTGTGCATAAGTTATTTCTCAATGAGATTAACATCCTATATAATGAAAGGGTAATATGCAAATGTACCAAATGGCGAAATTACTAGTTGCTATGAAGTGCACTGACCATACTCAGCCAGAAGCAAGGCTCAGGGCTGGTGAGTGTAGCAGCGGTGGCCAGAGCCTCTCCCACCTCTGTGGCAGCGCTAAGGATGTTCCACTGATGGCTTAGGCCCGCTCCGGCTCCAGCTCCCAAACTGCGAGAGGGTGCAGGCCAGGATGAGGGACCCCCTCCCTAGACCCACCCCCCAGTGCACAAATCTCGTACATCAGGCCTCTAGAAAAATAATAAAAACTTATATTTTAAGCCAGATAGAGGAACTCACATGATACCATCTTTTATGAGACCTTTCAGTAATGGGTGCATTTGATTGTGCATAAGTTATTTTTCAATGAGATTAACATAAAATGATAAAAACTTAAATTTTAAGCCAGGATGGAAGATCTCACATGATACCATCTACTATGAGAACTTTCAGTAGGGGTTCATAGACCCCATTTATGTGGGGTATGTGCTGACATTAGACATAACATTCCTGAAACCAGTTAAACCCCTTACTCTAATTCGCTTTCAGACCAGTGAGACTCTGGGCTTTACCTGAAGTATTCTGAAGTCAGATAGCAGGAGAATAATATTTCCCTTCCCACAGTTTTGTCCACTTTTGTCCTTGTGTATCTAGTGATTAGTAGTAAATTCCCAAGCTGCAGTTGAAGCATGAGGCATTGTTTTGAGGACAGAAAGGAACTGAACTGGACCTTGGATAGAGACATCCAAGTGCTTGGAGGGAGTGTGTGTATCACTGAGGTGAGTGAGGAAGAACATTCAATCCCTGGAGGCCCAAGGGAATGAAACCCCTTCAGCACCAGCCTCAGACAGAGATGTGGCTCTCACCAGCAGGGGCCATGCCGTGAGGGGGGTATAAACAAGTGCATCCCAAATTGCACCCATCTTCTTTCCAAACCTCTTCTTTTTGTTCTCTTAACACACTCATCCTATTTCCATCTAACTACTGTCTCAGGCCCCAGAGTCATATTTAACTCTTCTGTCTCCTCTGTCCTTAGAATCAGATATGACACCATCATAATTTTCAATCTAATTGACTCACACTCATTGATCTTCTTCGAAATGCAGGCACTTTGCTTGACAATGGGGATAGGGAAATAATTAAGAAAATGTCTGAGAGGATCCTATGAACCTACAATCCTGAATCATAGAGAGGAGCTAGGACAGTAGGAAAGATGAGATGAAAGAGTATTAGTTGAGGCTGCTCTCACCTTTGGTGACCTCACTTCTAATTCTAGAGAATGGAGAATCATATGGTCAGACCTTTCTCACATATTTTTACCTTCAAATTAAGACTGTAATTCCATTTTTATGTTTTTTTGGTCCCTAAAAAAGAAGTGCCCCTAACATCTTTGCAATACTGACTGTCCTCTAAATCCTGCTCCTGCTCACCTCCCCTTGCGTCTTGTGTTTTACATATCAAGTCAAATATCTTGAGTACCTTGCTTTTATGGTTTTGCTTTGGACAAGAAAACATGCTCAAACCTTCCCATCCCATTTAAATACAGATTGGATCCTGACTCCTCCATAAGTTTTTATCTTCTTTATGTATCCTTAATTGCCAGATTTCTCAAAAAAATGGCCCTCTGGATCAATAAATGTTTGTTGCTAAATGAACCAATGAGTGCATCCCATCCACTTATTATCTTTTCTCAGTTCTGTTCTCATCTTTTAAAGAAAAATTCTCCATACGCCTGATAGTTTCCCAGTCCAGAAGACCATTCCAACCTTTTCATTCTGATAAATCTAGGGACCTTCTCTATGTTGACTATCTCTGCTCTCTTGTACCCATTATGATGATGTGCCTTTAAACAAAATAGATCATATTAGTACTATGGATCTAAGGATTAGCAAAGATATGTTTAAAATTCCAGCCTTTTTTCCACACATTTTTTGAGGGATGTCAGCAAAGTAGGGAATGCTCTAGGTACTGCAGGATAATTGAATAAGATAGGTTAGATCCTTGCCCTTTGAAAGTGGGAGTAAGTGGACTATAAACTTGTAAATACTTGAAAAAGCAATATAACTTCAGATTGTATTAAGTGCTAAGAAAGAAATAAGCAGGTAATAGGACAGAGAGAAACTTGAGGCTACTTTCCATCACGTGGTTAGAGAATATGTGTATGAGGAGTTGTGACTCTGGTGCTAATCATGAGCTGCTTTAGACTCTTGCCATGTCCAGCCTTTTCCAGTGTCTATCAAATTGAATTAGCCAGCAATCCCACTTCTGAGTAAATAACTGAAAGAAATGAAAGTGCTAACTTAGAAAGATCATTACCCCCCATGTTCGTTACAGTATTCTTTACAATAGCCAATACAAGGAAACAACCTGAGTGTCCTTTGGTGGATAAATGGATACAGAAAATGGAATATTATTCAACCATGAAAAAGAAGAAAATCTTGCCATTTAAAACAACATGGATGGACCTTGAAGGCATTATGCTAAGTGAGGTAAGTCAGTCAGAGGACAGGTATGATCTCACTTGTATGTGAAAGCTAAAACAAACAGAAACAAAAACAAAGGCACTCACAGAGAACAGATTGGTAGTTTCCAGGGGTGGGGACTGGGAGTTCAAATGGTTAAAGGAGATCAAAGGATATTAACTTACAGTGATAAAATGAATGAATCCTGAATATATAATGTACTGCATATTGACTCTAGTTGATAATACTGTATTATATATTTCAAAGTTGCTAAGAGAGTAAAAACCTTAAAAGTTCTCATCATAAGAAAAAAAAGTTGTAACTATGTGTGGTGGTGGACATTAAGTAGACATTGTGGTGATCATTTTGTTACATACATATGTCAAATCATTATGTTGTACAACAGATACTAACAATGTTATATGTCAATTGTCTATAATAATAAAAGCATAATATGCTAATTAGACCGGACAGCTGGACATCCTTCTGGACAAAGCCGCAGCTGCGAGGGTCAAGGGCAGAGGCTGAGGGTAGCTGCAGCGTCTGTGAGGGCTGAGGGCAGCCGTGCAGCAGCGGGGTGATGGGGGCAGCACTGTCCCCTGATTGCCTGCCCAGTCGCTTCCTGCAGAGGGAGGCCAGCAGCAGTGGCAGTGGTAGGGTCATGGGGGCGGTGCCTTCCCCTGATCGGCCCACTGGGTCGCCTCCCCCAGAGGGAGGCCAGATTGTGGCTTAGGCCCACTCCGAGGAACGGGCCTAAGCCATCAGTAGGACATTCCCTAAGGGCTCCCAGACTGTGAGAGGTCACAGGTCAGGCTGATGGACTGCCCCTCCTCCAGTGCACAAATTTACATGCACTGGGCTTCTAGTATCCCAATAATTTTTTTTTCACTTGCCTCTGCATCTTTGCCTTTTATCCTAAATTTTATTGGGCAGGATAGTAAGAAGCTAAGAACATTCCTGGGCAAGTGGTTAGGGAAACTGAAACAAGAAAATTAAACAAGGACAAACAATTTGAACTACTTACAGCTAGCTTGTGAATTGCAAGAGCTTGTCTTCCCCAATTGTGGTCACTTCTATGCAAATGGTTTATACCTCCCCTCCCTAACCAGGGAATACAGAGCTTAAATCACCCTTGTCTAGGAAATAGAGAACAGAGATCCAATTAATGCCATTTGTGCCAGCTAAATCCAAGGACAAATGAAGTTAGGGAAACAAATAACAAAAACCCCTTTAAAGACAGACAGACACAAGATAAAAGTAAAACAGTAAAGCA
>NW_005361690.1:36744-37972 GCF_000412655.1 Myotis brandtii | reverse complement strand
CAAGGCCTCTCATAATCTGGCCACAACCCAGTTCCTTCCACAACCACTCTTTTTCCTCTTCCTACTTTATAGCTCAGTTTCTTCTCTTAGAATCTACACTCTGCCATCCTTCCTCAACCTCACAGTTGTCTTAATCCTGTATATTGAGGGGATACCGAATACATGTGCCAATTTGGCAAGTGGGTTGTTTTAAGCTGAAGGAAATTAAGACCCAGCAGACTCACAAAAAGCTTTTAACTTCTCTCTTAAATGATAATTATTATTGTTATTTTTTTTTTACATAGGGGGCCTATACTAGGAAGAGAGCTGTCACCAGAGATAACCTTATATGTGAAAAAAAGACTTTAACTTCCTGGTACAGCAAACATTTTTTTTTCACCCAAACATTTGCTCTTCTCATCATTTTGTGAAACATTTTTTTAAATCAGAAAGACTTATCTGCATGGCATGGCAAACATTTTTTCACCAAACATTTGCTCTTCTCATCGTCCTGTGAACTGTCCTTCTCCCCCTTGAAGCTCCAGACTCCTACACCCTTCTCCTTAGCTCAGGATGGTGTAAGAGCCTCAGTTGCCTGACTGCCTTTGAGTTTTCATATGTTTTGAGCACTTCTGTATATATGTAATTATGTTTGGTTTTCTCCTGTTAATGTGTTTTATGTCAAGTTGATTATTAATTAGACCAGTCAACAAAGCTGGAAGGGAAGAAGGGGGTGTAATATGTCTCCAGCAGTAAAGGTTCTGGAAGATGATGGACTCTCTATTTAACCCTCTGTCCCTGTTTAGTTCTCTGTAGCCTCAGGTTTGCTGATGACCGAGAAAGCTGGAATGCCACCCAAAGAGAAAGGTCATGTCCTCAGGAAGGAGGTTAATGTAGGTACAGTGTGTGGATAACTGATTGATATTAACTGTTACCTTAGAAATGCATTGTTCTTTCTGGTAATCTATGTGATACCCACCATATGCTTTTATTGTTAACTCCTATGGAGAAGAGACTCTGTCCTTTGAGGGTATGGATTTATTCCCTGCCAACCACCACTGGAAGCAAGCAGCTGCTTTTCCCGTGTATGTAAGTTTCTCCTATTAAAACTCTAATGAATTTGAATCAGGCTACAGGTCAGTTCTTCAGAATTAAACTTGAATTTAGACTTTGGGGATTTCCCCTAACACATGGTGTGCTGGGCTGCATATCTGGCGCTTTGGCCAGACGGGTCATGCTGTGCTGTCTG
>NW_005361690.1:35893-36609 GCF_000412655.1 Myotis brandtii | reverse complement strand
GCAGGCCTTCTTTCTCAGAAGGCCCAGAAGTCTCATTCCAAATTTGGGAGACAAAAGACTGGAAAAAGTATAAATAAAGAGAGTTTCCTCCATATTGGGGGCCCAGAATTTGAAAGACACATTTTCTCTGGACCTCCACAAAATTTAATAATAAAATGTAACTCCTGTAGTCAGCAGTGCAGTTTAGCCTCTGCTCCGGCAGGGTGCTGTAACTGTAGCCGCTGGCCATGAAAATCGGGGCTGCAGTTCAGCCTCTGCTTCGGCAGGGTGCTGTAACTATAGTCAGCTTAATAAAGGCTCTTAAATTTAAATTCTGAGTTGGTGGTCTATCTCGCTGAAGTGAACCCATAACATTTGGAGGCCCCCAGCTAGATCCCCGGCAGGGGTAAGAGAGACCCCTTATTTAGGGCAGGAGGCTCTCCCCAGGCAGGGGTGAGAGGGATCCCCTATTTAAGGCAGGAGGCTCTCCCCCATTTATCGCCGGGCACGCAGCGAGATACCCCACATCCCTGTGGGGAACGACTATCAAGGAGGCCTCCAGTCTCCGTCCCGGGTCCCAGGGAGGCAGAGGAGACTCCACCCAAAACTTTCAATTCGGAAACTGAGCCACCTGGACTCTCAAGAGAGGTAAGGACCGGTTGTTAATCTGGAATTGGGACGTCCCACGGAAGGACCTATACGGAGGGCTGGACGCAGCGGTACTCCTGGTCCTGACC
>NW_005361690.1:34640-35673 GCF_000412655.1 Myotis brandtii | reverse complement strand
AGAGTATTTGTTATCTCTTTCTGTTGTTTGTTTAAAGATAGGGCAAACTGTGCTTTAAGGGGAAGAATGTAGAGAAATTTTAAATGCTTTTCCTAATGTATAATTTTGCTGTGTTAGGTTAAAATTTTATAAGTCTAGGGTTAATATAAAGGTAAAAGGTTGCAACCAAAAGAAGTTTAAACAAAGGCTTATTAGGTTAAGATTAGTATAGCCTGTATAGGGTGAGAAAGAGGGACTGCTGTATTTTTATCATGTGGTCCTGAGACCTACAACTTGCCTGCCCTTCCTGATAGATTTACAGTAGGTCTCTGTTGGGGACAGCATCCGCTCTAACTGGGGGAGGAAGAGAGCTGAAAACTGCTCCAGAGCGGGTGTGAGATGGGGTAGTGGTGGTAGGATTCACTAGATAGGGTGGTAGGCTCTCAGCCTGCTGAGATGGAGGAGCCTTAGGCTGGAGGCAGATAGGTCAAAAGTGGTAAAAGAGGAGAAGGATTTGAGCCTCTGGGGCTTAAAGAAGGAAAAATCTAGGAGGGAGAGCAGCTGAGAAAATGGTAAATGCAGAAAAGAGGGAGGCCGTCGGCAGGGAAAGAAGACCAGAAGTTTTGTTGATTTTTACTTATCTGAACTATGCTGGAAGCACAGTAAGTTTCTCTCTGCCCTGTTTTGTTCTCTTTAACCCTTCCAATACTAAATTAGACGAATACAGTATACTTGAAATTACATAGGGAAGGAAGCACCTGCTCTTAGTAATCTAAGAAATACTGGCTGTAAAGAATTGAGGTTTCTAAGAATAATAAATTACTGAGTAGAAGGTCTGAGGCATGGTTATGCATTTTTAAAAGGACATAGAAAGAAGGTTTAAAGGCTAATTTGAAAGTATGAAATTTATAAAGGTTGTGTATGTGATAAGAAGGAGAAGAGAAATGTTGAAAGGAAATTAATCAAATAGTACAGGCCAGTAAGCCAGAGAGAGTAAATAATTTACATTCTGCCTCCCTAAACAGAGGGTAAATAGTTATGCCAAAGTACTTAG
>NW_005361690.1:23771-33735 GCF_000412655.1 Myotis brandtii | reverse complement strand
TCTTTCCACCTCTATGTATGTAAGACAAGGGGACTCCCCAGAAGCAAGAGGGAACTAGGCTGCAGACAAAGCAGCCCAGGAGGCTGCCCTAAAACCAGTGGGGCCTTTACAGATTCTAGTGACTCTTCCAGACCCTGAACTACTCATCTCACCAGTTTACTCAGGTTCTTTCAGGCTTTACAGTCTACCCAGAAAGCAGATCAGAAGCACGTCCAAGATGATCTGCCTGTATCCAGTTCATCCCTTCCAACCTGGTGACTCTGTTTGGGTAAGGAAATTTGCCACCCAAGGACTGACTCCTACCTGGAAAGGACCACCCCCACGGCAGTCAAGGTCGATGGGATCCTGACGTGGCTTCATCACACCCGGCTTAAGACAGCCCAGGCAAAATAGAGAGTCCAGGACTCTTCTGACCCTCTGAAGATTACTCCTGGCCATCATTCCAGGCCCTTGTCTTATAAACAGGCCCACTGACTTTATTTAGCAATGAATTAATTCTATCAAGCTTATAGTCCTCAGGGGTCAATATAACTCCCTCCCCAACAATGACCCAAAAGAGTCAATGGTTTGACTCATGTACATAAAACCAGTGGGGAATATGCTGGGCTGCATATCTGGTGCTTTGGCCAGACGGGTCATGCTGTGCTGTCTGTTCCTAAAACACATAGATAGGAAGGTACTGACATCAGGCCAGACCTTGAGATATGGTCTCATGGCCCCTTCCCAGAACGCAGGCCTTCTTTCTCAGAAGGCCCAGAAGTCTCATTCCAAATTTGGGAGACAAAAGACTGGAAAAAGTATAAATAAAGAGAGTTTCCTCCATATTGGGGGGCCCAGAATTTGAAAGACACATTTTCTCTGGGCCTCCACAAAATTTAATAATAAAATGTAACTCCTGTAGTCAGCAGTGCAGTTCAGCCTCTGCTCCGGCAGGGTGCTGTAACTGTAGTCGCTGGCCATGAAAATCGGGGCTGCAGTTCAGCCTCTAATTTGGCAGGGTGCTGTAACTATAGTCAGCTGGCCAGCTTAATAAAGTCTCTTAAATTTAAATTCTGAGTTGGTGGTCTATCTCGCTGAAGTGAACCCATAACATTGGCTTACTGCACAGAAGCACCCTGACCCATATGACTTAGAGATAAGACTCACCCATGTCCCTTTTCACTTACAGTGGAGCATTGACTTACGAGTGTCCCGACTTGAGTTTTTTGAGATACCAACCGTCTTTGCATTGAGTTGATAGAGTAATTTGAGTTAATGAGCTCCTTAAGGACTTCCTTAACGAGCTTGGTCTCAGAATGAATTAAACTCGTAAGTCAAGGCCCCACTGTAAATGAGGCCAGACACAGAGCTTTTAATTATTATTTTTGTCTCAATAAACCACTAAACGGCAGGAGACTATTGTGATGTAGAAAACAACCCAGCCATAGAGCTGCAAGCATCTCACAGGCAGGCAGAAAGGAATTGTCTTCACAGGGAAGGATAAACAAGGTTCTGCTGGAAAGAACAGGTGAGGAGGGAGTGTGGTAATAAAGGAACCTTGTCCCCTGAGGCAGTGGTTCTCAACCTTGGCTGCACATTAGAATCACCTGGGAATCTTGTTAAAATCCTGATTTCTGGGCCTCATCCTCCGGAAATTCTGTTTCTTTGTTACTAATGATGAGGCCCAGAAATCAGGATTTTAACAAGATTCCCAGGTGATTCTAATGTGCAGCCAAGGTTGAGAACCACTGCCTCAGGGGACAAGGTTCCTTTATTACCACACTCCCTCCTCACCTGTTCTTTCCAGCAGAACCTTGTTTATCCTTCCCTGTGAAGACAATTCCTTTCTGCCTGCCTGTGAGATGCTTGCAGCTCTATGGCTGGGTTGTTTTCTACATCACAATAGTCTCCTGCCGTTTAGTGCAATAGTCCTATCAAATAAAGTCTCTTTTGACTTGTCTAGATTTGTTTATTTTTGATAATACAGGTTGCCAAATTGTTTCATTGTCTGTTTAATAGTTTACTCTCCTTTACCCAGATTTGGAGTACATTTTTTTGGAACAATGACTATGCCAGATTCATGTCGTGTTCCTAGCATTTCTTAATCTGCTGTTTCTCTGACTGTCCCCTATGACTATTTCCATAAATGTTTGTTTCTATTTTAGTCCTGCCTTTGTCTTTGTCTACCCCATTTCTCCCCCTCTTCTTCACTTACCTGTCTCTTTAAGGCCAACCTCCTGCCTTCAGATCACTCCAGACAGACCTGCATGGAGAGTGGGTTCTTTCCCAGAGCCTGGTACGCTGCTGACTCTGACCTCCCGCTGAGACTTGGGTTCTGGCTGTGGTTGAGGTGCCTGTATTTATACACCAAGAAGAATAGAAAAAAGTGGTTTTACTTTTGGTTTTCTGGTTATTTTCTTTTAAAATAATAAGTTGACTACAATTTACAATAGCTAAGATTTGGAAACAGCCTAAGTGCCCATCAGCAGATGAGTGGATGAAAAAACGGTGGTATATTTACACAATGGAATACTACACTGCTGTAAAAAAGAAAGAACTCTCAGCATTTGCAACAGCATGGATGGACCTGGAGAGCATTATGCTAAGCAACATAAGCCAGTCAGAGAAAGATAAATATCACATGTTCTCACTCATTTGTGGAATATAATGAACAACATAAACTGATGAAAAAAATAGATCCAGAGACAGAGAAGCATCGAACAGACCATCATACTTCAGATGGAAGGCGGGGGCGAGGGGGTAAGAGATCAACCCATCGACTTGAATGCATGCATATACTAGTAAGCATAACCAATGGACACAGACACTAGGGGGGTGAGCTATTGTGCTGGGGTGGGGGTGGCCAGGGAGAGGTCAATGGGGGAAAAAGGAGACTTATCTAATACTATGTGTAATACTTTAAAAAATAAAGCATTAAAAAAATCAGCTGATTAAAAGAAATCCTGTTTATTTATTTTTATTGTGATTCTTATGTTTTAAAATGACTGTAATTAGAAGACTAAATAATTGTGTATGTGTGTGTGTGTGTGTGTGTGTGTGTGTGTGTGAATCAATGAGGATTTGGGTGAACACAAGATTAAAAACACACATCACAAACAGGAGAGAGGTAGAATTTGGGAGGAGACAGGGGCATAGTTTGCATATCAGTGATTTCCTCAGGAAAGTGCTTGAACTGCTTTACTGTTCTAATTCTCATGCAACTTAAGGACAAAGAGAGAAGCACGCTCTTGAGAGTGGGGAAGGACATGTGATGAGAATAGAGCCACAGTTGTCTAATAATTATTCCCCTTGCTAACTATAAATAAGACGTTTTCTTATAGACCCTGGGGAACTGGAGGATGAAACAAGGCTGTACAAAGATAAGGTGCCTTAAAGGACCCATTACTCAGAAAACAAGTACATTTTTGAGAACAGACCAAGGACAGGACACACTTTGATTTGGTTGCTGCACCTGGACCCTGCCCTCCTCCGGGAGTTTTTCTCAGGAACACGGACCATTCTCTGGTCCCAGGAACGGGCTGAGCTGTTTGTAACATCATAGAAGATTAGCCACCTTGTTATCAGACTTTGAGCTCCTGAAGGCCGGACTGCAGACCCTCCCCTCCCCTTTCCATGCTATACTTGTAGCTTGCAGCTGTGCAACTATCTTCTCCTTCACGTGTATATAACCAGCCAACTGGCAAGGGGGATGAGAGCAGATTTTTGTGGGTGACTAAATGCTCATATATGATTTAACCCTGTCTCTGCTTAATTAGCTCAAGTGGTGACAGGCAGCCCAGACCCCTAGGTTGTCTTGTTACAATTTCAGCACAGCTGCCTTCACTTCCACTTACTAAAGACAATGCCCAATATGGAGAAAAGGCTTTGTTTCATTTCTTATTCCTATATGGATTCTTGGAAATGTTAGTTTTTGACAGGAGTTGGTGGGTGGGAGGTAATCAACCAAAGACCTTGTATGCATAACCCATGGACACAGACAATAGGGTGCTGAAAGCCTGGGACAGGAGGGGGTGGGAGGAGCTGGAGGGGACCCCTGGTGGGAATAGGGGGACATATGTAATACTTTCAACAATAAAGAATTCTTTTTTAAAATTGAGATATAAGAAAAGAGAATAAATGTCCTTTTCTTTTTAATTTTTATTTAACAAATTGATGAGAGAGAGAGAGAGAGAGAGAGACTGGTTGTTACACTTATTTATGCATTCATTGGTTGATTCTTAAATCCCTAACCTGGACTCTCGCTGTGAAATCTTTTCTACACAAAGTCAAGCACCCACACACTACAGGCTGGCCTGAGGCAGACCTGCTCCAGGCCATCCAGGCCCCTTCCTGTCCAGTAACATTATTATTCCTTTTGTATTTGGAGATGCTCTTTGTACATGTTGGATTAATGATGTAGAATGGCTTATTGAGTTAGAAACTCATCCAAACTTCCTGTCTCTAGCCATTTCGGGGTATCCATCCACTTCTGATGGGGGAAATGGTGATGGAGGCACCTTTCATGTCTTAGAATCCCATTCTTATTTCTTCCCCTAAACCTTGGTTCTTGTTGGATACTTATTAATCATTGAACATTAGTTTGCCCTATTAATTTGATTGCTGTGTATGAAAAGCTTTTGAATCTCCCTATTGTGTTCCATCTTTGACATTGCATTCTAAACTCATATTCAAATCATTTCAAAATTTTGAAAACTTTTCATTGGTTTAGGATATGATCAAATTACTTGTCCCTGGCATTCAAGGACTCTCAAAATCTGGCAACAACACAGCTCCTTCCACAACTACTCTTTTTCCTCTTCTTTCTTTCTAGTTCAGTTTCTTCTCTTGGAATCTACACTCTATCATCCTTCCTCAACCTCACAGTTTTCTTAATCCTGTATTTTGAGAGGAAGCAGAATACATGTGCCACTTTGGAAAGTGAATTGTTTTGAGTTGAAGGCAATAAAGACCCAGAAGACTCTGGAAAAGCTTTTAACCTCTCCCTTAACTGCCTAAAAAAATGTATAGAAGAGGCCTATATCAGAAAGAGAGCTATCACCAGAGGTAATTTTATCAAAAAGACTTATCTGTATAGCACAGAAGTTTTTTAACCAAACATTTGCTCTTCTCATTGTCCTGTGAACGGTCTTTCTCCCCCTTGAAGCTCCAGATTCTTATACCCTTCTCCTTAGCTCAGGATGGTGTATGAGCCCGATTGCTTGACTGCCTTCATGTCTTCTGGGGATTCTTTAAATATGTAATTCTATTTGGTTTTCTCCTGTTAATCTGTTTTATCTCAATTTGATTATTAGAGCAGTCAACAAAACTGAAGGAAAGAAGGGGAAATATTTCCTCCCTTATAACATTATATAACATGAGACTCCATCTTCTCTGCCCAGGGCTATTTACTCCAGACCCAGTTCAAGTTTCTCCCGACTTGAGAAGCTTTCCATTTATCTTCCAGGTTGAGTTAGTACCTCTCTTCTCTGTGCTGACAATACCATGTTATAGGAATCATAAAAATATTAACCTTAGTTGAACCCTTTACTCCTGGATACTGTTAAAGGAACCTATCCACCCTTTTGTGCTCTAAGTATGGTGCAGGGGAACTCACTGAAGAGAGTATGTCTCCAGCAGCAAATGATCTGGGACATGTTGGACTCTCTGTTTAACCTTCTGTCCCTGTTTACCTCTCTGTAGCCCAAGTCTGGCTGTTTACCCAGAAAGCTGGAATCTGTTTAAAGGTAAAGGTCATTTCCCCAGGAATGAGGTTAATGAATGTACAGAGTGTGGATAACTGCCTGATGGTACTTGTTACCTTAGAAATGCATTGTTCTTTCTGGTGACCTATGTGATACCCCCCATATGCTTTTACTGTTAACCCCTATGGAGAAGAGACCCTGTCCTTGGAGGGTATGGATTTATTCCCTGCCAGCCACCACTGGGAGCTAGCAGCTGCTTTGCTCATGTATATGTTTCTCCTATTAAAGCTCTTATGAATTTGAATAAGGCCACGTGTCAGTTCTTTGTAATCACTCCTAACTTTAACTTTCACCTTCCCCCCAACACATGGCTTACTGCTGAGAAGCACCCTTTCCCATTTGGTGATAAGACTCACCAATGTCCCTTTTCACTTATACTAAGGCCAGACACAGACCTTTATTATTATTATTTTTACCTCAATAAAGATGAACTGAGCTGTTGACCTCCACTAATCAATTGAAACAAAGTGTTTGTAAGTAAATCTTAACTCAGCTTCCCTCCTTTCTCCTGTCCCCTGAACTTTGACCCACCCTCCTTGTGACCCAGCCAACAACCCTTCCGTATAGGTCCTGCCTAAGAGTCACCAAACCTCAGGGGAAAACGTTCCCTGATTACCCCACTCCCTTCTCACTTTTTCTTTCCAGCAGAACCTTGTTGATCCTTCCCTATAAAAGACAATTCTGTTCTCCTTGGCCTGTGAGATGCTTGCAGCTCTACGCCTGGACTGTTTTCCATATCACAATAGCCTCCTTCCCTTTACTGCAATAATCCTGTCAAATAAAGTATCCTTTGACCCATCCAGATTTACATTTATTTTATAATACAGATTGCTAAATTGTTTCATTGTTTGTTTAATAGTTTAACCCCTTTTGCCCAGATTTGGAGCTGTTTTTTTCTTTTTAAATGACAATGCCAGATTCATGTACTGTTCCTAGCATGTCTTAATCTGCCTGTGTCTCTGACTATTCCCTATGACTATTTCCATCCATTTCTGTTTGTATTTTAGTCTTTGAATCTGTCTATGTATGTCTACCTAACTTCCCTCCCTCTTCTTCACCTACCTGTCTCCTTGAGGCCCAGCTCCTGTCTTCGGTGGCTCTAGAGAGACTTGTATGTAGAGTAGGTTCCTTCCCAGAGTCTGGTAGACTGCTGATTCATATCTCCAGCCCAGAGGTAGGCTGTGGCTGTGGTCGAGGTGCCTGGTTTTATACACCAAGAAGCAATGAAATGGTTTCACTTTTGGTTTTGTTGATTGTTTTTTTTTTCTTTAAAAATATTCAGCCTATTAAAAGGAATTATATTTATTTTTATAATGACCCATCATTTTAAAATTAGTGTGATTAGAAGACTAATTTGGGGTGTGTGTATGTGTGTGTGTGTGTCTGTGTGTGTGTGTGTGTGTGTGTGTGTGTGAATTGAAGTGAACACAAGATGATGAACATAGAAACCGGAGAGTGAAAGATTTTGAGAGAAGAGATAGGGGCACATTTTCTAGAGCAGTAATTTCCTCAGGGAAAGTCCTTTAGCTGCTTTACTGTTCTAATTCTCAAGGTACCCAAGGACAAAGAAAAGCATACTCCCAGTGATAGTTTTTATTTCCTGTAAAAGAATTTTATGATAGAATTAGTTTCAAGTGTTAAATTTTTCCAAAACTGGTTAGTTTGAAAATTAATGAATCTTCCAACATTATATTTGAAAATTAATGAATCTTCCAACATTTTATTGCCTGATTTGGATGATTCCACTCCACAGTGATCTTATTTCCTAAAGGTAGGCTGTGTAAAAAGAAATTTAAAAAGCATATTCTGTGTTTATGGTGAGAAAGAGAGAATTGTACTCATCTCTGTCCTTTATATTAGACCTTTCTAATAATATTATTTCTTACAGTTGTCCCTTAAACTTAAACCCATGTAAAGTATTTTGTTTTATTATGTTTCTCTGAATATAATGCATTTTAATATTGACTGCAGACCAGTACTACCAGTTTCCTAACTTATATTTCATTTGAAAAATTCTAGCCTTATTCTGAATAAACTGAGGGAAAAATAGTTCACCCAGAGCTCCTTAGAGACACTAGAGAAATCTGGGAGGAGAGTGGGGCCAGAGAAGCACTAACGGTGCAAAGGAACTTGAGAGTGAGGGAGTCCATACATTTTGCACTCTAGGTGCCTCACTTGCCTCACCCTCCTTCCAGCCCTACTCCCAACTTGACTGAAAGTACTGTGGAGTGAGGCAATCCATCTCTAATCTATTGATTAGAGAGAAGGGCAGCTCAGATACTGAGTCTCTCAAGCCTGGCATTGTCCCCTGATCCTTTCCTTCTAGCTGCCTCTTTTGAAATCTGGTGGGAGATACTTGCCAATTAAGAAGGAGAGGGAGAAGAGGAAGAAAACCAGATGACCCAGGTGTATTAGTAACAATTAGATCTTCCTTTGTTTCAACACCAGAAGTGTGGGTATTTCCCCTTCAGCAAGCAATTCTGCAATATCAACCGGCTGTAGTACAATACCACTCATTCTGACACTGTCTATCTGGGTACAGTGGTTCTCAACCTGTGGGTCACGACCCCTTTGGCGATCCAACGACCCTTTCACAGGGGTCGCCTAAGACCATCCTGCATATCAGATATTTACATTATGATTCATAACAGTAGCAACATTACAGTTATAAAATAGCAACGAAAATAATTTTATGGTTGGGTCACAACATGAGGAACTGTATTTAAAGGGCCAGAAGTTTGAGAACTACTGTCAGATCCCATGGGTTAAGGGTTCAATCCCACCTCCAGATTCCAATGGCAAGCAGCAGGTCCCCTGCATATTCACAACTTCTATTCAACCTGGCTATGAATTAGAATTTCCCACAAACCCCTTCTCAAGTTCACAGAATTCAGGGGAACACTTACTTTTGTTTAGCAGGTTATTAAAGGACATGATAGAGGACACAGATGAAGAGATGCATAGGGCATGGTCTAGGAGGGACCTGAGGGCAGGAGCTTCTGTCCCATGGAGTTGTGGTGCATCATATTCCCAGTATAGGGTTGTTTTCACCAACCTAGAAACTCTAAAACCCATGTTATGGGATTTTATGGAGGCTTTCTCACACATTATATATTATAGGTTCCATTTACAGCCCCTCTCCACTCTGTGGAGATGAGATGGGGTTGAAAATACCAAGATTCTAATCATGGCTTTTATTTTTCTGGTACCCGCCCCCATCCAGGAACCCACCTAGAGTCACCTCATTAGGTCAAAAGATAGATTATTCCTAGTAATCTTTTAACTTTGAAATTATTACAAGAGTTTGAGGAGCCCTGTGTCAGGAACTGGGATGAAGACCAAATGGTTTATTTCTTATTATATCACAACTAGAGGCCCAGTGCACAAAAATTTGTGCAGTCGGGGGTAGGGAGTCCCTCAGCCCGGCCTGTGCCCTCTCACAGTCTGGGACCCCCCAGGGTTGACCACTTGCTGGCTTAGGCCTGCTCCCTGGGGGATTGGGCCTAAAATGGCAATCAGACATCCCTCTGGCAGCCCGGCAGCCCTCGGAGGATGTCTATTTGCCAGCAGGGAGCAGACCTAAGCTGCAGTCAGACATCCTTAGCGCTGCTGAGGAGGCAGGAGAGGCTCCCATCACCACCGCTGTACTGGCAGCCAACAGCCTGGCTTGTGGCTGAGCAGAGCTCCCTCTGTGGGAGCGCACTGACCACCAGAGGGCAGCTCCTGCATTAAGCATCTGCTCCCTGGTGGTCAGTGTGTGTCATAGTGACCAGTCATTCCCAGTCTTTCTGCTGTTAGGGTCAGTTTGCATATTACTCTTTTACTATATAGGATAGAGGCCTGGTGCACGGGTGGGGGCCAGCTAGTTTGCCCTGAAGGGTGTCTCGGATCAGGGTGGGGGTTCCCACTGGGGTGCCTGGCCAGCCTGGGTGAGGGGCTGAGGGCTGTTTGCAGCTGGTCACACCCCCTTCAGGGTGGGGGTCCCCACTGGGGTGCCTGGTCAGCCTGGGTGAGGGGCTGAGGGCCGTTTTCAGGTTCGCAGGCGACTGAAGCTCCCAGCTTCTTTTTTTTTCTTATTTTTTTATTCTGGGATTTATTTACCTTCTATGGCTGTCACTGGAGCTGAGAGCCGGCTCCAGCTCTGAGGCCCGGCTCCAGCTCTGAGGCCGTTGCCGGCTGAAAGCAGGTATCTGGGTTTGTTTAGCTTCTATAATTGAAACTCT
>NW_005361690.1:22383-23639 GCF_000412655.1 Myotis brandtii | reverse complement strand
CTCCATCACTGGAGCAAGCAAGCCTCATGTTCACTTCAGCTGCATGGCTTCTGGCCGCCATCTTTGTTGGCAGTTAATTTGCATATCCTGCTGATTAGCCAATGGGAAGTGTAGCGGAGGTATGGTTAATTACCATGTTTGTCTATTATTAGATAGGATATCACATCAGGGAAAGACACAGAGTCAATAGATCCTGCCTTTGGTGGATTTCTCTTTCTACCTCTCAGGGCAGTGCCCAGCTGTAACCAGTAGGCAGTTGCTTGCCCGAGGAGGTGGGAAGCAAGAGCATCTCCTTTTCTCTTGTAAACTTTGCATTTTTCCTGTTTCTGCTGTCTGATCATATCTCCATCCTACTCAGTTTGGAAGCTATGAAATTTAAAAAAAAATATTGATTGATTTTTAGAGAGTGGGGAGTGAGGAGAGAGAGAGAGGGAGAGAGAGAGAGAGAGAGAGACATCATTTTGTTGTTCCATTTATTTATGCATTCACTGATTGATTCTAGTGTTTTCCCTGACTGGGAATTGAACCAACAACCTTGGTATATTGGGGCAATACTCTAACAAATTGAGCTACCTGGCTAGGGCCTGCCATAAATGTCTGAGAAAATTACCAGGTGGCATTATCCTTGTAAATGATGGGAATAGGAGAATTTGGGCCAATGTGTTCTGTTAAGAGATCTATTGTCATTAGTCTCCTTAAAGTCAGGTATTTACATGGAAAGTGGAAGCAGAGTTATTTCTCACTACTTTCCAACTGTGTGATCTTGGGTCACTTATTTAATGTTTCAGTCTTTCATCTTGCCATTTTTTATTGTTTTGATAAAATGTGATAATCCCACTGCCTAACCTGGAATTAAGGGATCAAACAACTTAATTCTGTTTTCCTCTTCTTTTCATTAAAGTCCCAGTTATATTACACTCTCGTGTAAACTCTGCCCAGTTTTTTTTTAAATGAAACATTTTTATTAATTGGAAAGCACTACTTAAATACAAGGCATTTATTCTGATTTATTTTAACTGTATTGAGGAATGCTAGTATTCTAAATGATAAAGATTTCTTTTCTTTTTTTATTTTTCCCCTTTATTGATTAATATATTACAAATGTGTCCTTATTCCCCCAATGTCCCCTCATCCCCCCAATCCTGCCCTCACATCCATCACTTATGCTTATATGCATGCATACAAGTCCTTTGGTTGATCTTTCCCCCTTACCCCCACCCTCCCCTGCCTTCCCTCTGAGTTTTGAGCATCTAATC
>NW_005361690.1:16879-18088 GCF_000412655.1 Myotis brandtii | reverse complement strand
TAAGTTAGTAGCCTCAATTTCATTTAACTCCCTTTCTGATAATTCCTCTTTTTTTTTCCTTTGTGAATTGCTTTTTTGTCTTCCCATGTTTTGCTGTAATGTTTTAATTGTAGTTCCGATTGCTTTGCTACCCAGTTTCTTTTGGGTATGGTGCTACTGATGTGACCTCTCGGGTCTCCTGGGCTTGGTAGTCTAGTGTAGCTCCCTACTTGAGCTATTTGGGTTCTCTTGATGTAGGCCTATGAGCTGGAAAGGTGCAACTGAGGTGTCTAGAAGTCAGCAGCCGTGAAGGGGGTGTCCAATTTTTGCTGTCTTGCACCCTTGGTTGAAATCACGCATACCCAGCGGGGACTCACAGTAGCACCAAGGAACTGTCTGTTGGGGGTGGTGGGGCTCAGGAGGCCTGCGTTCTGGAAAGGCATGACTGTGGTGTCCAGAGTTCTGTAGTTGTGGGGTGGGCAGACTCAGCTTTTGCTGCTCCCTCCATGGTTGGATTCATGCGATCCCAGCAGCTGTTCCCAGGGACACCTGTGGTGTGTTTGCCAACAGGGTGTACTGACACACTCTGAAGGGCCCTGGCACTAAAGCCACTGGATTGCAGTGTCTGTGGGCAGGTATCCCAGAAGAGGGAATTCAGCATTTCTACAGCCCAGCAGTGCTCCCCTGTTTATTTAAGTGCATGTCCAGTGGGGCTCACATAGGGGCCCCAGGGCTGCCTGTAGAGTGGTGGTCTTGGGAGACCTGCATGCTGGAAAAGCATGCAACTGTAGTGTCCAGGGTTCTGCAGCTGTGGTGTGGGAAAACTCAGTTTTTGCTGATGCACCTGTGGTGGATAGGTGCATGTTCCCGGTAGTGGCACACAGGAGCACCCGCAGTGAGTTTGCTAGTGCAGGTGCACTGAAGCACTCTGACTGGCCCTGGCATGCTTAATCGAGGCATCTTTGGGCAGGTATCCAGGATGGGTGAATTCAGAATTCCTACTGCCCAGGGGAGTGCGTCCCTATTTGTCCAAGATTGGACCCAGCAGAGGCTCACTGGGGCTTCCTAAAGTGCCCTGTGGATAAATGGGCTCAGGGGAAGTGAGCAACTGTGGCAGTGTGTTTGCCAGGGATGAGCTCCGACACACTCTGAGGGGCCCTGGAGCTGAAGTTGCACAGCTGGGTGTGTGTGGGCAGTTATTCAGGCAGAGGGAATTCAGAATTTCTACTG
>NW_005361690.1:9452-16612 GCF_000412655.1 Myotis brandtii | reverse complement strand
TAAGTTAGTAGCCTCAATTTCATTTAACTCCCTTTCTGATAATTCCTCTTTTTTTTTCCTTTGTGAATTGCTTTTTTGTCTTCCCATGTTTTGCTGTAATGTTTTAATTGTAGTTCCGATTGCTTTGCTACCCAGTTTCTTTTGGGTATGGTGCTACTGATGTGACCTCTCGGGTCTCCTGGGCTTGGTAGTCTAGTGTAGCTCCCTACTTGAGCTATTTGGGTTCTCTTGATGTAGGCCTATGAGCTGGAAAGGTGCAACTGAGGTGTCTAGAAGTCAGCAGCCGTGAAGGGGGTGTCCAATTTTTGCTGTCTTGCACCCTTGGTTGAAATCACGCATACCCAGCGGGGACTCACAGTAGCACCAAGGAACTGTCTGTTGGGGGTGGTGGGGCTCAGGAGGCCTGCGTTCTGGAAAGGCATGACTGTGGTGTCCAGAGTTCTGTAGTTGTGGGGTGGGCAGACTCAGCTTTTGCTGCTCCCTCCATGGTTGGATTCATGCGATCCCAGCAGCTGTTCCCAGGGACACCTGTGGTGTGTTTGCCAACAGGGTGTACTGACACACTCTGAAGGGCCCTGGCACTAAAGCCACTGGATTGCAGTGTCTGTGGGCAGGTATCCCAGAAGAGGGAATTCAGCATTTCTACAGCCCAGCAGTGCTCCCCTGTTTATTTAAGTGCATGTCCAGTGGGGCTCACATAGGGGCCCCAGGGCTGCCTGTAGAGTGGTGGTCTTGGGAGACCTGCATGCTGGAAAAGCATGCAACTGTAGTGTCCAGGGTTCTGCAGCTGTGGTGTGGGAAAACTCAGTTTTTGCTGATGCACCTGTGGTGGATAGGTGCATGTTCCCGGTAGTGGCACACAGGAGCACCCGCAGTGAGTTTGCTAGTGCAGGTGCACTGAAGCACTCTGACTGGCCCTGGCATGCTTAATCGAGGCATCTTTGGGCAGGTATCCAGGATGGGTGAATTCAGAATTCCTACTGCCCAGGGGAGTGCGTCCCTATTTGTCCAAGATTGGACCCAGCAGAGGCTCACTGGGGCTTCCTAAAGTGCCCTGTGGATAAATGGGCTCAGGGGAAGTGAGCAACTGTGGCAGTGTGTTTGCCAGGGATGAGCTCCGACACACTCTGAGGGGCCCTGGAGCTGAAGTTGCACAGCTGGGTGTGTGTGGGCAGTTATTCAGGCAGAGGGAATTCAGAATTTCTACTGGGGGGCAGTGCACCTGTGTCTGTACAAAATCACACCCAGATGGGTCTCACAGTAACTCCCAAGAGAAGTCTTTGGAGTGGTGTGCCTCAGAGACCTGCGCCCTAGAGACGCGCGAAATGCGATGTCTGAGGTCTGCTTCTGGGGAGGGGGAAGGTTGCACTAACTGCTGCGTGCGTGGTGCACCTTTGGAGGTGGAGATCCCAGGGTCTGTGAGTCTGCGGTGTGGCTGAAGGATTTTGGCTGGAGTGGCTGCTGGGTTGTGAACAGTGTCCAAGGCCTGTCTGGGGGGTGGTGCTGATGAGTTCCTAGAAGAGGCTGCTCTCTCCTTTAAGATGGCGTGGACTCCGTGCCTGAGTCTGGCAGTCCGGGGAGTGTCTGCAGCGGTGGTAGTCTCTCTCTGTCCCAGAGAGCCTGGTCTGCCAGCCTCTGCTGCTCCTGCTGGATTTAACTGTCCCTCACTCACTCACACACACAACACACACATCCACACACTCGCCTTTCATCCCCTCATTCACTCACTTCCTATCCCTCACCTCCATCCTGCCAGCCGCCATCTTTTTTCCCTCTCTATCCCAGTTTTGTATGGGATGTTGAAACCAATTATGTAGAACAGAAGATTGAGTTCAACAGAGCTTTCATTACTAAGCCAAGGGGGAGAATCCTCTGTGTCTTTGTAGAGATTATGACATGTAAGTGATGGTATTGAGCATATAAAATCCAGAATAAATATCCACCAATGGGAATCAGGAAGCATAATGTACACACTTATTAGGAGATAGAGATGGAGATTTGGCATGGCTCCCATTGTGGAGCATCCTGAGGGATGTTCAGCATGGCCAGGTACTGTACAAAGAGCAATCAAGTCAGCTTATTTCAGAAGAGTGGGCACCAGGAAAATGGTAGAAATGGGCTTAGGGAAGAGCTACCAGCAATATGGCAGCAGTCATATACTTTGCTTGACCAGAAGGGGATTGAACTGCATTCTGGTGCCACTAACGGATAGTGAGAGCTTTAAAGAGGTTACTAGTCACTAGAAGCAAATCCTGTTGGTTGTACAATCAAAATATATCCTGAAGTCAGCCACCTTTGACTATGTAAGGCACTAATCACCATCCTACTGTAGTTTACTACCATCTATTGCAACAGTCTTTTAACTTATTCCCCTGTATTGTCATTGCCATTGTACTCTACCTCAATCCTGTCTCAGTCATTTCTCCACACAGTATTGAGAATGATTTTTTAAAATTGAAGGTAAAAATGTCACTCCTTTGCTAAGAAATCTCTAGGAGCTCCCTAAAAAACTCTTAGCAACAGTAACAATCCTTACTATGTCCCACAAGGCCCCACATCAACTTCATCTCTGACCATTCTTTCCCTGCTAATTCTGATATAACCATACTGACTCCTTTATGGTTGTCAGCCACCCCAAGTGACACTCCTACATTGACATTTTTGGTCTTGTTCCCTTTCTCAAAAAAACTCTTTTCCCAGACATATCCTCACGTTCTTCAGAATTCTGTTCAAATTTGACTTTACCTAGAAAAGACTTCCCTGAGGACCCTGTATTAAGTAGCAATTCTCCATGCCAAAAACTTACTATTCTCTTTGTTACATGTTTTTCTTCTTAGCACCTAAAACCATTCAACATAGAATTTACTTTCTTGTTTATTATCTTTTTCCTCTAGAATGTAAGTTTTATGAAAATAGAGACTTTATGTGTTTCTTTTTTAAACTCTTTGATCCCAAAAGTTTAGATTAATAGAACATAGTTGTAGGTTAATAAATATTTTTCACATAATTTAATGAACATATAAAATAGTACCAGCACACCCAGTGAACAGCTTCAGACCACATGGAAGCACCACTCAATCTCTTCCACAAATGTCACACTCAATGGTTGGACTCAGGGTTTACCAGAGCCCCGCTGAACTAAGTCCTGCCCCATAGGGTGGTATCCTGCACAACTGATCCTCCATGGTGGTCACAGCCAGTCCTTGCAGTTGATTTTTCTGTAGAAAATCCTTTCCATTGATGTGCCAATAGAAATCAAGGCTCAACTACACCAAGAGGGTGTGCACAGCCTGCACAGGCTACAGGAAGAGCACTCTTAGAACGCCCAGCTTAGTTGAACAGGAAGGCTGTGCCAATGGACCAACCCTACAAGACACCTACTACATAAGGCCACTCTGCCAAGCCCATGAGATGTAACAGCTCTACCTAATACATAGAAACAAACACAGGGAGGCTGACAAAATGAGAACACAAAATATCATGTCCCAAATGAAAGAACAGAACAAAACTCCAGAAAAAGAACAAACAAAGTGGAGATAAAAATCTACTAGATGCAGAGTTCAAAATACTGGCTAAAATGATGCTCAATGAACTTAGGGTAAGATTAGATTAACCTAGAGAGAACTTCAACAAAGAGATAGGAAACATAGAAATAGAACCAGAAAACATAAAAAAAGAACCAGTCAGAAATGTAGAATACATTAACAAAAGTGAATGCTAGCCGAAACCGTTTTGGCTCAGTGGATAGAGCGTCGGCCTGCGGACTGAGGGGTCCCAGGTTCGATTCCGGTCAAGGGCATGTACCTGGGTTGCGGGCACATCCCCAGTGGGAGGTGTGCAGGAGGCAGCTGATCGATGTTTCTCTCTCATCGATGTTTCTAACTCTCTATCTCTCTCCCTTCCTCTCTGTAAAAAATCAATAAAATATATTAAAAAAAAAAAAGTGAATGCTATATTATAGGAAATCAACAGTGGGGTAGATGAATCAGAGGATTTGAAAGATACGAAAGCAGAAAACATCCAATCAGTACAGAAAAAAATAATAATAAATGTGCACAGTATAAGGGGCTTCTGGGACAACTTCAGGCATACCAACATTCGCATCATGGGGTGCCAGAAAGAGAAGAGAAGGAGCAAGGAATTAAAAACCTTTGTAAAAATTTCCCTAACCTGGCAAAGAAAATAGACATACAGTCCAAGAAGCGCAGAAGTCCTAACAAGATGAACCCAAAGAGGCCCACACAAAGACACATCATAATTAAAATGCCAAAGATTAAAGACAAAGAGAGAATCTTAAAAGCAGCAAGAGAACTGCAGTTAGTTACCCACAAGGAAGCTCCCATTGACTATTAGCTGATTTCTTAACAGACACATATCAGGCCAACAGGAATTGGAAAGAAATATTTAAAGTGATGAAAAGAAAATAACTACAACCAAAATTACTCTACTTAGCAAAGCTATTGTTTAGCATCTAAGAACATATAAAGAGTTTCCCAGACAAAATAAAAGCTAAAAGAGTTTATTACCACCAAACCAGGATTATATGAAATCTTTTATTTATTTATTTTTTAAAATATATTTTATTGATTTTTTACAGAGAGGAAGGGAGAGGGATAAAGAGTTAGAAACAGGTTCGAGAGGCAAGGGAGGAGAGGTGTACATTGTTTTTGTTTAAAAACAACATATATATATATTTTTATTGATTTCAGAGAGAGGAAGGGAGAGGGAGAGATAGAAACATCAATGTTGAGAGAGAATTATTGATCGAGTGCCATCTGCATACCTCCTACTGGGGATCAAACCCACAATCCAGGCATGTGCCCTGCTGGGGAATCAAACTATGACCTCCTGCTTCATAAGATAATGCTCAACCATTGAGCCACACTGGCCAGGCTACATGACATCTTAAAGGGATTTTTGAAGAAGAAGAAGGAGAAGAAGAAGAAGAAGAAGAAGAAGAAGAAGAAGAAGAAGAAGAAGAAGGAGAAAAACATAAATAATAAAGTGGAAATAAACATGTATCTATCATCCATTAAGTTTATAAAAACAAATGAACCAGTAGAACAGAAACAGATGAATAGGGGTTGGGGGAATGGTGAAAAAGGTGAAGGGATTATGAAATTCAAATTGGTAGTTACAGAATAGTCATGAGAATGTAAAGTACAGCATAGGGAATACAGTTAATAATCCTATATAATAAAAGGGTAATATGCAAATTGACCCTAACGGGTGGAACAACCAGGAATGATTGATCACTATGACATGCACTGACCACTAGGGGGCAGACGCTAAATGCAGGAGCTGCCCTCTGGTGGTCAGTGTGCTCCCACAGTGGGAGCTTTGCTCAGCCATAAGCCGGGCTGAAGGCTGAGAGCACAGCAGCAGTGGCAGGAACCTCTCCTGCCTCCTTGGCAGCACTAATGATGTCTGACAGTTGGACATCCCCTGAGGGCTCCCAGGCTGCCAGAGGGATGTCTGACTGCCAGCTTAGGGCAAATCCCCAAGGGAGCAGCCCTAAACTTGCAGGTGGACATCCCCCAAGGGGTCCTGGACTGTGAGAGGGTGCAGGCCAGGCTGAGGGACCCCTCCCCCCACCCCGAGAGCATGATTTTCATGCACTGAGCCTCTAGGTTATCTATGTACAGTGTGAGATGGGTATGAGATTCATCAGGAAGATCATCTAGTAAGTTTATGATGTGTAATCACTGGGTGGTATACCTAAAACTAATATAATATTGTACGTCAACAGTAATTAAAAATGAAAATATATTTGAAGTCAAATATATTAAAAAAAACTTTTGACACACATGAAATTGCCCTCCTGTGTACCAACACTATCTAAACCTTTCCATTTCCACATATGCTGGCTAACATTGACATTATTTCCGGGAAGCCATCCACTGCAGATACTATCATGAGAGTGCACCAAGGAATGCTCAAGGCTGATGGACCTTGGGCATTAGCAGGCTGACACTAAGCACCGATTGTTCCATGTTGAGATAGTGGTGGCTTGAAGCAATTTCCTGACCTAATAGCCTCAAAGTAAATGTTTACTGAACCTTACAGATCTTTACTGGTCTTTATTGACCTTGGAGACGGTCTGTCTGCTACCTGTTTGCCATGCTTTACTGAGGGCAAGATGTGTATCTAAAATTGAGTAAAAAGCAGATAAAGCCAGGTTTCGGGGTGGCTCTCCAAGAGAGAGGTCTCCACGTGGCCCCCCATGCCTTCTAAATTCATATTTCTTCTATAGTATTTTGGTTTGTGTGTCGGTTCCCTCCTTCAGATACTGAACCCTAGCTGTGCAGGTTGCCGCAATTTTTATTTATTTTAATCTTTGTCAACTTTGTTTTTTATTGTGTTTCATTTTACATTTATTTGGGTATTAATGACATTAAAATTTGTTTATTTGCTTACATTTTATATTTCAGCTCTTTGGATATGCATTTAAATACTGTAGGCATTTTATTTCTGATGTGTTTATTTTTTGGATGTTTATATATTTTTACAAATTCTTAATGTACTATGATTGCATATTGCAAATATTTTTCTCTTTCTGTCATTCCTCTAAACCTGATTTTAAAATTTGTTTTGTTTAGTTTTTGCTACATAAATGTTTTACCTTTTTAAAAATACTCACCCGAGGATATTTTTTCCATTGATTTTTAGAGCAAGGGGAAGGGAGGGAGGGAGAGAAAGAGAGAAAGAGAGAGAGAGAGAGAAGCATGGATATGAAAGTGATACTTCAGTTGGTTGCCTCCCACATGTGCTTGACTGGGGCTGGGGATGGAACCTGCAACCCTTTGACTAGAAATCAAACCCATGACCCTTCAGTGTGCAGGCCAACACTGAGCTACACCAGACAGGGCATAAATGTTTTAAATTTTTATGCAATTGGATTTTTCAGTACTTTCTTTAATATTGTCTGACTTTGGTTTTATTATAAGGGCTTTTTCACTGAAAGATTATAAAACACTCAAAACATTTTTCACTTCTAAGGTATATATTTTTTTACTTTTTATTTATTTATTTTTTTATTATTAAATCTTTATTGTTCAGATTATTACATTTGTTCCTCTTTTTTTCCCCCATAACTCCCCTCCTCCCAGTTCCCACCCCACCTTCCGCCCTCACTCCCCACCCACTGTCTTCATCCATAG
>NW_005361690.1:7671-8016 GCF_000412655.1 Myotis brandtii | reverse complement strand
CCAGCAAAAGCCTCTGTGCAAGGCTTGGGCGGGGCGGGTCCCAGGGGATCAACAGGGCGGGCGGAGCGAGCAGTTATGGCTGCTCTCAGTCCTGCCTTCAGAGGCCCCGCTTCTCAGTGTCCCAGCAATTGCTTCAAGTACCTCCGAGAGAAAGTTGCCCTCCAGTTCAGACCAATGCCAGACAGTCCCGCTTCTCCCGTATGAGTCTAGGTCCCCAGAGACTCGCCTGGAACTGGAGCTCAGAGCCTGAGACTCCCTCCCAATTGAAAAAGACAACCGCGCCCTCAGCCGCCAGCCCGCTCCACGTGCGCCTCTGTACCTTAGTATTTTACTTCCGCACCGCAC
>NW_005361690.1:0-7631 GCF_000412655.1 Myotis brandtii | reverse complement strand
TAGAATTTCCACTCAGCCAGCCTTCCTGTGGTTCTGGGTGATGTCCTTTCTGTCTTTTAGTTGTATTTTTTAAGTGGTTGTGCGAGGCAGCAAACTCTGGTGTTTACCTATGCTGCCATCTTGGTTTCTCTCCGCTTTTTTTACTTTCAGAATGTTACTTTTTGTAAAGTACTAGTATATGGGAATGATCTAACAAATATTTATTTGAATGATATGATATTTTCCCCAGCCACATTTGTTGAACAGCCATCCTGTCCATACTTAGTTGAAGCACTACTTTTACCTTTTTTTATTTTATTGATTAAGGTATTACATATGTCTCCTTTTCCTTCCATTGGACTGCCCCTCCACCCCCAGCACATGCCCTCACCCTGCTAGTGTCTGTGCCATTGCCTAGCTTATATGCATGCATAGAAGTCCTTTGGTTGATCTCCACCCCCTCCTCCCACCCTCCCCTGCCTTCCCTCTGAGGATCGAAGGGTCTGTCTGTTCCATGGTCCTCTCAGGTCAGGGCACCGGGAGCTAAAGTGTCTGGCCCATGGCAGGGGAGCGCACTCTGGAACTCACAGGAGCCCGGACTGGGGAGGCTGGAGTCCCGGTGTCTGTGGGTCCGCAGCCAAGGCAGCAGGTTCCTGGCCAGAGTGGTTGTAGGGTCCCGAGTGGTGTCAGGGCACCCTAGGTGGAGTTGAGGCTGGGCTCCCAGTCACAGCAGCTCTCCCCTTCAAGATGGTGTGGCCTCTGCGGCATACCCACTGCCTGGAAGTGATTACAGCTGTAGCAGAGGCTGCCAGTCTCTGAAAGTCCTGCGGGATCTAACTGTCACACACACACACACACACACACACACACACACACACTCTCCATGCGTCCACACACTCCCCTTTCACCTGTTTTATCTTGTATCAAATTTCTGGTTATGATTTTTTCATTGATTCCTTTCATCTTTCTATTTCTGGTCTAGTAGTATACCATTTTAATTGCTGCTGCTCTGTAAATAAATGTAATATAGCATAAAATGTAGGCAATTTTCCATTATTATTAATTTTTAAATTGTTATTTATGAGTATTCTTAAAAACTATTATTTCAGATGATCTCTATAATTATGTGATCCAATTCTCCTATGAATTCTGAATGTAGTATTACTATCTCCTCTGGCCAAAGATCCACCTGTAGTAAACTACCTTTAGTGTTTCTCTCTTTCTCTCTCTGACCTCACATCATCTTGTTGATAACTTTGAAAATGGCTGCATGATATTTTTGCTAATTCTAGTTTGTGTGTCTTCCACTGGTCTCCCCCACTAAAGGAGGGACACTCTCACATTCATTTTTATTCTGTTGGCAGTTGGCAGAGTTCTTGGACTATCACAGGTGCTCAAGAAATAATTGCTGAATCAATTGAAGGGTTTTCTCTTTGTCCTTCTGTACAGGGGAATAATAATGCCCAAGTGGTTTTACTAAAAACAGCAACAACAAATGAAATAATTAGTTCAGTGGGCCTAGCACAGGACCTCACCAAATAGTAGTGCTTTGCTTTTTGTTTCTTTCTCTTTTAGTGTGGCATCACCGATGGTAAGAAAAAATAAGGATTTCTAAGTAAGACATATTTACCTGTATTATTGGACCTTTCTGACTTTTAGAATTCATCCACTTGAAATTGTGTGTTATGCATCTAAATCATTCTTTTTATGCTCTATAACATAGTCTACACTCAAATCAGGCTATAATCATGAAGATCAAATATGGGCAGAAAAAAGGCTCACACAGGCTCCCCTTTGTTTGCTGTGTAATTTGAACTTCTGTGAGTCTTCAGAAGGAAGAGACCACATAGCTTAGTCTTTGACTTTCCAGAATGTCTTCACTATTTCTTACTTATTTTGGCTCCAATCTGTGATTTGTCTTTGATTTCCCTCTGCGCTGGGAAATGCAGAGGGCTGGACTCAGACAAGATGACACCATGTTTCTCATTTTCCCAAAGCAAAACTACACTGTCGCTCCACAAGTTGTTTGCTGTCTCAATCACTTAATGGAGAAAATATGCATAGATTAACAAACAGTCTTACACAAGGGCCCACATTCTTTGCATGGCTTCTTTATTAATCAGGGCATAATTTCTATTCCACTTCTTAACTCCTAGCAATAAGCTGACCTTTACTGTCAAAAGGGATTTTGGCCAGAGCAGAAAGCACTTGTATAAAATAGGGCACTGAGTGAACTGATATTGTTCTCTGTTCTTTCCTTTTCAACTAATTGATAAGATATCCGAACATCCCTGAGAAGGAGACATACTTTCTAACTTGGATCCAGAGACAGCTGCCTTTCTACCAAATCGAAGTTTGTAAAGATTAAGGTTATAACATTTGTGAAAGTGAAATTTGTCTGTTTTATCTTAACACACAAATATAGAAATTGTGATATTTGAGTCAACAAATAGTCTACTCATTTTCCATTTGTAGTATTTGTTGAAGTTAGAAGCCTTCAGCAATGAGCTGTCTCCTGACTAGTTTTACAAGATCTTCACCTGTCTCTCTTCCTCTAACACCACCTCTCCCCCCTCTCCCCCACCCCACTACAATTAGAGGACTGAACTGGCTAGAAGACAGAATTCACATCCTGGAATTCTTAGCTGCAGGCGTTCTGAGCAGTGGAGCACATTATTCATTGTATGTCTTTTGATTCTCCTTTGTGTATGTCTGTTTAGGGGTGAATCTGTTTATATTCTCTGAGCAACTTGAGCTATGCCTTTCTCTGGTCTGCTTTATCCATTATCCTTCTTCCATCCATTTCTAGAATCTCTCATCCCTCTCATATGCATTTTTATTCTCTTTCTTAAATATTTGCTTTGTTTTGTTTTGCTAACATTTTAGCAGGGCCTCTGAAGGCTAAGGAAATACATATTTGAGTTTAATCTGCCATCTTTCCTTGAAAAACTGTTGACTATTCAGACGTACACATCTCTCCTTTTCAAAAAATCCAACGACCTACAATACAAATGCAAGTCAGGTGATATTGAATTATCTATGGTGCAGTTGTCAGGAAAAGATTGCAGAAGTATGATGTAGCAAAACTCTGTACCTTTGAACCTTGATGATGTGGCCAGCTGACTGGCAGAATTACTTTTTCCTCTATCAGGAAGTTGTTTCAGGCAGTGGCTGGGGCCAAGGGTTGTTGAGTGCCATAAATAACCTGTTATATATTTTATTGGGGGCACTTTATACTGGGCCAATTCCTCACCTGGCACTGACTGCCAATCATCCTCACGCCCTCAACACATCCCTCATAAGAAACCTAAGAGAGATGCCAAGCAGTCAAATCAACTCAGATATATTTTTGTCTCTGCAATGCTCTTATCCTTTTGAATGCTTCATGCACCCTGATTGTGAGCTTCATTTCTACGGGCCCTCGCAGAGATTTTCCTTAAGACATGGCCTCTAAAGACTCAAACGTGAAAGCCTGTGCTCTTTTTAATAGGCTGCACTAACTGTAGGCTGGGGAGGAAAAAGGACACCTGAATATTAGGTAGAAGAACTATAATAAAAATAGGGGTGAAATACATTGTGGTTAGGAGTTTGGTTACCATTAATTAGGAAAAGCGAGTTATGACTTGCTTTTCAGAAACGTTGTGAAAGAGATATATGCTCACTTTGCTTTCTTTCTCACATTCTAGTCTTTTCAACTCATTCCTGGCTGATTTCTGGCTCTATCTTTGTTCTTCAACAACTCTGGAGAAGGCTGTCAGTAGCTTCCTCATTGCTCAGAGTACTTTTTTTAAGTGTCCATCTTACTCTTAGGAGCTGTTAAAAACAAAATTCAACTGAGCAACTTTTAAAGATCTTACTGGCTTTATTCAGTGATCCATGTATTAGTCAGCATCCAATCTATCAGATAGAAAGGAGTTCCATGGAGCTATACAAGGCAAGAGAAATTACAGGCATAAGAGAAGGACAAGGGAAGCTGCTCTTGGCAAAAAAGTGGCTTGGTTATTGTAAGGTTACTTTCCTTAGAGGGGATGACAAGTTTTATTTATCAACAGATTACCTAACCAATGCTAATCAGGCAATTCCTGATTGACATGTTTAAGGTTCCATATATGGGACAGCTGAAACTGTAGTTAATTTAAGTATCAGTTTGGTGACACTGGGCTTAGCATGAGCAACTCCATTTGGGGACTGATATCGTATTTTAACTGAACATCTGATAATGTTCCTTCTTCTTAAAAACATCATTGGCTTTTCTGACACAACACTTATCTAGTTTCTTTCCTTTCCAAATCTGGTGGCACTTCTCTTCTGTTGGCTTTGCAGGCTCATCCTACTCTACCTAGACATTAACTACTATACTTTGTTATGGTCTGGTCCTAAGACCTTCCTCCTCCACTCTGTACTCTCACCTTCAATGACCACATCTGTACCCTTGGCTTTAGTGATCAATCAGATATACATTCTTTTCTTTCTTTCTTTTTCTTTTTTTTTAATCTATCAAGCCTGTATTAGTTAGAGTTTTATCCAAGAAACAGAATTGCTAGTTAGAATAATATGGAATATGAAATTTATTATAAGGGTTCAATCTCATGCAGTGGTATGACTGCTGCCTCTGTGATTAGTGGTAAACCTAATATCATAAGGACAGGCACTTGGTGAGGAAAGGTGGACATATATGTGGAAGAACCATGACACACTGGAATCCATGAGATTAAGCTGAAAACTGTGTTGGTCTTTTATCACCTCCATCATCTAGTTCTCCAACTTCCATGATGCCTGTGATCTGCAGAAGAAGATGGACTCTTTTTTTCCCTCATAATATCAAACTCCTACCTAGCCCAAGATCCAGAGAAGATAAAGAAGGAGATCTGGTGGGAGCTGAAGGATTTGTCAGCTGAACTACTGTCCACTACAAGGTGAGTCACTGACCAATAGTGTCCCTCATCATTTCTACATGTAAAAAGAAGAAAAAGAATATAGCTAGTGCTTTGCCTATACCTTCCAAACCTCACACAAAATACCTCTGTTGTCTATATTAAACTTGAATTATACAGGGAAGGAAATTCGAGGAAATGTAGTTTCAGCTTAGCTAAGTTGACACAGGGCAAATCCACGAAGAGTCTTTAGTTCCAGACCCATAAAACTAGGTGACTGACTACATAATTTGCCTTTAAAAGTTACACACAGGGGAAAAAGCAAATTCCCATCCATAGTAGATTGTGGTGTTAGTTTCAATATCAATGAAAATATAGTATAGCTACTGGCAAAATCATGAATTAATCTTGAAGACAAAATATTGACTGAGGAAAGTCAATAAAATATAAACGCATGGCTTAGTAAATGATAAAAATAAACACCTACATAACTCCAAACAAATAAAATATTTTCAGGAACGCAGGAGCCTCCAAACTTTGTTGCAGATCATAACTCCCTTTTCCTAATTAATGATAACTAAATTCCTAACAATAATTTTTCACCCCTATTTTTATTATAGTTCTTCTACCTAATATTCCAGTGTCCTTTTTCCTCCCCAGTCTAGAGCTAGTGCAGCATATTAAAAAGAGCACAGGCTTTCACGTCATGAGTCTTTAGAGGTCATGTCTTTAGAGTTTTTAGGGGCCAGATCTTCCAGGGCT
This sequence comes from Myotis brandtii, assembly GCF_000412655.1. Classification (NCBI taxonomy): domain Eukaryota; kingdom Metazoa; phylum Chordata; class Mammalia; order Chiroptera; family Vespertilionidae; genus Myotis; species Myotis brandtii. The sequence continues at coordinate 2,016 of NW_005361690.1, read as the reverse complement.
GGCAGAAATGAAGCTCACAATCAGTTCTCCGACAAGGTGAATGAAGCATTCAAAAGGATAAGAGCATTGCAGAGACAAAAGGTATATCTGAGTTGATTTGGCTGCTTAGCATCTCACTTAGGATTCTTATGAGGGATGTATTGAGGGTGGTGAGGATGATTGGCAGTCAGTGCCAGGTGAGGAATTTGCCCCATATAAAGTACACTCAATCTGTACTAATAAAAGGGTAATATGGTAATTAGACTGGGTTGACCGAATATCTTCCAGATGTCTGACTTCCTTCTAGACAAAGCCACAGTGGCAGGGGCTGAGGCAGAAGAGGTTAGGAGCGACCCAGCCAGCAGGGGAGCAGTTAGTGGGTGACCAGGCTGGCAGGGGGGCAGTTAGGGGGCGACCAGGCCTGCAAGCAGAGCCAGTTAGGGGCGATCAAGCAGGCAGGTAGAGTGGTTAGGGGTGATCAGGCAGGCAGGCAAGCAGGTGAGTGGTTAGGAGCCAGCGGTCCTGGATTGCGAGGGGGATGTCTAACTGCTGGTTTAGGCCCCATCTGCACCATTGATAATTCAATATCACCTTAATTGCATTTGCATTGTAGGTCCTAGGATTTTTTTCTTTTGATGACCAATTTATATCTTAATTCCTTGGAAAAAACTGGCTATGGTTCACCTCTGCCTGAAAGGACTAACTTTGGTCTTTTGCTGTGTAATTTATTAGAGGATTGGATGACAATGGGTTTTAGAAATGGGAACCACTTAAATCTTAGAGTTCAATGACCATGCTGCCTTTCCTCAAGGACATCTCTTCCACACTCCCTTCTGCTAGTTTTCCTTTTAGCCTTTCAGACTAGTCATTTGGAAAAAAAGAGAAAAGAGAATACTGTATCTATACTTCTCTGCAGGCATGAATAAAGGTCAGGTTTGTGGAAACAAACTTTCACTTCCCTAAAGCCATTCCTCTGTTTTTCTCCTATCATTACATGGACATTCATTTCACCCCAGCATCTTGTTTGATTTTGACTTTCAGGTTTAGAATGGGGAGATAATCCAGGGTCCTACAGCTTCTTTTCTTCTTGCTGTCTCTCCCAGGAACTCTTCCAGACACAGATAGGGGATCATAAGAGTAAAGAATTCTCTTTTCTGAAGACTTCAGAAAATTTTTAGTGAACATCTACTAAGGGTGAGGCCCTGTGCTAACGTCATGGAAATATAGGATGAATAAACTGCCCGTTGCCTATACAGCCGTGTTTTATGGAGCAGGAGTGAGGAAACAAACACCACGCAAGTAAATAATGAAGTTTAAAAAATGCTTAGTACAGAGTTGAGGAATGTACCTAATGAATATACTGAGGAAAGAGTTATTAACTTTGCCTATCCTGTCCTCCCAAGGCCAGTTCAAAGGCTGCCTCCCTGAAAAGCATTCTTCAGTGAGCAACCAGTTGTATTCTCTGTCTACTTAACTTTGCCCAACTTTCCCATTTCATACCTTCCATGTCATTTACCACATCTTATTTTTGCTTCCCACTTGATTGTGAACTTGAGCATAAGATCTTCATCTGTTCCATTTTATGCATAATTGGACTTGATTTGCAAACATATAATCATTTAGGATTTTTGCATTTTTACAACTGAGTTTGTTCTATACTTTTCTTTCCCTGTAGTATCCTTGTTCAATTATGGTAGCTTGATAAAATAGCTTTATAAAGTAAATTTGTTGCCCTCTCCCCCTGTTTTTTTTCTTCTCCAAATTAATATGTGAGATAGGCATTTGTTTTTGAATATCTAGTTATCCTATAAAAATGGGTCTGGAGTCCTTCAGAGATGGAGAATTAAAAAGCAAAATTTGTTTCAGTTAGCTCCATTTTCTAAACTACCTACCTTACTAGCAGTGTATGTGAATTTCAGTAGCTCCATATCCTTGTCAACATTGATATTGTCAGTCATTTAAACAGGCTTGTAGTACTATCTCATCATAAGATTAATTTGCATTTCTCTCCTAAATAGCTATATTGAACTTTTTTTT
>NW_005361689.1:0-496 GCF_000412655.1 Myotis brandtii | reverse complement strand
TCAGCTCCAGTGACAGCCATAGAAGGTAAATAAAACCAGAATAAAATAAAAAAAAAGGAGAGGTTGGGAGCTTCAGTCACCCACCAGCCTGAAAATGGACCTCAGCCCCTCACTGGCCAGGAACCCCAGTGGGGACCCCCACCCTGAAGGGGGTGTGACCAGCTGCAAACAGCCATCATCCCCTCATCCAGGCTGGCCAGGCACCCAACAGGGACCCCCACCCTGATCCAGGACACCCTTCAGGGCAAACCAGCCGGCCCCCACCCGTGCACCAGGCCTCTTTCCGATATAGTAAAAGGGTAATATGCCTCCCAGCACCGGGATCAGCGGAGCCGCGAGGCCTCCTGGCACCGGGATCAGCAGAGCCGCGAGGCCTCATGCCCCGGGATCAGCGGAGCCGCAAGACCTCACGCCCCAGGATCAGCGGAGCAGCGAGGCCTCATGCCCAAGGATCAGTGGAGCCACGAGGCCTCATGCCCCAGGATCAGTGGAACCG
>NW_005361688.1:0-473 GCF_000412655.1 Myotis brandtii | reverse complement strand
TGTTCAGATTATTACAGTTATTCCTCTTTTTTCTCCCAATAGCTCCCCTCCACCTAGTTCCCACCCCACACAATGCCCTTACCTGCCCCCATTGTCTTTGTCCATCAGTGTTCAACTTTTGTCCAGTCTCTTCCTGCACCTCCTGCACCACCTTCCACCTGAGAATTGTCAGTCCATTCCCTTTCTATGCCTTTGATTCTATTATAGTCACCTGTTTATTCTGTTCATCACATTTTTTATTCACTTGATTTTTAGATTCACTTGTTGATAGATATGTATTTGTTGTCACTTTGTTGTTCATAATTTTTATCTTTACCTTTTTCTTCTTCTTCTTCTCTTCTTCTTAAAGAATACCCTTCAGCATTTCATATAATTCTAGTTTGGAGGTGATGAACTGCTTTAGTTTTTGTTTTTTGTTTTGTTTTTTTTGTTTTTTTTATCTGTGAAGCTCTTTATCTGACATTCAATTCTAA
>NW_005361687.1:0-534 GCF_000412655.1 Myotis brandtii | reverse complement strand
TGCCTGATGACTGTGGGATGGGGTGCAGAGAGAGGGACTACAAAAGTACATGAGAAAGTTTTGCATGCCAGGGAGTGTGTATTTACGTATGTGTGGTTTATCGCCTGTCACTTATACCACAGTCAAGCTGTAATCAATGCTTGATGTCAAGAATTGCTTGTGTAGTTTGGGAGGGAAGAACACCTTTATTCTGTTGTTGTTATTCCCAGGAGGGCAGACCCTGGATGTGCAATAATGACAACAGCTGGCCTTTCTCTAGCACACACTGTGTACTGGGCCCTTCAGGTCTATTAGCTCATTTAATCACCCAAATGAGTAAGTTTAATTCATTTACTTCCCTCGACTTTCCCACCTCCTGGCTTTTGCATCTGCTGTGCCCTCTGCCTGGACCTCTTACTCCTGCCCCTCCATCAGCTCTAGGTTAGCCGGGGCCCTTGCTCCATTAGATGACCCTCTTCAGGAAAGTCTCCATGGTCTCTCAGTCTAGGTCAGAATCTCAGTTATGTGAGGTCATTATGCTCCATATTTCACCCT
>NW_005361686.1:0-581 GCF_000412655.1 Myotis brandtii | reverse complement strand
GCATGAATTTGTGCACTGGGCCTCTAGTCTATTAAAATAAAAATAAAAATGTGTGCACTTTGTGATGAAGCAGTTCATCGTTTAGAGATTTCAATTGTGCATGAGAAAGAAGAAGAAGAAGAAGAGAGGGGAAGAGTTGAGAGACCCAGTATTTCTGACAAGGTCAGTGATGTCGATGAAGGACGAGGAAGAGCCATAACCAGGCTCTTCATTTTCCCACTGAACATGGCGTAAAGCCTTCACTCTTCCTGCAATGTCCATGAAGTGTCTAAGACAGGGGTCCTCAAACTTTTTAAACAGGGGGCCAGTTCACTGTCCCTCAGACCGTTAGAGGGCCGGACTATAGTTTAAAAAACAAACTATGAACAAATTCCTATGCACACTGCACATATCTTATTTTGAAGTAAAAAAACAAAATGGGAACAAATACAGTATTTGTATTTGCATGTGGCCCGCGGGCCGTAGTTTGAGGACCCCTGGTCTAAGAAGTTAAACCAATCAGCCCGTACTCGTGTCCACGTTCCCTTCACTGCATCCAACACAGTGGAATATTTCTAAAAAGTATTTTAAGTTTGGGGAGG
>NW_005361685.1:0-476 GCF_000412655.1 Myotis brandtii | reverse complement strand
GCTCAACCACTGAGCTACTGTGGCTGGGCCTTGACATGGTTTTAGATGCCGCGTTGCAACTACCCTTTAAGAAACTAGTACTCGTCAATTTTTCATTATCTATTAAATACTTCTTCTCTTTACAAGTACATATCTGTGTGAAGTCAGATTTTTTTCCATATATTTCAACTGAAACAACACAACACATTTTTGTTGGTGGTGGGGTTTTTTTGTTTTGTTTTGTTTTTCAGAAACAAACGTGAGAAATCAACTGTCTTCTCTTCAGCCAAACTTAGAAAAGTTACAAACATCTAAAACACTGCCACTCTTGCCCTGGCCAGTGTGGCTCAGTTGGTTGGAGCGTCATCCGGTACACCAAAAGGTCATGGGTTCGATTCCTGGTCAGGGCACAGACCAGGTTTCAGGTTTGGTCCCTGGTCAGGATGCGTGTGGGAGGCAGCCGATGTAAATCGATGTTTCTCTCTCTTAAATCAATT